>NC_134410.1:99427483-99734983 GCF_038048845.1 Mixophyes fleayi | reverse complement strand
TGTTGACCAGATAGACAGATTGAATGCTTATGCTGATGAGCTCAGAGATAAGGAGCTTTTGGCATTTACATGGAAAGGACTCTGTTGGGGGCTGAGGTGGGCCCAACAGCAATAAATACATCCCTGCCAAAAGTTTACCAGGATGTTGGGTATATAGGTGTTCATAATATATGCATTAAAACAAAGCAAAAAGAAAAAGCAGGGTGTATAAGGTGGATAGTGGACAAAAAAGTTAGCTCTCCCTACATAATAAAGATGTAGGTGATGAATAAAAAATGAAGTAGAAGTAAATGTATGTGAACTAGCAACAAATGGGCTAAATAACAGCTACTGCACAATGCCATTGTCATTGCAAGTTAGTGACAGCCCCTAGAACCTTTAAATTAAGTGATATTTCCAGCAATGGGTTAACAGAAGGCCTCTTTCATGAACTGATCTATGCAAATAGTCTCTTTAATGTAAAGCCCTATTGTGTCAAAATAAGAAGGACAGGAATTTGCCTACCTATAGCAAACAGCCATTATGCAAATGAACCAATTGTTGTGTGTTTGTGCATTTACTGTTTGCATCAGATTAGCTAATAATGCATTATGCTAATGTCTTCAAGTCCACCTCACAAACTCACAAGCGCCCCATACCAATTCCACATGAACTTCAGAGACAGCCTCCGTTTCGCATATTTTATGCGGCAATAGGAGAAAAGGTGGATGCAATCCCCCCCCCCCAAAAAAAAACCCACATAAAAACAGTACAGAGAGAAATTCTCTGAAACTTTTCTGCCTTCTAGTAATTCCAGTACCTTTATTTCTTAATATGGGCCAACACCATTAAAATCCTATGGGCATGCACTAATATTGAATTGTGATTATCCCAGGAATATACTAGAAATGAAACAACTATTTCATTTAGCCTTACTACAACAAAGAACAAGATCAGTAGCTTCTTATATAAATCATTAGAAAGCTCTAATGACTGATGTCACGCACAGGGAGTATGGTTAGTTTACTACAGTGTAAAGGTTATAAGCCGCAAGCAGCTGTCTGTATACAAACAGAGTGAAGGGGTCAGGTGGGTTTCCCAGAGCAGATACTATTTCTGTTCATGCCATACACATGTTAGAGTTTGGTATGTTTATCCACATGACCTTAGAGTTCACTGTGTGGCAGGACCTGGTGTAACTACAGCTGGCCTTCATCCAACAGGCTGACATCTCCTGGATAGTGGACAGAAGAGACTGTTATAGATCAGTGAAATATTATAACGAAGAACAGGAGCTGCATTATACATACGCATATATAGAAGACCATATTTCCCCTAAAATGCTGTATTTGTACATTTGGTCAACATAGTCCATTGAAGTAGAGTTAATGTTCACTTATTTCAAATTGTGTTTGGATCGGTGTACTGATCGATTATCCATTAGCTGCAATAACAATATTTAATACCCAGTTATTTGTTTGGGTCTAAGCTATATTGTGTGCTATTTAGTCTGCAATTAACCAGATCTATCCTGTAGATAGAGCGTTAATCTATCTAGACACACACACACACACAACAAAAATACATTCAACAACTGGGAAGAGTTTAGACACTCCTCAACCCCACCATGAATTGATGACCATGGATTTCACCTCTCCTTATGGAGGAATCATGTTAGGCAAATGGATCCGTTTTATTATTTTATTGCTCTCAAGTACACTGGTCCTAATCGCACACTAGTCTGCCAAATCCCTTTCCCTCTCTATACAGTAAAATAATGGAAAACCTTGTAACTTGATGCCAGCGGGAGCTAGCAGCATATTGCACACCCTCAGTAGCCAACCTGCAAAAAAAGAGATAAATCATTTAACTTCAAGCCTAATCCTGAATATTTAAACAATTGCAGAGATAATGCATTGATGCATTTTCCTCTTAATGTCCTTCATTCAAATGTACAATGTCTCACTGTGCACAGAGCCCCATTGTGGAATGAAGCTGGCCAGGGGGTGTTGATTGCAAAAGAGGACAAAGTACAATCTGGAACCTGAATTGTTTCCATTTAGTTCAACTCGCATTTAAAACAAAGAGCACCACAAGAAATACTGTGTTCTCTTGTCCAATGTACGGAGGTGAAAATGGGCATCAACTCTTAAAATCTAAACCCATTTCTGATTCGTAAAATCAAAATAAATTATAACACTTCTACATTTCCATACTGTAAACCATTTAGGAACCTTTTAAAGAATAATTTAAAAGAATAAATCACATATAGAGACATATTACCTATAATAAATATTCAGCGGACAGTAACCCTAGAAATAAATGTCTATTTTGGGAGATATTATACCCCATACTACCGATATGTTCCAGGGAATAATATACTCCCCTACTTCTAATTCTTTTCTCTCCACTACTAAAAAACATCTATTTTGGGGGATGGTATATCTCCTCCACTGATAATGATCTCTTTTGGGGATGCCATACCTCCACTGATCATCTATTTTGGCAGATGGTATACCTCTTACTTGTGACTGTCTATTTTGGGGGATGGTACATCTCTTCCACTGATGATAATTTTAGGGGTAAGGATAACCATGGTGATAATGTTATAAAGTATTTGGAATCATCTGTATCAGTACTGGCACAACTCTGGCCCTTCAACGCCCAGGTTGATCAAGTGGTCTTCCGCCTGGCCAGCGTAAAGAATGGGTAATCTTCTCCCACCTATGTAATCTCTCTGACTTCTCCATCTCTCCCTTTCCTCTATCCGACCACCATCTCCTCTCCTTCTCTCCTTCTCTCTCTCTCCTCTTCTCCTGCTCCCCTCCCCCTGCCCAAACCTTCTCCATTCGCAACATCGATGCCCTTGATCCGGCCACTCTGTCCTCCTCTCTTGATACTCTCCTTTCTCCCCTTTCCTCCCTGTCCTGCCCCAACCAGGCGGTCTCCCTCTACAATCTCACCCTCACCTCTGCTCTGGACGCGGTCGCCCCTACCCAATCCGTCCACCCTCGCTGCTCCAGAGCCCAACCCTGGCACTCCAAACTTACCCGCCTCCTCCAAAAATGCTGCCGTACCGCCGAACGCCACTGGAGAAAATCCCGCTCCCTGGCTGACTTCCTCCACTTCAAATTCATCCTCTCATCCTACAGCTCTGCCCTCTCACTCGCTAAACAATCTTTCTTCAAGTCCCTCATCCTTTCCCAATCCTCCAACCGCCGTCGCCTCTTCAGCACTCTCCTGGCCCCGCCCCCTCCTCCCACCCCCTCCTCCCTGACTGCCTCCGACTTCGCCTCCTTTTTCTCCTCTAAAATTGAGGCCATCCGACTTGAAATCTCCTCCTCCACTCTCTCGTTCACCCCCCCCACTCTTCCGTCCTCCCCCCCTAGCCACCTGCCCCTCCACTCCTTCCGCCCGACCACGGGCGAGGAAGTCCACTCTCTCATTTCATCCTCCCCCCCCCCCCCCCTCTACCTGTCCCCTGGATCCCATCCCCTCCCACCTTCTTCGCTCCCTTTCCCCCACTACCTGCTCCCACCTCGCTCACCTCTTCAATCTCTCCCTCTCCTCCGGAATCTTCCCCTCCTCCTTCAAACACGCTCTCGTTTCCCCCATTCTAAAAAAACCTAATCTTGACCCCACTTCTCCCTCTAACTATCGGCCCATATCTCTTCTCCCCTTTGCCTCCAAAATTCTCGACAGGCTCGTCTGTAGCCGTGTCTCCTCCTACCTTTCTGAACACTCCCTCCTTGATCCTCTCCAGTCTGGTTTCCGCCCCCTTCACTCCACTGAAACTGCCCTGGCTAAAGTCACCAATGATCTCCTCGCGGCTAAAGCCAGGGGCCACTTCTCCCTTCTTATCCTCCTTGATCTCTCTGCAGCCTTCGACATAGTCGACCACCCCCTCCTCCTCCACACCCTCCAATCCTTTGGCCTCTCCGGCCCTGTCCTGTCCTGGTTCACATCTTACCTTGTTGACCGTTCCTTCTCCATCACCACCTCTGGGTCTCTCTCCCCCCCGTCCACCCTTCCTGTCGGGGTCGCTCAGGGCTCTGTTTTGGGACCCTTACTCTTCTCTCTATACACCTCTTCCCTAGGTGAACTTATCAGCTCCTACGGCCTCAACTATCATCTCTACGCTGACAACACTCAAATCTACCTCTCCTCTCCTGATCTCTCTCCCTCCCTCCTCTCTAGGGTGTCCGCCTGCCTCTCTGCCATCTCCTCCTGGATGTCCTCTCGATTCCTCAAACTTAACCTCACCAAAACCGAACTCATAGTCTTCCCTCCCCCTCGCTCCCCGCCCCATTCGGACCTCTCTATCACTGTCGACAACACCTCTATCTTCCCTGTCCCCCAACTTTGCTGCCTTGGGGTCATCCTCGACTCCTCTCTCTCCTTTGGCCCCCACATTCTCTCTCTTGCTAAATCCTGCCGCTTGCAGCTGCGGAACATCGCTCGCATCCGGCCCTTCCTTTCCCAAGATGCCACTAAATGCCTCATTCACTCCCTGATCATCTCCCGCTTGGACTACTGTAACCTCCTCCTCACTGGCCTCCCCCACTCTCACCTTGCTCTCCTCCGATCTGTACTTAACGCTGCCGCTAGGCTTATCTTCCTTTCTCGCCGCTCCTCTTCTCTCTCCCCCCTCTACCAATCCCTTCACTGGCTCCCCTTACCCTACAGAATCCTGTTCAAGCTCCTCACTCTTACATACAAGGCCCTCGCCAACTCCACAGCACCCTACATCTCCTCCCTCCTCTCTATTCATGCTCTATCCCGCCCTCTCAGATCGGCCAATGACCGTCGCCTCTCTTCCCCCCTGATCACCTCCTCCCACGTGCGTATCCAAGACTTCGCCCGCGCTGCCCCCCTCCACTGGCACAAGCTCCCTCCCTCCATCAGAACTTCCCCCAATCTGTCCAGTTTCAAACGGTGTTTAAAAACCCACCTTTTTCTTAAAGCCTTTCAGTCTCCCACTTAACTTCCTACCTTATCTTCTGACTCTTCCCCTTCATTCCCCTCCCCCTCTCTATTCCTCCTTCTCTCCCTCTCTCCCCTGTGTCTCTCTGTCAGTCTACCCCACCCCTTAGATTGTACGCTCCTTTGAGCAGGGTCTTCTCTCCTCCTGTCTTCTCCACTTTCAACTCTGCTCGCCAGCTTCCCTGCTTCTGCCTCGAGGACCCTCTTCCCCCGCCCCCTCTCGCTCCCTCCTCTTCCCCCTGGGGGTCTTCCTCTCATTCGTGCCCTCCCTCCTAGGTGCCGTTGTTGGCAGACCATCCCCTCTCCTCTTCCCCCCTCTAGCTGTGCCCTGAGCTCACTGAGTTATTGTGATTATCGTTTACTGTACTGTGCTGTCTCCTCGTATTGTAATTTCGTTTGTCCCTGTACGGCGCCGCGGACACCTAGTGGCGCCCTATAAATAAAAATTAATAATAATAATAATAATAATAATCCTAGGTAAGAAAGATGCTTTCTTCTAATGCCAGTGTGCTTGTTGGAGCAATGCCAGTAATCTCTCATGCTTCCCATGATAATTCAACCACTAGGTGACACTGCTCCATTCAAGTGTATGGAGTATGTTTTAGTAAGGATTTCTTTAAAAAAAACAACATAGTGACCTTTAAATAGATGATATATTTACTTTTTAAAGATTAGTTTACATTTCTGGATTTTTTTTTAAATATTAATGCATGTTACCAATTAAAAGAGTAAATTTTGCATTCCCCAAGCACAGCAAGTTTGTTAGATATACTTTCTAGCACAGCGTATCCCAACATTAGCTGTAATGTATAAATAGCCTCTCTTATAATGGCAGGCAGTGGGTAACACTACAGGGGGTATGCAGGCCCCTGCTCTACGCTTCAGAGAGCAGAGCGAAGGCCTCTTCTGAGCATGCTTATTTTCAGACGAGAGCGGCATCAGCAGTCCCGAACCCACATTTTCCTGTGTGGCACGGCGAGGCACTGTTCTGTTCCTTATATATAGGTGCTCATGTCAACATCATCTGCCCAATGTACGTTGCTTTGAATTTCACGATGCAAACAGCGTTCAAAATTTCAGTTCCAAAAAGGGACAATTTGTAAAAAGACGCGTTACTAAACTTGTTTGCGGTGTATGTGATTTAATGGACATTTAGGGGGAGATTCAGGTAGAAAAAATTACGTTCAATGTCTCCGGAACAGCCGAGGAGCCACCATGCACGTATTTTTTAAAGTGAAATATCCGCTTATTGTCGCTCGCAGCTCTATGGGTAGCGTTAAAAATGTGCAGCCACAATATTCTCAGGAACATCGCAACTAATTGAATCTCCCCCTTAATTAAAAAGGTCATGTTCATGACTACTACTTAAAAGTAATATTAAAATATTTTTAATTTACTAATTTGAACACATTTCAACCACTTTACCTGATTGTCCCATCAAATTCCGCTCTACAGGATCCCCATGGAGAGGCTTCTGATCAAACTTCTTGTTGTGAGGTTTCTAACCTCTTTAAGTTAGATGTTGCAAGTGTGAGATCTTTTGGGTTAGCTGACCTGAAACCCTCCCACTCCACTTATCCCCCTACCAACATCTCCTCCCCGCCTCTCCCCACTATATCCATTGTAGGCAGCATGGTGGCTCAGTGGTTAGCACTTCTGCCTCACAGCACTGGGGTCATGAGTTCAATTCCCGACCGTGGCCTTATCTGTGAGGAGTTTGTATGTTCTCCCCATGTCTGCGTGGGTTTCCTCCCAAACTCCAAAAACATACTATTAGCTGCTAACAAATTGACCCGTCTTTCTGTGTGTATGTTAGGAAATTTAGACTGTAAGCTCCAATGGGGCAGGGACTGATGTGAATGAGTTCTCTGTACAGCGCTGCAGAATTAGTGGCGCTATATAAATAAATGGTGATGATGATAATTGATCAGACCTACACTCAATCCAAACCTGACTACAATCTAAAATGAAAACTTGCTTTTATTCTGACTATGTTAATTGTAAGGAAAGCTTATCTCTCCCTTACATCCCCATTTTTATTTCTATCCTCCTCCCTAAAAAATATTGTATTTTGGGAAATTCTCACTAAAATATATTTAAATGAAAAAAATAATTCAAATCATCTTTGTTTCTTATGGCATATTGAGAATTGTTCTGGCATATTGAGAATTGCCTTCCTATGTACAATCTGCCTATAATCAAGATTCAAATATGTATATGATATTTATATTACACCACATTACTACATATACTTCTATTAATGACCTAAACTTACTGGTTCCTAGGCACAGTATTAGACCTCCACACTGTCATTTATAGCACTCTATTAAACATTTAACTATAGAATTATCTTTTTGGGTTATCTTGGAAAGGAAGTGACTAGTATGAAGAGCAAAATTTAATTTAAATAGTAACTATTTTTTACATTTAACAGTGGAATGACAAAATGAATAGCCACTCCAATGTCTAATATGTTTATCTATTTCCTATAGCATAGCACCAGGGATGAAATATGGCAGAGAGCACAAGAGAATGAGTGGAAGAGTAAGGGAGAAAGAGTGAGTGTTTCTAAGGTTATTGATTTGTAACTCCAAAACCAACCTCACCCTCCACAACTTGGCCACTAGGTTGCACTGTTCTTAAGTAGATATCATTTCATTTACCCTTTGCAAAGTACGTAACATGGCAACTCTAAAAGAATGCTCACCACTGGCAGTGTCACTTCCAGGACTTTTTAATTTTTGCAGTGTAAATTAATCATGAATGCTGATTAAATCAACTGACTTTCTAGTCAACCAACATTCTCAATACACTTATAGTGCTCACTGTATTTATTTAATGTCCTCTGGGGTGTCAATCCTCAAAGACTGACCGGGTGAGGCACTCTGGGAACAGCCGGAAATGCCGTGGTCCCAGGTGCGTTAGGCCGGTTGGGGGAGCGGGGCTGTATTATTAAGAGAGAAAAAAAAAAAAAAAGACTTGTAAGTGGAGTCCTTTTTTTAAAGTACTATATTATTCAGGACCACTTGATTCATTTTAATATGCAAATAAGTATGGATTTGGTTCAGAATTCAGCAGAATTGTGATTTTTTTTTAAGCAGTTGCTTTTCAACCAAATCCTAAATTATGGATTCTGTTCCTCATTTTATTATCCTGGTCTCTCCACCTATCCCTGAAGTAGTTACAATGACGTTCTTCTGGATGTATTATCATTGCAGGCATAACATAGAAATAGCAGCTCATATTTCCTCAGCTTTCATTTAAGTAGGTATGTATCTATATATGTAGCAATGTGTAACTTCAGCCTTCAGATTTGCAAGAGATAAATCTTCAACTCACAAGTAATTTACATTTAAAAGAAAGACCTGCACAGAAGTCCAACACTGTGATTAAGAGCTGCTTACAAGAGCACTACTGCAGTTTGTTACTTTGCCAGTAGAGGACACTACTTGTCACTCACTCAGAAACCCTAAATATGGTATAGCAATATAGAGTGTTTTAGAGTATAGTACAATGGAGAAACATACACACAAAAGGTAAGAGTGCACCATGACTTCAAGAATGTTTAGACAAACAAATCAATTATTTTAGAAAATTATAAATTTTGTTGAACTGTATTCGTGTTTAAAAATAAATACATCATTTGTTAATTGCTTTATCTCAGTAATTTCACGTATGTTCTGGTTCCTCCCACTCTGAAACCTTGGTATGACCTAAAAATACATTAATAAAGTTATTGCCTGTTAAAGCAATCAAGTGTAAAATAATTTTCTATGCCCACTTGGCCACTGGAGGCAGTGTCTGACATTCTCTTGTAGGTATTTCATTTTCATTATGCCACACAGTAGCATCCGCAAAAGCTGGACACACGTCTCCAATTTTGAGCAACAGGTTCATTGTAAATTGGCTGTAAAAGGTGGATGGTCCAATTGGGTGTGATCCAGCCATTCTGCTACATCACTTCCAGCTAAGTGTGGATGTTGTGGTTGGAATAATCCTGCAAACACATACTGATTATGTCATCTTGTAATATTCCATCGGATTATTACCGGTCGTCAGGGTTGTTTAGTAACGTGTGGTCAGATAAATACACAAAACGAAAGTAGGTTTTCTATGCCAAAAAAAATCATTTACATATCGGGTACTGAAAAGTAATACAAAATAAATGACGATTGTTATATTGTAATTTAAATATGTATATATTCCCTTAAATTGTAAGTGCAAAGGTAATAGTATCTTTCGGTTTTAAAAACACCCGTTGTCTCGCAGGATGGAGGTCTGGGCATATGTAAACATTACTACGTGGCAGCGCAGCTCGTTCAATGTGTCTTATGGAATAGCCCTACATCTGCTAGAAAATGTTTACATTATAGATTGGTATTATGTGGTGTCAAGACACAAAAGATGAATCCATACTCATCAGATAAATGATGGAGGGGCTGCTCTTAAGAGGGCTCGTTTTTGCAGAACTGGTGGTCTTATCCAAAAGTTTCAAATCTCTGGCTCCATGTAAAGAACCTAATCTTTGCTATTTTCCAAATAAACATCCGCTGGTCTCTAACTTTTTTTTGCTTCCTCTTGGGATACTAACAGCCTTTCATCACCAAAACAAACTTAGAAAACACATTATCTCTGCCGCCACCTGTCAGCTAGTGGTCGACAATCTAAGTTTCCTTCAACTCTTATTATTAATAGAAGTTGGCATATTCATTGTAGGGAGCTTATGAATAGCATAATTAAAAACTCAACCAAATCATTTAACAAAATATGGAGCCCAGGGTGGTTATTCTTTAACTTGCGCTCTCCTTTTGTTTGAGTGTTAAAACCCAACTTAGATCTAGTGCTTCTGACACATCCATTCTTTCCCCCTCTTCTCCCGTCTCTTTAGGGATTAGCCACATCATTCTCCCTTTTCCTCCTTCCAAGTTTATACTTAAAACTGGTCAGGTATGGCTAGTTACTTATAATTTATAGATTTATGTGCAAGTTTTATGCTCATCCATCATTGCACATGTTCCTCCATTTGCTGAACAATGTCTTTATCTTTGATTGTATTTGTTATTCTCTGACCTTTAATAAAAAACAACAACATAAAAAGGGCCGGTTGCCTATACACATTGGAGGCAGGCATTTTGAGGCCTGGACCCAATGGTTCCCAAGGAGGAAGCCAATCAACTCACTTGGAGCAAGTACTCAGAAGTATAGGCAATGCATCATGAATATCCTTCCTTGATGAGGACACTATTTCTTAGTGATATTATACAGTATGCTGCATTCTTATAGTTAGTCATTCAAACATGAGCGCACCCCACTTTGTGTAGGTGATGGGTGCTCTTTAAATCTTCTGGGGAAAATTTTATACATTACAGCCGTTGTTATAAATGGTCTAAGATGGGCATAATCAGACATTTGTGGTCCCATAGCACAATTTCATACGGGCCCCCATGTACCGCCCAACAGCTAAAAAAACTCACATATACATCTGGAGCTTTGACGGGGAAAGTGGCCAATATCCCGATAAGAAGACCCAATGGGAAAGTGAGGTGGCGTTATAATGTTAATTGCATCATCACAGTCCCGCCCCTCGCACCCTCCTTACAAGAAAGAGATGGGATATGGGGAGTGTCCTACTCTCCCAGGAGTCTGGAAGAACGCTCCAAAATTCCAGGAGTAATAGGCAAGTATGTCCATAGCTGACTGAAGCCAAATATAGTCTCCAGGTCACCAATGGAAACAGTATTTCCAACAGCACAGTTTCTGAATAAAGGCCTTGTCAGCTGCACAGAGAGGTGGGTATTTTAGGATGGAAACATCCCACCATAATCATCATCATTTATTTATATAGATCCACTAATTCTGTAGCACTGTACAAAGAACACACTCACATCAGTCCCTGCCCCAATAGATTTTACAGTCTAAATTCCCTAACATACACACAGACAGCCTAGGGTTAATTTAATAGCAGTCAATTAACCTACTAGTACAGGGGTGGCCAACCAGTCGGAGCCTAAGAGCCAAAAAATACCCATAGATACGGCAAAGAGCCAACTTTACCTTTTATATTTGTGTGCATTAAATATACACAGTATAAACATGTGCATACATAATGCACACACATACATTGAAAATATAACAATTTACAATATCCAACATTGCAATTTTTTTTCATAATAAGCAAGTATGGGGCACCACGTGCCACATACTTGCCACTCAGCATCACCATGTGCCCCATACTTACCTGTCACACAGATGCTGGATCCTGTGTAGAGGAAGGAAGGAGAGCGGACTGCACACTCTCCTCCTCCTTCCAAGATTTGATAGCAGCGATAATGTGACCTCCCTGTGCTATGCAGAGAAGGTCACATGATGCGGATGCTGTCAATGAGCAGAGCTATTGGATCTGTAGCTGTCGGTACCTGGAGCATTACTGACAGCCACAGAGAATCACAGAGCCGGCCAGGAGCCTCAATTTTAAATCCAAAGAGCCGCATGCGGCTCAAGAACGCGGGTTGGCCACCCCTGTACGAGTATGTTTTGGGACTGTGGGAGGAAACCTATGCACACACGGGGAGAAAATATAAACTCCACACAGATAAGGCCATGGTTGGGAATAAACTCATAACCCCAGTGCTGTGAGGCAGAAGTGCTAACCACTAAGACACTGTGCCAATCATGCAATCCCCCTGTGTTTGAAAAAAGGAAAGTGGATAATGCACACAATCTTTGCAAACATTTATTTCATACTTGCCAACTCTCCCGGAATGTCCGGGAGACTCCCGCATTTTGAGAGAGTCTCCCGAACTCCCGGGCGAGTGTGGCAAAATCCCGGATCTGCCCACTTCCTAGTGAAGTGGGCAGAATTAGGTCACAAACGCCGCGATTCCTGGTGAATCGCGGCGTTTGGCCCCGCCCCCTCTGTCAAATGACGCATTTTGCGTCATGACGTCATGGGGGCGGGTCCAAAATGACACGGATTTTGGAGGCCCGCCCCCCCCATGACGCCCACCTCCCCCGCAGGCTCCCGGATACCAACATTGTAAAGTTGGTAAGTATGATTTATTTACACGGCCAACTCTGGCCCACAGATTTGCAAAGAGAAAGTGGTTCTGCAGCATGGTTTCAGAGAGAAGTCCTTTGCTACAGTAGAAGCAAGTGAATTGGGTAGGTATTTTGGAACAGGGGGAATCAGTGGACTTTAATAAAATAAGAAAAAATAAAAAAAGTGGCTGAAATGTTAATTCACATGCCTGTTGCAGCTAAAATGTGTTAGGCCTTGCAAGAAAAGCAGGAAAATGTGTCACAGACTATTACTAGCATAGTGGTTTGAAGGATCAATAAATGAATAGTTACCAAAAATGCACTGAAAACAGCCCACACTCAGATTGTGGTATATAGGAAACCAGGAAAGACAGGAGATCAGTGTAAATGTAAAAGGATGTTGCACAGTGTTCTATCCAGGACAGATATCCCATGGTGGCTCTCTCCACTATGTTGACTGCACTTTGTGATTTGTATTTGAATTATCTTTTACTCTAGCAGCTCTTGGCTCTATGACACTATTTTCATTTTTAACCGTGACACCAGGACATGTCTGGGTGTTTGATTTCCCCCAAAACATACTTGGAAATGAGTACAATCTTAATGTATTCCTTTTTAAATATACATAAGAGTACACAAGTAATGCATCAACCATATTCATCTATAAATTATTGTGCAGCAATTTGAGAATTCTGATGTTAAATGAATTTCTCTTTTGAACTTGACTTATTTTAAACAAAGCTTTCATAAAAACAGCCAACCACTGCTTAACCAATATTTGGTATTTTCTGCATACAGATAATATATTAAATGTTTCATTAAAGGGGATGTGTGTTAATTTTTAAAATAAATAATTTTGCAAAACAAATATCCTTGGGTGGCTCAGTGGTTAGCATTCCTGCCTCAGAGTGCTGGGTACATTAGTTCAATTCCTAACCAGGGCCTTATGAGTCTGTATGATCTCCCTATGCTTGCATGGGAGGAAAAAGGGCGGGAGGCGTTAACGGCCTCAACACCCACTGCGCAATGGTGGCATTCAAGGGACGGGTCCAATATGGCCCTATTTGCTGCAAATCATAGCCCGCCCTCTTTGTATGAAGATCGGCAGAATCCTGGAGGGTGGCCTTATCTTCCGGGAGACCAGGAGAACTCCATGAAATTCTTGAGTCTCCCAGATATTCTGAAAGAGTAGGCAAGTATGACATTAGGTAACTAGTAAACTGCTCAAATTAAGATGTGCACACAATGTAATGTTTCTACTGATTACAGTGATGAAAGTTTTTGTGTCACGATTTTTGGTTCCAAAGATATGAAAGCCTAAAAAAATGTTTCAGACAGACACTAAAGATATTGTCAAGAGGGATACTACTTTACATGAATTTAACCCTTTTAAGTGTAGCTACCCTACACAAAAAAAGTGAAGTGGGGACAGCAAATTTGGCTGCCTCCACTTTATTTACAGAATCAATACACTCAAAAGAGCTGAATTCCGGCAAATTCCTAACAAACTTCTGATCAGTATATAAAAAACTTACAAAAATTAGCCATGCCTCAGAGTATGTAATTAGTGAAGAGGACAGGCAGTCTCATAAAGGAAATACAGGCTAGTAGTATGTACCCAGTTGCAATCACCTGAATGGCAGCCTCTGACCATTCCAACCAAAGATTTTTTTGCCTATTTTACCCTTTTGAAAAATTTTCTTTAAGGGCAACAACAGTGAAAAAAAGTTGTGATAATCACTCCATATTTTAGGCAAAGTATTAATTTCAATATGTTCAGAAATTAAGGGTAATGTTAAGGATCTGTACTATGAATACTGAAAACTTCAATATAAATGAATGGCAGATGAATCGCTCCAAGTAATTGTCTGTCTTTGCATTTGCCTTTACGGCTGGCCTTTGATGCAACAATTTTTCACATTTTAGACTGAACAATTGGCTATACATATAGAATTTGAAACATAGAATTTGTTGGCAGATAAGAACTAATTGGGCCATCTAGTCTGCCCATTTATTAATTTATGGTAACCTCAAACCCTATTTGATCCTTTGTTCTTTTTAAGGATATCCTTATGTCTATCCCAAGCATGTTTAAATTGCTGTACTGTATTAACCTCTACCACCTCTGATGGGAGGCTATTCCACTTATCCACTACCCTTTCTGTGAAGTAATTTTTCTTGAAATTTCCTCTGAACCTACTTCTCTCTAGTTTCAGTGCATGACCTTATGTTCTAATAGGTCTCTTCCTTTGAAGAAAGTTTCCCTTCTGTGCCCTTGATATATTTGGAAGTTTCTATCACACCCCCTTTCTTCTGCAAACTATACATGTTAAGATCTTTTAGTCTATTTGGGTACGTTTTGCACTTTAGGCCATGCACCATTTTAGTTGCCCTTCTAATGTCTCTAACGTATTTATAACCTTCTGGAGATATGGCCTCCAGAACTGAACACAGTATTCTAGATGAGGCCGTGCCAATGACCTATACAGTGGTATTATTATTTCTTTCTGCTACAGATTCCTCTCCCAATGCAACCAAGCATCTGACTTGCCTTTTCTCATTACTTTGTTACATTGCTTACCTGCCTTTAAATCACCCGAAATAGTGACTCCTAGATCCCTTTCTTCCACAGTAGTTTCCATTATAGTGCCATTAATATTTTGATACCCAAGTGCATGAATTTGTGATTAGATACATGTTCATTTACAGCACATACATTGCTACTGCATTTCTGAAAAACTAAGATTAAAAATGAATGACTTATTCAAAGATTACAACATAAACAGGCCTTTTGTCCATTATTAGAATATGCTTCAATCAAGAAAATTCAGATTCATACATCTAAATCTAATTGTATTCAATCTATTGTTACTTGCACACCTCTTCATTTTCCTGCACAGGAACATAAAATGGGAGGTTACAATCATAGTCTTATGTAGCCAAATTCTGACTTACACGCCTAGTAAACAAAATGTATTTTTATGTAAATATCCTCAATCTAAATTGTCCCCCTGCACCCTAATCCCCTGTCTAAACCAGAAGCCCTGCGAGAAAACCTAGGGTTCTATGTACTAATGGTACATAAGAGTTTCAGTTCTCCAATTACACAGTAGTATCATATGTAGTATTTACTTATTACATACATATAACTATATCTACTCCAAAGCGAAGCAGAACTAACACCCCCCACCTTATCGGCAGAGCAATGCAACACACTTACTGGTGAATATTAATCTCATTACTGTGCACCCTCGCTTCTCTGACTACTCCGGGTTTCCCCCCTGGCCGCACACAGCAGGATAGAGAAGAGAATTATTCTTCCATATTTGACTTAATACAAAAACCTCAATGTTTCTCCCCTAACAGTCTAACTCTTCCTCAGCTCATCAGCTGTCCAAAATATGCTTTCAGTCTAAAGACTAGAGGGGGCGCAGTGAAGACTGTCAGTTGTGTGAGCGTGAGAGATTGCATTGCTAATGAACCAACCTCAGGGCAGTTGGTGTTGAGAAAGTGTTTTTCTCACAGTCAAGGGAGTAGGGGGCAGAGGGGGCATTTTAAGAAGTGGGGAATTTATATAAAAAGGTTTTCAAATGTGTTTACCACATCCTTTGTTAAAGGGAAACGATCTGTAACAGAAATCTGCCAAATGTAAAGTGTAAATATCCATCCTAGATCTCATATGCAAGAGTAGTATTTTCAGGTGGCTGAGATGCAGAGAGGGGGAACCACTTTTTAATAGAAAATTGATATAAACAAGTATGTTCAGTAAGCGCACTATATACAACAGATTGAGCCCTGCAATAACCAGGCAGTGGAAAGCATTCTGCAGTGCTAGAAATTGTAGAGCAACAGTTTTTTTTATATTTTCAAAGACCCATTGAGAATTTATAATATAGATGAGAAATTCCAGACAGTAATCTCAATGGAACACATAGCTTATTGGTCAAAATCATGGAAATGCTAAGCTGTTTATAATGCCAGTTTCAAACAGGCCAAACTGTCATTATAGCAAGGTTGGCATAATAAAGAAGGAATATAATGGAATAACTACATTTTAATACCCCTTTGTGCGCTTGGTGTTGTGCAAAAAGTAAGTGGTTCAAAGAGGAAGCACTGTGGTGCAATACTTGTTTGTGTTATGGCTAACTACTACTATCATGAGCTTGTAGAACAGGAGGTAGAGGTCTTCACCTGTAGCAGTTGCCTTTCCCGTAAAGCTCGTTGTGCTCACAGGTACTCTGATGTCCCTAGGTCTTATGTTCAGCGTAGTACAAGCTTATGAATGTGGCACAGCACAAAATAGCAGGCGATGACAAGCGAAGCGAGGTTGGGAACGGGCTAAGGTCCAGGGTCAGGTACAGGCAAATGGTCAGGGCCGGCAACAATCAAAGTCAATCCAGGTAACAAAGCAGAGGTCAGGGCAACAAGCAAACAATCAAGTCCAGGAAACCAACAGAGGGTCAAACACACAATAAATCCATGGGTAAACAGCAAACTGAATGCTATAACCGGCAGGGAGGCTAAGCCCTCCCTGCCTTAAATACATAGAATGCCCAATCAGAATTTAAGGAGGTGCTGGAGGGTTACTTAGCACCTGACATAGCTAATACATTGAGTAATAAAACACTGCACCTACGTGCATCTGGCTACCCTAATGCCAGGACCTGGCCGTTGCAATGGTGACGGCCGGGACCTCAGAACAGGACGTCCCGGCTGTTGCCATGACAGCCGGGATGCAAGCAGGAGAGACGAGCTGCAGATCACCGCGGCTCGTAACAGTTTGGCTTTGAAAAGCAATAACTTATGACTAATGCATTTCTCAGACTTGCTTTTACTCAGCACAGTTCTGCATAACATATATGGTCTTCAAAATAAATGATATTTCTGCAGAACACCCCTTTAAATAATCTGCATAGACTTGTAGCACTAGACTCTACCATCTCCACATTCTGATATTCTTTGACAATTATAACTGCACCAACATTTCCCATTTATCATTTATTTCCCATTCAGCAAGGGCAGACAAAACATTTACAATGAAAAAAAATGGGAGCTATCAACATTAACTTCTAAACAACAAACATATCATCATTTATTTATATAGCACCACTGATTCGGCAGCACTGTATAGAGAACTCATTCACATCAGCCCCATTGGAGCTTACAGTCTAAATTTCCTAACATACACACACACACACAGACAGAGAGAGAGAAACAGAGACTAGGGTCAATTTTGATAGCAGCCAATTAACCTACCAGTATGTTTTTGGAGTGTGGGAGAAAAACGGAGCACCCGGAGGAAACCCACGCAAACACGGGGAGAACATACAAACTGCATTGTATTGTTTCATTTGTTGCTAAATAAAACAATAGTACAATACTTTCAAATTAGAAAGAAAGCAAAGTAAGCAGGGCTTTCTCACCTCTTTGTCTGTGTTACACAGTTTGTTTATTATGGTGTTTGTCCCCAATTGTAAAGCTGTTGATGATGATGATGATGATGAAAGTAAGTAATCCACAGTGCATCATGACATAATTTCACCACTGGAGGCACTGTTCCACAGGGATTTGTGGCAGACGCAGTATGACAGTTCTCATACAAATGCAGAATGACTTTTAGCTTCTATGATTTACCAAACATTTATAAATTTAATAAAGTAAACTTAAAACTTAAACTAGTCTTAGTGCATTCACAATATGTTAGCAGCATTTACACATCATTTGTCAAAGTATTTTATAGTTACCAATATGTTTTTCATAATATACAGCCTATAGGCTGTATAATTAATTAATAATTATTAAATATTTTGGAGCTTGTGCACAACATATTTGAGATTGGAAAAAGTAACCATACATAATTTAAAACAAACAAAAAAAAAAAAACACTACAAGCCAGCTAGTAAGTATCTCCCTCCAAAAACCCTCTATGTACGTGAGGAAGGAACATGTATTAAAATTTAGAAAAGGCATTTGGCCATAGATACAAAATGAATCTATGGAGATCATCAGGGACGTTGGGACCAACAAAATGTCTCAAATGGTTGTATCGAGTTGGACGGCCCGATAAGTGAAAGCTATAGCGTGCTGCTATGATAATATCTGCCTCTGGTGTTTTTATTATGAATGTGCCACAAAGCTCTTAGGCTTATAGGACCCATTGATCAAAATTGTATAATGTATATTTATATGTAAACATAGCTTTAGGGATGATCTATCAGTTTTCTAGTCTTCTAAAGATAAAGTTTTGCAGAGATGTCTAGGTGTTCAATGTTATTGTTTAAACTCCTCTATGCTACAGTTAAACCAGTGTCTCATGGAAAAATTAGGCTTTAGTTTTTAAACATGAAATAATAAGTAGTTTCGCAACTACCATTTTCCTTGGTTTATTTCTTAAGGCTGCTGTTAGTGATTTATAAGTCTGAGTTACCCCAGTGTCATGTGACTACCATGGCAACTACAGTCACATGACACAATGTAGTGAGGAGAGACTTTGGATTGCCCCACTGAGCTCAATCTGTCCTGTGCAGTGTAACTCCCCCCCCCCCCTCCACTCTGCAATGACATGACGAGAGTTGTGAGTCTGAGTGTGTGGGTGGGTGGCAGCCATACTGGTCTTTGGATGAATGCTTAAAAAGGGTACTTAACCTCCCCTCTACAACTCCCCCCCTGCCTCTTCCTCCTCAGTTAATTTAAAAAGCCCCAAGGAGAAGGGTCAATCAAACAAGAGCACAGAGAGGAAATGCAGAAGGGAGGGATCGCAGTGTCCCCCAGACGGAATCAGAGAAACGGATTTAACGTAAGTAGATAAATCCTCTTTTCTCTTTCATCCAGTCTGGGGGACACGGTTTACCATGGGGACGTTCCAAAGCAGCCCCCTAAGGGTGGGACCGCTCTGAAACCCCCACTCGCAGAGCACTATGAGCGAAATCTGCATCTGCAGATGCGAATACATTAAATTGATAGAATTTGGTAAATGTGTGGACAGAAGACCAGATGGCTGCCCTGCAAAGCTGGTAGGCAGAAGCCCCATTTCTCGCTGCCCACGACGTCCCTACCGATCTGGTGGAATGGGCCGGTTAGCTGTTGTGTAAGCCTGCCTAATAGTTGCCGTAATCCATCTTGCAATGGACTGTTTAGAGGCTGGCCATCCTCTTTTGTTAGAATCATATTGGATAAACAGAGAATCGGTTCGTCTAATCTGAGATGTTCTTTTGACATAAATACGGAGAGCCCTGACCACTAACTTTTTCATAGACTGCCGATCAGAGTGAGAAGAAAATGAAAAAACCGGAACTACAATTTCCTGGTTCAAATGAAAGGAGGACACCACTTTTGGAACAAAAGAGGGGAGTGTTCTCAAAACCGCTCTGTCCTCATGAAAAACCAGATATGGTTCCCGGCAAGACAGAGCTCCCAATTCCGATACCCTACGTGCCGATGCAATTGCTAAAAGAAAAACAACCTTCCAGGTCAAACACCTAAAATCTACCTCATGTAAAGGTTCAAAGGGAGGCCCTTTAAGCATGTCCAGTACCAGGTTCAGATCCCATGGTGCTGTAGGAGGAACATAGGGAGGTTGAATATGTAAGACTCCCTGAAGAAAAGTCTTGATATCTGGCAAATCCGCTAATTTCAGATGAAAAAAGACTGACAGTGCCGATACCTGAACCTTTAGGGAATCTAAACGAAGACCTGCTTCCAGCCCATGCTGAAGAAAAGCCAATAAGCGTGGAAGACAGAAGGAAGACGTGTGATATGACTTATTTTCACACCATCTGATATAGGCTCTCCAAATACGCTGATGCGAGCCGAAACTGGTTTTCGAGCTTGCATCATAGTGTTAACTACACTAGAGGAAAAACCCCTAGCCCTCCAGAGGTTGGCTTCAACAGCCATGTCGTTAAACTGAGCTGAGAAAAATTCTGGTGACGGAAGTGACCTTGAAGAAGGAGGTCTGCTCGTGGCGGAAGACGAAATCCTTATCCTATCGCCATGGAGATTATGTCTGCGTACCACACACGACGTGGCGATGAGGGAGCTATTAGTATTATCGGAAGACCCCCTTGCCTTACTCGTCTGAGCACGCGAGGAAGCATGGGAATCGGAGGAACCAGGTATCCCAACCTGAGCTCCCAAGACATCGCCCTTTCATCCACTGCCACCGCTAAGGGGTCTCTTGCCCATGCGATAAACCTGTGAACCCTCTTGTTGTGTCTGGAGGCCATGAGATCTATATATCCGGAAGACCCCATCTCTGAACTAGAGACTGAAATACATCCGGATGTAGTGACCACTCCCCCGGCATCATTTGATTTCGATTTAGATGGTCGGCCTCCTAATTCCTTATTCTTGGAATGAATACTGCCGAAATTGCCGGGACTACTGTTCTGTCCAATAAAAAATCTGAGCTGCAATCTTCATTGTGGCTGCACTCCTGGTTCTTCCCTGCCTGTTGACATATGCCACAGCCGTGGCATTGTCAGATTGAATTCTGACAGGGTGGCCCTAAAGGAGGGACTGGGCCCCCCGAAGGGCTAAAAGAATTGCCTACAACTGTAACACATTTATTGGTAAGGCTGATTCTTGAACCGACCAAGATCCCTGGAGCTGGAGATGCAAAATTACCGCCCCCCAACCTCTCGGGTAATGGGAGGACCCCACTGTGAAACCTAGGCTGCAGATGACTCTTTGAGAAAGAAGAGAGGTGACACAAACTTGTACTGCCTGACTTCTTGATCACTCTCGGGGTAGAGGTGTTACAAAAAAACAATGTGGTACCGGACCCAGCAGGTCTATCATGTACTCCTTTGCTATAATACCCCGAATCCAAGTGCCTTGGGATGACGCTGCCCCCTGTTCCCGAACAGAGACAAACGTCTCCCCCTGCGGCGCCACCTCTGGCAGAGTAGAGTGGTCGTCAGGACGCAGGCTTCTCCTGTGTCCTAGAGGCCTGGTGCCTAGCCGCAAAGGAGGATCTACCCCTGACGGAAGAGCCTTGAGCATTTGGTTGTCTCTCTCTAAATGACTGTCCCCTAGGCCAGGAGTTCCCTCTAAAGGGCCGACGAAAGGAGCTGACCCGAGAAGTCCTGCCCCTACCTGAGAATACCGGCAAAGAAGTGCTTTTGCCCCCTGTTGCCTGGGAAATCATAGTATCCAATGCCGGCCCGAACAAACCTGCTGCTGAAAAAGGAATGGATTCAACGGACTTCTTTGATTCCGAATCTCCTTCCCAGGATTTCAGACACAATGTTCTTCTTGCTGAAATGGATGCAGCCTGAATAGAGGAGGACACAGACGCAGAGTTCTGAGCCGCCTCATAAAGGTACCCTGATGCCTCTTTCATATGCAAAGCCAGGGGAAGTAAATCCGAGTCCTGTAAGGCCTCTGCCAGTTGATCTGCCCATGTTTCCATGGCTCTAGCAACCCAAGCTGAAGCAAATGTGGGTCTAAAGGAAGAACCCGCAGCTACAAATATAGATTTTAGCTGGGATTCCACCCTGCGATCATTGACATCCTGCAGAGTTGCTGAACCTGGGACTGGTAGTAAAGTGTGTCTAGCCAAATGGGCTACTGGAATATCTACCTTAGGAATACTCTCCCAGCGGGTCACATCTTTCTCCTGTAATGGATACAAGGAAGGGAACTTTCTGGGAACAGAGAACCTTTTATCAGGCTGTTTCCAGGCTCCCTCTGCAATATCTCTGAGTTCTACCGAAGGGGGAAAACGAATAGCCTTCCTTTTGGCCTTCTTAAAGAGACTTCTGTCTCTAGGAGTAGGATCTTCCGGTTCTGGGAGGTCAAACACCTCTCTTACCGCTAAAACCAAATCTCATTAATAAAATGGCTTCTAGGGTCTTCTTCCTGCTCCAAAGGTTGCCCCTGGTCAGGATCAGAATATACTTTCCCCTCCTCCTCTGAAACCCCCTCCGGGTCTGAAAGGACCATTGGGGTATTAGAGGATATAGGCCTCTTCCTTTTTGCAGGCGGGATGTTTGGGGATTCAAGTAACTGGTTTAGTTTATCCAAACCCTTAATAAATGCTGCGGACCATGCCGGTTCTGTGGGAACAGGGGCCTGGTCTGTAAGCAATGAGGAATGTCCTGGCTTAGACTCTTCAAAAGAACCTGTGGAAGCAGGGAGGCTCAAAGGCGTACTAGCACTATTAGCCACCGCGGCTGCCACAGTAGACATCAGCTGATTGGACTGTGACACCATCTGTGCTAAAGAGGAAACAGACTGTGTCAGGGAGGCCTGCTCTCTCTGCTCTGCGTCCTTTCCCGGCTTTTATTTGGCGCCAACAGGCCGGGCTAGTCCAATTTTCCCTGGAGAGCAAGGGAGCTCTATTCTTTACTCCCCCCCCCCCCCCCCCATCTGAAAATTCTGTCTCTCTGTAGTGCTTTTCCTGCCTCATTAGCAGGGAGGAGAAAGAAAACAAATATATGGCAGAGTAGTGGAGACCTCAATTGAGGTCTCCGCAGCGGATTTTCACCCCGATGCCCCCTCCTATGTATGAGGGGGGATCTTGGTATGGCCCCTTTCGGTTTCCTCTCCTCCGCGGATTTAAAATGGCCACCGGCATTTTTCTTTCTGATAACCGGCCCTCCATGCCCAATGGCAGCGCCGGTTATCGGTGAGGCCCCAAGAGTGACAGCGGTCCGGAGAGACCGCTAGTCCCTCTATATTCAAGCACCCTAATTTGCTCTGCTGACAGAGCAGTGCCTGCGCTGCTGTTCTGGGAGTGTGTTCTCTATACTAGAACACACTCCCAGGTCTGCCCAAGATATTTTCCCTAAAAGAAAAAAAAAAAAAAAAATCTAGCAGCAACTAAAACAGTGCCTAACTCCATGGGCACCTAGAAAAAACTGAGGAGGAAGAGGCAGGGGAAGTTATAGAGGGGAGGGGTCTGTCAGCAGTGCTAGAAATTAACTAGCTAGGTGCCAACTCCCATGCTCCCCTACACACCCCATGGTAAGCAGTGTCCCCCAGAATGGATGAAAAAATTCTATGTGGGATTGCTGCTTTAAAGTTTCTATCTCTTTACAATTCATATTTCCAAAACTATAGTACATTGTTCTATATCTAAAGGGGCAGAAAGACAGAAAAAAATCATGATAAATGCCTCTAATGTTGCCTTTTAGGTGTGTTCAGCCATAAGAAGATTTTTTTGTATGTAAGCCGTTTGAATCACACAACTCATCTTGAAAGTGTTCCATAGTGGAATGCATAACAGTTCTTGAAGGGAGAAGACCTCAACATAGGAGGATCCCCTCATAAAAACAGCTTGTTTAGATTTCAATTCAATGATATTTGTATTGACATTCAGACTGTCAAACTGTTTACTCTGAAGCAAATTCACTAGAATAGATCAAGTTCTTGTCTGGGTAAAGCTGAAGCAATGTTAGTACTATAAAGCTACACCTGAGCTTTATAGGCTTTTAAAGTTCGAGAAGAGTAAAACAAATACATTTCATGGTGTGAACTTGAAGGGTTGACAACTATTCACCACCTTTACCAAGTATCCTCCTTGCTGTATCGCACTGTGGGGCTGCCTCTCCTGCCCCCTTTCTGTTCCCTGACTGCAGATGCAACTTACTGCGGATTCATAGAAGCAGCAGTAGGGTCCCTTTGAGGAACTGGGGGAATTAAACTATCCAATGCATTGAAGTGATTAGAAGGGGAGATGTGTACTGAATGTGACAACTGGTTGGATGGCTGTGGGACCTGTCCAATCGGGTGTTTAATTTGAATCTACAGAACTGGTGTACACAATATGCCACATCGTTTAGGAATGATCTAAAAGTTAACAACCCTTTCACCTAATATTTCATTGGATATTAGATCCTACATTTTCTCAGATTACCATATTTTTTTAAATTAAGTTTTACATTGTGTAGACTGCTTTACAATGTCCTTTCTACAATTGTATTGTGTTCTTCTATCAGCTAATCTAAAAGCGTAAAAGGCAGTTGTAAACAAGGTAACAAATCATCATCATCACCATTTATTTATATAGCACCACTAATTCCGCAGAGCTGTAAAGAGAACTCACATCAGTCCCTGCCCCATTGGAGCTCACAATCTAAATTCCTTAACACAGACACACACAAATGGTTAAGACTTTAAAGGACAACTTACACGTTTTTGCTTCTCCCTCTAAAATATACAAATCCTTCCACCAAAGTTCATTGAGACCCCCTCCCACCAGCAATTCACGACATCTCACTGTTGCTTCAGTTCCACTGTGCATCTCCCCACGGATCGCACCACGTTACATCAGTCCTTGAGCTTCTAACGCAGCCATTGGACGGCTAGCTCTTGTATCCTGCTCGCTGCGGGTTTATTGTTGCTCCAGATCTGTCAGTTTGTATCAACACCTTCCCCACTCATTGCCTACAGAAATAACAGCCCTCAACAAGGCTGCACAAACCATTTCTGCTGCTCCAATTACTCCCTGACATAACCTCTTTTGCTGCTATTTTGCCTTCTCTAACCTTTCTTGCCAGCGTAGGTTTTGTCAGAACATGAAGTGCGTGGGGTAAATTTACCCAATGACTTTTATTTCCAACTACAGCAGAGAACATTCTTTGTACTTGGTAGAAAACAAGTAGCACACTACTAATTTCCTTGCACAATTTCTTACAATATGCATACACATTTAATCTTTTATTAGGCTCATTACAAGATGACAGCATAACTCAGAAATACTGTGATGTACTTTATTTGAAACACAAAGGACAGGTAAAAGGATGTCATATGAGAAAACCAAACAAGGGAAAAACCCCAAATAACCTCTAAATGAAATGTGTAACCTAACAGACAAAAATAACATATTTAGTGTCTCTTCTGACAATCAATTGCTAATTCAAAATGTAAATAGGACAAAGATGTAAATTTATTATGGTGATACATAGGGCTGGTACAAACAGATTTATAATGATGTTATTGCTGAGCTAGAGAGCAGCATGTCATCCAAGAGAAAAAGTACAATGGAAATGATGATATATCTACCTAGCATGGCAAATATAAGCATTACATAAAAAAATAAAAAAAGGCAGACTAAGTATGAGATGCATTTCTGCCATTACTTCCTGCTTTGATCTATTAATAGCAAATAACCTGATAGAATCATGGATTTAGCGGAATCATTACAGAATGCCTATGTTGCTTGTTTTATCTGCACATCAACTTAGATATTGGAGAGTGGTACTTATTACAGTCAGATCCCTTAATACCATACCTGACAACATTTTAAAAGGTTGATATAGGAAACAACATTAAGATCAAAATAAAAGGCTGATTATCAAACACAAATGGTTCCAAGTACAAAAACGCAGAACTTCAGAAAGAATGAATATATGTTTATATTTGCGATTTAGATCTAGCAAAAGTGTACACAGTCTAGAAAGCATATAACCTATACCAATATATGAACAAATAATTTTTGTCCACATTTAAATAGGGTACTCTATGTTTTGTGTGGGGGGGGGGGGGTTTAAGCACAAAGCTACCTTCTACTTGACTAATACATAGTGGAGTTCACTCATTGGCTCCCTGATGATTATTGAGCTATCAACTACCAGATGTTACATTCTTCTGCATCAGTGTCTGAAGAATTTTGAAAGGTGCCGGGAGACCAACATAGCCCTGACAACTTAAACAAAAAAAAGAAAATTCTGGTTTTGTCACAGATTCCTTCTAACCTGATAGATCTGAGAGAGTTAGAATAAAACAAAATTAAATTAAAAGACACTCCTAGGGGTGGATGAAATTTTTGACTACTTTATATATACATGTATATATGTTCTACATGGTGAAAGCTCAGAGTTAGCACCATGGCATAACCACTGTGAATGACGGCACAGTGAGAACAAGTTGCACTATGCATTAAACACACACAAAAAAAAAATCAAATCAAAAAGTCAAATTTTGAAAATTAATGTCATCTGTCTACGAAGTATCTCTCAGCGATTCCTATTTTACTTGTGATCAGTGCTATAAAATCCCAGAATTTCGCTGTGTAACAGTAGTTTCGGTTCCCTCTTGCAGGCATAGTCTTCTATGAAAAAGCCCTGTGTTAGATGAAATCATCTCTTGATAAATAAGCCTGGGTGGCTGGAAGTGATTACTGCATACCCTCTCCTACATGTGACATTTTGTTTGCGAAACTGTGAGGAACTGCAGGCAGTAAACCGTGTTCTGTACAGAAAAGTCTGCAGACAGCGTGTCATTAAACATTTAGAAGCAAATCTATTAAAACAGCCGATGTCTCACGTGGGGCGGCATCGCTTAATGCTATGTTAGTTCTACAGGGCTGGTTAACTCCTTGCTTGGTGAATTGTTATTAAGAATAAAATGACAAGACAATATTACACATTAAATGGTATAACAAACTCAAATGATTAATCCTTAGAAAGATTACCTAAAAAGAAAAACAACGAATACTAGGCTGTTTGTTAACCAATGTTACATTAAATGCCTATAGTTTGGTAGGAACCAATTGTATAGTCAAATCTGCTTCATTATCATCCAGAGTGGGAGCTCAATTTAGAAAATCTAGGTCGACCGGCTCTGCTCAAGACTTTATGACTGATACAACACCATCCAGATTTATCATCTGCTTAAGATAAATACTTTTGTGGCGTTGCAAACAAGAGGAGAGTAGACAGGCTGACAGTTTAGCATATTAATCCCCTATCTAAGCAGAGTCCATTTCTTCTGCCCTAATCCTCACTAAGCTGCACTGAATTGGGGGGGAAAGTGAGGATTTCTCATTTATGAATGAGGTCTGCCCGCATGCAATCAGTGCTCATCCCTCACCCGTATTATATATGCCTGAATAATATGTATGTTTCTGGCACACTATATTATATATACATATATTGTATATGTAAATATTTGCTTGCAATATCTTCAGATACATTGCATATATGAATAAATTATATATATATATATATATATATATATATATATATATATATATATATATATATATATATATATATATATATATATATATTACATACAAAATACCAATACAAAAAGTATTGCTTGTTTTTCAAATAGCCCAATATCATCATAATCATTTATATGGCGCCACTTATTCTGCAGCGCTGTACAGAGAACTCATTCACATCAGTCCCTGCCCCATTGGAGCTTACAGTCTAAATTTCCAAACACACACACAGACACACTAGGGTCAATTTGTAAGCAGCAAATTAACCTACTAGTATGTTTTTGGAGTGTGGGAGGAAACTGGAGCACCCGGAGGAAACCTGCACAAACATGAGGAGAACATACAAACTCCACACAGATAAGTCCATGGTCGGGTATCGAACTCATGACCCCAGCGCTATGAGAATATATCTTATGGCACGGTAAGAATGATAACTCTTACGCTGTGTGGACAACTTACTTTTACTTGTACCTCTATAGCTGCCAACACAAAACCTCTTATGACCACAGTTATGAGCGTTTATCCCTACCAGCAAAGTGGTAAATGATGACCACCAATATTTCTGACTATTATAATGTCATTAATGGGGTAACCCTAATAAAAACACAAACCAACCAAGCAACAGAATAGCGTTTTGTTGTGGAAAAGGCAAAACACCTGATTGATGAAAGCTATTCCTTTCAGTACTTTTAGTATTTCTTTAACCTGCAATTTGTGAAGAATATTTAGTCAGTGAATAAGAGGCACATTTAAGTGTACCTCTTCCCTACACACAATTAGAGCTGTATTTATAAGGGCGCAGCCTATTCATTAATCAACTCATAGCTGTATCTCCCATTCAGATCAAAAGTATGTATACATATTTGGTGCCTCTATACTTGGGAAAAGGAGCCGAGTAAAATTCTGATAAAAATTAAATTGATTTAAAAAGATTTACAAAAAAGTACAAGCCAAATCATGAAAAGTGCACTTTTCCTTAATTAAATATAAAGCAGTCACAAATGTAGAGCTGCAAATTAATAATTATTTAGATCAAATCACATAGGTGTATACAATTTAAAAAACAATTGAAACAATAGACAGAAAAGCAACTACTATGCTCCAACCACCTGAGAATATGGATGAATAGCTAGTTATTCGACCCCACGTACACTCCATAAATTACAGGAGGAGATGGGAAGGAAGTCAAGTCACATAAAAGGAAAATGTTACAGGTGCCAGGTACATCAAATGCTGATGACATCCAAGGCCTGAAGGAACTTGCTGACTTTATACCCGTCTCCAGCACAAAGATACATTCCGACGGATCTCAAGCTCTGACCTCCAGTAGAAATCAGGGCTCTGCTTTGTGTTTCAGTCTAATGAAAGCACAGTGACCTAGATTTGCAGACTAGGTTCTCTCGCACACAATAACATGAGAAGAGCAGTTGGTTCACTAGATGAAGACAGCAAAAGGTTTTAAAAGGACAATACAATGCACAAGTGTATTCACAGAACCACCCCCCCCCCCCCCAAATTCCATAATAAACGTTCCTGACCAGTGCACAGAAAGGGCTGATCATCAAATATTGCAATATTTAATATTCACCTTACCCGACACAGACAACAAAAAGGAAATTAAAATACATTTGAAAATGCCAATATGATTATTTGCGCAAAGAAATTTAGATCCTTTGCTTTAGAATTGAAGCATAAAGAAATATTTATAAATTAACATGCTGTTGTTTAATCATTGGCTATTCAGATTTATTTCCAACGCATTGGTTGGTGAAAATTATTATATCCTGCAAAATCAGACTGAACAAGAGTAAAATGCTGTTTTGCACAAGACTACATGCATAATATTAACCAACAAGCAATCCTGATGGTTAATAAAACAAAATGCAAATTTATTGATCTGTAACCACAATGGGATGTGGATCTGAGCCAAGTAAGTCTCCCTAGAACAGATTTTAGGAATAACCAGAATGTCCCCATAAGCACGGTGATTTTGACGGTCAAATAGGCCACTATAGACCTCATTTCCAGGATATTGCAGCTTGTAAGGTCACAGCAAGAATGTTTCTCTCAATCAAGACCTGTTCCAAACTGCCAGAATGGCAAATTAATGGGATACATTATATCTATCTATATCTACATATATCTATCTCTCTATCTCATGCCTCTGCATAGAAATGCCGCTAGAACAATGTATGACGTAAGAATGGTAGAGTATGATTGTAAGAAAGATACTTTAAGAGGAGAGAGCTTTCTGAACTAAACAGCTATCTTATCTTTTAAAGGACTTTATTTAAGTTTTCATATATAGCAAGACAATCACCACAGACAGCAGGGTACATGTGTATGTGTTACAATTGCAAGAAGAACAACAAAATCCTTGAAGACATTAAAGTAACATTACGATGTGGAACGAACAAATATCCATGAAAAGGAAGATTTGAGTGTCGTGAAGGTGTATACCAAATTGTAATGGTAAGAATGGTAAGAGGGATGGGGGGTAGACTATATTTTAAAATAGCAATTGTGGTCTCTGGTTCACAATAATATGCTTACTTTACACTCTGTACTGTCTGTAGTGGTATACAGCTGCAGAGTAAGAAAATATAGCAGTTAAATATACACTATGTCATAACATTGGTATTAAAGTAATAAACAGTGATTGCAGTATAAAAAACAGAAATCTGCCTCCTAGTAGCAGGGTGGGGTGCAGGGCTGCCATCAGGGGGGTACGGTGTTGGACAGGTGTATTGGGCCCGGACTGACCAGATGGCCCGCTGTGACCTCACCACCACAAGGCACGCTGGGAGCCACCCCATCAAGCCAAGAATGGTTAGCGCGCGTGAGGAAGAATGGAAGCAGAGAAACATCAAGGTAAGTGGATTTAGAGGGCAGTGGTTAAAAATAAGTGTATGTGTTTAATTGCAGAGGTAATATACACAATCTGCCTTCTCATGTGTTATATCCTTGGCCATGAACTTTGCTGTAGTACTATGCTAACTATAACCATGCCCATTTAAAATTTACTGTAAAGCTTCTGCATTTGGGCTCACATGAACAGGCACGATTACATTACAAAGAGTTACATTATGGGGTACTGGACAAATCAGTACAGGTGGATATGGCAGATAAGAATCAGGTCCCAGGCACCAATCTATTTCCCCAGTACAAAAGAAGTTGAAATGGGAAATGTCATTACCCCATACATGGCAACTTTCAAAACCTCTCACCTGGGAAAGTCATGTGACAGGGGGCGTATCTCTCATACCTCCTGTCACATGACACCATAGCCACACCCTCACTATAAAATGCCGAACTTCACGACATTGAATGGCAGGGCTTAATGATACAATTAAGCCCCGCCCCCACCATTCAATGCCGTGAATTTCGGCAAAGCCGAATCTTGAAATTCGGGAGCCTCTCGGGAATTCCGGGAGAGTAGGCAAGTATGCATTACCCCCAAAAAATAGTCAAATAAATAATAGAAATAAAAAAAAACCATGGAAGACAAAAAGGTCTTAGTCGTCCAAGTCATGGATGACAAAGAACCCTTTTGGAGCAATTGACGGATTTTGGGTGGGATCTTGGTGTGCCAAAGTGAGATGTTGGTGTGGGAAGTGATGTTGGTGTGCCAAAGTTATTCTTAGCGTGTGTGTGTGGGGGACGGACTGCCTGTTTAATTTCTATTGAGCCCCACAATTTCTGATGGCAGCCCTAGGGTTTGTCATTCTTGCATAACAAGTTATTAAGAAGATGAGAATTACAACTGCAACTGGGAGCTAAGTGAACTGCTAGCAAAGACTAAGCAAAAGCAGACAGTATATAGACTAACAACTACATTGGTATTTTTAAATCAAGATATAAAGTCTTTTTTTTTTTCCTTAATCTACAATTTTTTTTGTAAGTTTGGGATCACAGAAGAGGCACAATGTGATGTTTCTGTTGTTTAATCAATGTTATTCTATTTACAAATCTGGATTTGCAATGAATAACATTTCCAAACAAGTGGTTAGCTAGAAACATAGAATTTGACGTCAGATAACCGCTTGGCCCATCTAGTCTGCCCATTTTTTAATGTATGGTAACCTCAAACCCTATTTGATCTTTGTTCTTTGTAAGGATATCCTTATGTCTATCCCAAGCATGTTTAATTTTCTCCACTGTATTAGCCTCTACCACCTCTGATGGGAGGCTCTTCCACTTAACCACTGCCCTTTCTGAGAAGTAATTTTTCCTCATATTTCCTCTGAACCTACTTCCCTCCAATTTCACTGCATGACCTTATGTTCTAAAACTTCTCTTCCATTGAAGAATATTTCCCTCCTGTATATTTTGAAAGTTTCTATCATGATGTATAAGTAGTTTGTTAACTGAGCACATTTGAACAGATACAAAGGAATCAAGGGAGTGTAAAATGTTTTCTACTTTTTGTTGTTTGCAAAGTCTACTTGAAAGCCACCGTACATGATTAAATAATAAAAAAAAAAAAGTCTCAAAACAGGAAATACTGCTGTCTTTACTGCAGGATACAACCCATACACGTTTAGAACATAATCCTGATATATATTTACAGAGGTTCCAAGTCTGTCATCTTTGATAAAATAACAACGTATCCATTTGATGTGCAATGCTTATCTCGTAAAGATCAGAGTTTACCTATTAAATATTATACATTTACTGAGCTGATTAATTGAACACAAATTGGAAACCTGGGGTATATTTACTAAACAGCAGGTTTGAAAAAGTGGAGATGTTGCCTATAGCACAGATTCTAGCTGTCATTTTGTAGAATGCACTAAATAAATAATAGGTAGAATCTGATTGGTTGCTATAGGCAACATCTCCACTTTTTCAAACCCGCAGTTTAGTAAATCTAGCCCCAAGTCACTAAATGGTAGGACTTTGTACTGGTAGAGTAACTAATGAAGAATTTAAACAACACAAAACATAATTTGAACAATTGCATACATGATTCCTTAAAGACTCAAAAAAAGGGGCAAGGACTGTTAAGGAACTCAGACACTTCGGAGGCAGCATCCGCCCCTTCAAATTTAAATTTTCTATGTGGCAGTAACGTTGAAATGTTCCGCCATCGCTTAACAAAACACATAGGCAAGCCTAAGATGGACTATAAAGGGCAGGGCCCAGGGCATGAGATGGCATGTCATTATCAAGTCAGTGACTTGAGATCACAGTTATCTTTATCATGATTGGCTGCGGTTCCCTGGGATACAAGCCAGTCTTTACAGTACTCATACAGCAGCCAGCAGTATGGGTGAATTGAGCAGGGTGAGCATGTGTGAGACTTGTTGCCCTATGCTATTCTATGTTATCCCATCCCCCCCAAAAAAATCTTGTCATATTTCCTATTAAATTTCATTATGATCAACTTGACATAAATGCGGCCCAACCCCAAAACCTTAACATGCCTCTAATCTGCCCACATATCTGGTCTTCCAGCAATTAGCCAACACAATAAGTCACATATTATGTTGTCACACTACAAAAGCTTGGTGGCGCAAAACATTAGTAGGGAGCAAGTCTGTTGCCTACTGGACATGGGTGCGATTATGCTCCAGATGGACTGCAGATGTCAGAGCATGCAAAATAGCAACAACTTGTCCAGTGTGACATAAAACCACGTGGCTATGTCACGTTGGGGTTTTGCCCAGTGTCTCTAAAGCGCCCCAAGGACCCTTCCCTCCATTAAAAACACCATCGCACTGCTGTGATCAGGACATACCTCTCAACATTTCTAGGAAGAAATGAGTGGGCGCTACTAAACTGCTTGAAGCAAGATGTAGTGACAAACTGCATTTGACTATTTTCTAAAACGCGGAGGAAAAAATGTAAGAAAAAAAAAAAAAAAAATCAGAGAACATTTTTTTTAGTCTGAAAATGTTCAGAAACACACAAAAAAAAAAAGATTTGGATGCACAACCCCTTTAGTATAAGCACACATACATACAACCACCACCTACGGTAGACATATATGTAAAGAAAAAGCCCAAAGAGCAGTTCAGTTGTTATATGTGAGGGACAGAAAATTCTAGTTAATAATCCAGGGAAGGAAAAACATTTTGGAAACTTATATTAAACACAAGTCCCAACATTTTCACATATGCCAATATAAGTTTACGTATTTTCAGCGATGTTCTTCAAAAGATAGGCAAAAAAGGGAAAGCAGCTCTAGTAAGGCAGATTTCTGCCTCAATGCGATGTAATATTGCCAGACATATTGAGTCTATGTTTTAGCCTCCAGAACTCAACAGCTGTGCCCTAATTTTTTCTTGTGATGGCCTCCATGTCTCACTTCTGCCTTTCAAGCCACAGCTAGTTCAGATTGCCCTGGCAAACATTTAATTGGACAAATCTAGTTAAATTAGAAAGAATATGGACCTATGAGGACAGAACACTTCTGCCCAATGATCACATGCTTATTGGAAATGCAAGAAAAGGTCATAAAAGGTAAGGAAAAAAAACAAACATTTTAAAGCATTACAGAAAGAATCAGTGATATATAGTTGTCCTAGGTTACAATTAAGAAGTACAGATGTTCACTGACCCCGTGTTCTGGTTTTGGATCGGAATTAATTTCGTGTTTTGGTTTTGGTATTGGCAAAACCGCCCCTTGTGTGTTTTGGTTTGGGTTCCCTATTTTTTCTAAAATCCCTATTTTGTTTTATAAAATTGCATAATTTTGCTTCCCCCCCCCCCCCCCCCCCCCTACATTATTATTAACATCATTAACACTAATTTCAAGTCATTTGCAGTCAATTTTAACAATCTCACAGGTAACAATATTATTTTCATACACTTTCAAGCAAAAACTGCAGCAACCTGGCTGGATGCTAAGCGACAGAGCAATGACTCAAACACACGGCAGTACATAGCACATCTAGGACACATTTCCACACAGCAGTAGCGGAAAAGAAAAGTGCAAACTGGAATTGTCCTTGGATCATGAAATCAGTTATGGTTCATTTGATCGCTCCACCCATTACTTAGATAACTGTGGCAATTCTACAGCTAATACATGGCAACAGTTGGTGGCAGAACAAATTAAATTGCTCTTGTAGCTGCTGCAATCTCCTACATGATGTTGCCGAATGACGGAAATGTCCAGATATTTTACAGGCCACAGACAGCATCTCCTGCACGTCCTTGTCATTTCTTAAAAAGCTCTGCACCACCAAGTTTATTGTGTGAGCAAAACAGGGAATGTGATGGAATTCACCCAGCTGTAATGCTCTCACAATATTGGTGACGTTATCAGAAATGACATATCCAGAGGAGAGTCCAAGCGGGATAAGCCATGTTACAATGACATCCCTTAGTTTTTGTAAAAGATTGTCAGCTGTATGCCTCTTAATGAAGCCGGTGATACACAGAGTAGCCTGCCTCCGAAAAATGTGTCATACTAGGGTATATGCTGCTGCTGTTCCTGCTGGTGAAGGCGAATCACCAACCCAGTGGGCTGTCACAGTCATATAGCATACTAGTAGGTTAATTGGTCGCTATCAAAATTGACCCTAGTCTGTCTGTCTGCCTGTGTGTGTCTGTGTGTATATTAGGGAATTTAGACTAAGCTCCAATGGGGCAGGGACTGATGTGAATGAGTTCTCTGTACAGCGCTGCGGAATCAGTGGCGCTATATAAATAAATAAATGATGATGATGATATAATCTTTAGTTTGCTAAGTTCCGCTAGTTCACATATCTCTGGTTAAGTGTACAGTGGGTAGAATGGCATTTTGTAGCCCAATAATTACATTTTTACGAACCTTTTGGTAGAGGTGAGGAAAAGCTTTTCTAGCAAAATGGTGTTGTGATGGAATTTGCTAACGTGGACACAAGACCTCAAGTACCTATCCAAAACCAGCTGCAATAATAGTGGATATTGGACGCAGATCTAATACTAGCATAGTCGTCATGACGTCTAAACCGCTTTGTGACTGGGTGACAGCTTTCATATTTGCTTCCTCTTGCAAAGGATTGTTTAACGGTCAATTGTTGTAAACTACTAGTAGTCATCTTCTTGGTCTGCATCTGGGATGTAGATTCATCCCCAGCAGCAGCAGCGGGACTACCGCTCAAGAATTCTTCTGAGGAATCCAGTATAGTGAAGGAGTCATTAAGCCTTAGCAACTTGGATGCAGGACTAACTCCGATCACTACGGAGGATATTGATGAGGACGGTGTTGTGGGTGTAGATTACAGGTGTCTGGATCTAGCTGAGAGAAGGGACCTAGCTGATGATGGACTGCTTGTTATTTTTCATAGCATAATTTTCTGATTTTCCCAACAGTTTGCCATGAACTCGCTTCAACTGGCGTAACATGGATGAGGTTCCTAGATGGTTAAGGTCCCTACCTCTAATGACTGTGGCTTTACAAACACTACAAATGGCTAGACAACTGTTGTCAGGATTTGGGTAAAAATAATTCCACACATAAGAGGTGGATTTTTTTGTCTTATGCCCAGGCATCACAATGGCCTTTTTCTTTTCACATGCAAGAACTGCTTCCACTGATGCAGGACTTACACAAACATCATCCTCATTTGCGCCCACTTTAGCTACACAAATATCCCCCTTATCCTGTTGCAATTTCAAAGTGGCCATCTCAATTTGTGTATCAGCGGCTACACTTGGGCTGTCCATGCACACATCTGCAGAAATGCTGAAAGGAGCCTTCTTTATGGGTACACTATCAGAAAGGTCAGGATTATACATCACACTCGTTGATAGACTCTCCTCAGGGATTTGTGTCATTTCATACATTTTCCTCTAATGCCTTTCTGTTTTCTTCCAGCTGGGCTTTTACACGTAAAGGTATTTGGACACCACTTTTGGAGTCCGACTGACAAGGTCTTGCTTGGTCATGACTGACCTTACAAGAAGATGCCTCAGTGACAGTTGCATAACTAGAACTCCGAGAAATGCGAAGGCCTCATTCTTTTCTTGCCACTGCATGTGTAGAATGGCATGATGGCAATTTTTTTTCTCTGCAGATAACTTTGACTGGATTCCAGGTCTTTTTTTCTTGACCAAGGTAAAAGGTGTTTTTTTAAATTTTTGTTTCCCTGACTTAAAAACACTATGCACTTTAAAATAGGCTTTAGCAGATGACGTAGAGGGATTACGATCCTGGCTTGTGCCAGCAGCTGCTTGGTGCTTCTGGTCTTCTGTGTACTGCTCTGAATCCATTTTGATAACACAGTACAATGTGACTGCAGATTTAGAACAAGACTGTCAACACTATTAATTATATTTCAGCGATGACAATTAGCGATGGAGCCCTCCTGAATGTCACTGGAGACTTTGAAGAACACCGCTACCCCTCTTCTTTCTTTTCTACCTATGATGCTGTCCAACTGCACTAGAGACTGCCAAGAACTGTGCTACCCCTTCTGTGTCCCTGTGAAATGGCACTGGATTGCCATAGAGGGCGGTATTTATAGTATCCAAAACTCGCGAGATCCGACGGCGTAACAACATTTTGTCTCATTTTCAATTCCGAGGGCACGCGAAAGTACCAAGCCAGCTCGGCTTGGTACTCTGATCTGCTAAGTTCGGGTATGTTCGGTTCTTGGGGAACCTAGCCTGAGCATCTCTATTAAGAAGTTTTCAATGTCCCTTCCCTCTGACCAACCAGATGTAGGCCTTGGGGTAAATTTACTAAACTGTGGTTTTAAAAAAGTAGAGATGTTGCCTATAGCAACCAATGAGATTCTAGCTGTCATTTATTTAGTACATTCTACGAAATGCAAGCTAGAATCTGATTGGTTACTATAGGCAACATCTCCACTTCTTCAAACCCACAGTTTAGTAATATGCCCCCTAGATTCCTACAGCAGGGTGGTGTTGTGGTACATGTGAAGGTTACAGAACCTGCTCCTATTATGCACTACACATCAATAAATAATACACACAACACAGTGCTCTACACTGTCATACAGAGGTACATAGCGATAGCTTCTCAATGTAAATTTAACAAGGACTGGCGCAATCCTTCTGTAATCTCAAGAAGCTATACTTGTGAGGAAGCATCTACCTTCCTGGTATAGCAGTAATTGTACGAAACAAAAAAAAAACTCTGCTCAAAGAGTATTCTGCTTATAATTGACATCATATGTTGAGGAAACACATGTAACCTGGCTCCACATTGAAATATTTCAAGCTTTCAGTTTCAGGTTAAAATGTATTTACAGGAAAGCTTGTTGATAGTATCTAAGGTGTTCACTCTATACAAGACAGCTGAAACTGTCTAATTTAATCTTGCAATGTATTTTCTATTCTGACATCGCTAGACCTCAATGTAATAAAATATACATACAGAAATCGGTTTTTGTACACATTAATTACTTACATGCTATACTGGTTTCTTTAATTCTATCTCAATTTACCTAGAGATTAATGTGACGAGAGACCAGTTGTACCATCCTGTACTAGTCAACTATGCATTAATTTAACAACATCTGGCTGGAGAGTATTGATGCAAACCATCAAGTGTAACATATCTATTGTGGTATAAGGTTATATGCTTTAAACCACAAGGCATATGGTCTACAATACAGTATATGTTTCATGTGCGAGAGTCTATGTTTGCGCATACATCAGTGACAACATTAACCTATTATGCTATGCATAAAAGGACATCAATAAAACCCTGGAATTCATGCAGTAATACTTTTGAACATTGGTGGATGTAGCAATATAGTGATAATGGAGCTGCAGATGAGCTGTGGCTCCTACGAGCCATGTGAAGCCGAAGCACAGCTTTACCAAGCATGCACAGGCCCCACGTATGCTCAGAAGAGGGACTGCATTGCCTTGAGCCAAAGCAAATTTCGTAGTGTTCTGCCACTACTTTTGAATATTGCTAGCAAGATGTTAATTTTTTCCGAAATCCTTGGTGCTGGATTTTATAAGGAAACAGTCCCTTGACGTTATATGATTTATAGGTTAACAGGTACAGGTAGTAAAGTGCTTTCACTGCGAAAAGGTTGGGTTGGCTGGAGTTCTCTTGTTGCCTATTCTCACTATTCAAAAGGCGGTCAAACATAGTGCACACATTTTATAGTTTGTAATCCCTTAGTGGACCAAGAGGGTTTTTGAATTGTACCATTGATGCGCTACCACTATTGGTCTTTGTTTTTTTTGTTCTTACGGACCCCTATGAGTGCAGGTGCAGCATATATGGCCCAATAACCTGACATTCCCTTTAGATGGCTAGGGAATTTTAAGAACTAAACATTTTCGACACTTATGTACCCAATTGCTCTGTTGGTCCTTTACACACCTCTTTTCCAGACTGCATAATGTGTGGCGCTACTTTCATTCTTGGCTGCGCCAATTTTCATGTCCGTGTGCCTATCTCTTATTTACTATGGGACCAATGCATGCTGAGCAGAACGCGACTTGGGCATAATACAGTGCACGCAAAAATAACATTTCAGCCCATATGCGGAGACACACGCACCTTAGACACGACTAGCTCTTCATCTGCAGCATACGCGCCAGATTTACGGCAGGCGTACTTGCACCCACAACAAGCTTGTAAGAGCACAACACAGCTTTGTGTAGGGATTAGGCTTCAGATAATCGTTTTGAAAATACACACAAAATCTTATAATATACATAATCAATGAAGAAAGCACCAAGCAGCTTCCAAGGTGAAATCACAATCGATGCTCATTGTCCTCAGCATGTATTTGTATTAGTCCCTAGGCTGGTGTAAATAATACGCCTGTGAAGGACATATCTGCAATGCGTTCAGGTCTGCGTGAGCTCATTCCTTGAGCACGCCCTTACTGTACATGGCGTACGTTCAAACCCCCTTATTCTTCCTCGTCACGCCTCTTCTGGTGCAAGTGTAGATGCGTGCAACTCTGTAGGTACTGGTGTTTTTATTTGTGTGGACATGTGCAGAGCAAATTCATGCAATTTATGTTAGGGAAACAGACATACAATCAGTTCTGCATCAGGCCCTATGTCATTGTAACTAGATGATACCTTCTTCTTGGCATCGATTTTGAATTTCTTCCCAGGTTATAGCTTTTGGATGTTTTTAAACCTTATGTTTATGTCCGATTTATATAGAAAGGTCATTGCCTGCCTCTCCAATGGAAAAGTCCCAGGATTAGATGGACTCTCAGTGAAGTTCACTTGTCCACACTATTATTTAATGCAGCATCCTCTATTGGAAGCCCTTATGGAAGAAGACCCTATAATATTCATACAGGTCAATTTCATTACTTATGATGGGTATAAAAAGAAAAACATCCTTACTAATTGTAGTTAAAAATCTTGCAAACAAAATAAACTCGGTGACCACCTCTATAATTCAACCCAACAAGACTATTTGTCTGAGAAATCAACATCCTTAAATACACAGAGTTGTTGAAAACATTCAGTGCCCACAAGACAATTCAGGGAAGAGACCGTTTGTGTCACTAGATGCTGCCAAGGGATTTGATGAAGTTGATTGGCCTTATGTAAAAGCTACACTGATCAGGTTTGGGGTGAACAGATATTAGCAGAAACTGACTTTACAAAAGGATATACTGATAACAGCTCTTCCATATAAAGACAAAACTAACAAGATATTATTAGAAGGTTGAGGGGTTTACAGACTTCGATATGAAGCTTTACACATCTACTGCCTGAACGTTCTCCTTCTTAGCAGGTAAAACAATCAGATTTTCTTTCTTGTAATGGACTTAACAGTGGTTGTCCTGGACTGGTTTCCAGCACGTATGAAGGTGTTAAGCAATATTATCAACTTAAATCACAAATATATATTTTAGATGCTTCCTCTAAGCACAAGCTTTTTGGATGACAATCTTCATTGAACAGCTAAGGAGAAAGAGGTTGGAAACAAAAAAAGAGCAAGAGATTTAAAAAATTAAAATTTTCCCCTTTAATGTTGTTATTCTGAAAGGTGGACATTTCTAAGCGGTATGGTCCCTGAAAGAACGCAGTCACAAGGATTCTTCTCCTCGTCTGCCTTCCACGACACTGTACTGTGCTGCTCTGCAGAGCACGATTCAGCGGGCCTGCTTTGTCCTGCTATGACCTCTTGCAGTGAATGTCTGCATACAGGAGCAGAGAAGTGGGACACAGAAAACAGCAGGCAAGAGAAAACAGTAAATCATTTTTTTTCCTATGACTGCAGCTCACTGCTCCAAAGACACTGTCAAACAAAACAACAGTGTCCGAACACAAAATGCACTCTCACAAATCACTTGACATTACTTCTTTTGGAGTGATAATATTATCAGGGCTTGGCATGCAACACACACAACAAGAAATTCACAATGGTTAGGTAGATTTTCTTCAAATTTATGCAGCTTGCTGACAATTGTGAGAAGTCTGGAAGTCAGCAGGCTATCGCCATGGGCTGGAGAGCAGTTTAGAGTTACACAGTTGCTTACCGTGAGTAATGGGCAGGGAGGAGGAGGTTAGAGAGGATCAATCTGTCTGAAATTTCTCAATGGGTGTAACAAAAGCCTGATTTGGTTGCTGAGACTTCTTATTTGGAGGAAGCCTCAATTCCATGTTTTCAAAGGACGCAGACTTCTGCATATTCCATATTTACAGTAAACACATGAACCAGTGCATTGGGGTAACTTATCAAGAACAGTATCTCCTGCAAGCCAATAGATATCATAATTAAATGTTACTGTGTTCCGAATAGACTTTGCAAACATTTTCTAAACTATTGGCAGATAATCTGACCGGGGTTAGCGTCTTTTGGAGTAGATGGCTGCACTTTATACAGATAAGCCAAGGATGTCGCACGAGCCAAGTGGTTTTGGTTTTATTCACCAGCAATAAAGCAAAATAAAACAAACAAAAGACCTTGCCTGTCCAGCACTAACAACATGGGATCTTCCTCTCTGAAGTGAGGGACATAGTGTCTCACACACACACATTCATAACAGGAGTACTCGCTGGCTATAAACTGTAGGTTTTTTCAGCAAGCATCCGCCTGCTCCCCAGACTGTGAGAGAGAACTGCCTAGCCGCCTTTTAACAGCATCTTATCAGGTGCAACTCCTGACTAGCCAGCAACTGGTGGCCCATCCAGTGACACTATAGTGTAATTAGTAGCACATGTGGAACTTTCAGAGATATTGAAGTTAGTTTGGTAAATAATGTTATACAGAGAAAGTTATGTAATCTGATTAAAGAATGACATTTTGGACACGCAGAGAACAGTGATAAAACAGAGGTGATTGTATGATTATTGACTTTGGAGAGTGGTGTGTTAAAAGGGGTGGGTATACTTCAGGGGCTGGCTGGGCTAGGGAGCATCTGCCCTCCCGGGCCAGTCCCATAGTGGGCTACTTTGGGCTGGGTCACTGAGCTACCTGCATTTTCTTTCCTTTAAAATGTTCTTATGTGATGTTAAATAATTTCTTGCCAAAAAAGACAAAAGTATTATAGGAGTGATACCTTTACTGGCACCTTCCCTTGCAAAAACAAAAAAATTCAAAACCTGCACCCATGTCCTACCAACAAACACAGTCCACACACCTAACGGGACTATAAAATCACTGACACATTCTCATGTACTTCCTCCAATGTGGTGTACATGATACAGTGTACAAGGTGCCCTGAGAGAATTTACATTGGAGAGACCAAGCAGAAACTACAATCCAGGATGAATCTACACAGACACACAAAGAAAAGTCTGGACTTTTAAATATGTCATACAGTGTCCTGGTCCAGAGAAGTGTTTACCCACAGGGGGGGGGGGGGGGGGTAAACACTTCTCTGGACCAGGAAGCAGTATGACAGATTTAAAAGTCCTAATACCAAAAGGTTTTTTTAAAAAAAATTACAGGGAGAGAAAAATCTGGGAGTTTAAGCCGATAAGAACAGTCCAGTCATTGACACAAGGGCTCAATCTAACACCTGGATTTATGACCCACTACTTGGACACATTTCACACCCCACAGCAAAGTGACTCCAGATCTCTGAACTCATAGGAATTTTACCTTCCATCCTTAATGAAAAACTCAGTTTTATTACTTTAGCTTATCTTAATGATATATTCCCCTCCCCCCTGTACAAATTTCTTAATGTAACAGCTCTTAAATGTTGTGCTTGTTTCTTAGTCATTCATTTGTATGATGTCATGTAAGTTGAATGATGAAGGGACCTCTGTGCTCTTAAAGCTAGCAAATATAATAATCATTTTTTTGGTTAACCAATAAAGGTATAACTCCTATAATACTTTTGTCTTTTTTGACACAAAAGTATTTAACATCACTTAGATTTTTATGGCTAGCATGGTACTGCAATAATAATTTTTACAAATATTTTTTTTGCTCCACATCTATAAAATGTCCTACAATATGTTGCTGAGCCGAGTCTGGCCTACCCGTGCTAAAATTTGCTCGCCCTCCCCTGGTATATTTTTATCGATAAAAAGTGTCTGCCTGAATGAGCTGGTGTCTATGTCTCTACAAGTCAATGTTTTCATCAATAAATCTTCATTTACAGTGCTCACTAATAGTAAGAAGCACCAAACACTCTCCAGTTGAGCAAACAGGCGGTATAGTTCAAAACAAATATTGTAAGCGCACAAATTGTCCAACCTATTTTCAAGTAGAGACTTGCTTTTTTACTAAAACAGGTTCATGATAACTCATTTGGGATTGTTGTGTTTATTAATATTAGACACTGTCATTACTGTAGCCTCTAATGTGAACAGAGCAACCAGGGCGAAACTATTATTAATCAGCTACTTGCTTAATTTTACAAAGCAATATATTTTATGCTAAGCATCTCTCAGACATGCAGCTTCCATTGTTTTACTTGGCAAGAACCTGTAGAAAACAATGCTAAATGTGGTCCGATGACTGCCTATCTCTATGAGCCCATGTACGCGCATAGTAAATCTGGAAGAGATCAGACTGCTTGGTCTGCTAAACTGAAACAGTCTCATCTTATCCATTTTCTCCACCAACATGTGTCTAAATAGGGCACTGAACCCTTGGGCCGAATGCAGCTGTGTGGCTAGCAGAGAAAGAAGAAATACTCTGTAACAAAGTAAAGTTTGTCTCTTTATTAGGAAAAGGGTAAATGATCCTCATCTAAAATTAAATGAATAAAATAGAGCTTTTTACTTCCTCAGTTATAAGCATGCTCTTCTCAGCCTGGGTGTGGTTAAATGCCCACTGGCTATGAAGCTGGAGTGTTAAGTCACATAGAGGCTGATTCCCAATTATGCCATATCAGGTCTTCTTCAAATAGCTAAGTATGCAGCAAGCTGTTGACATTGCTAATTTAAAAGTCACTTATTTCTACAATAAAATTTCTCACCATATAACGAATAATCCCGGTACACAAGAGGCAAGGCATGACATGTTTAAGTGGAAAGGTTAAGTATGTACAGTGGCGCCACTGGGTGTTAATATAAATATACATTAGAATGAAATACATTTGAAAGTATTTTTTATATGTTACACAACACAAATGTGCCATAACCTATAGAAATTAGATTATTGCAGTTATTTTCCTAGTGAAGTTAAGAAAATTAAAACTGATTAGTTGCAAAATATTAATCTTTATTGACACTTAGGTTTCCCATATCTAAACATCACACACAATATGTGAGTAATGGTATCTGTGGTTATTCAAAGGAAATAGCTCAGCATAGTAAACCCAGCTATGTACTGATCCAGATGGCTCAGGTTTACAACACCGTTAAGGACGGAGCACACAGTTCTCCCAGACATTATCTCTCTTTCATGTCTGCCGCTGAAACCAAGTTCACATAGAGATCCCTGATTTTATGGAGAAACACGGCTGCAATGCAAACGGCCATCTTTCCCAAGCAGATGATGGAACTGGGACAGGGGATAGCAAATCTGTACTAATTTCCCTCATTCCTACTCCATCGTCCTAATCGGAAAGATGGCTTTGTGTACTGCACTGGTGTCTCTCGATACAGAGCCCCCTATCTCTCCTCCGTTCACTTGTCAAACACGGGAGAGTTGGAATTAACCAACGGCTGTTTGCACATCGCCTTACTCTTTGCCATGATGTCTGGTCCTTGGTATCTCCTGTTGAAAAAAAATCTAGGACGGTACTTGTGAAGCATTAGTACGTGAATCCGCTCTCTTCCAAATGACAATGGGAAAAATGATAAAATAAAGCCCTTGTCCATCATTATGTGCAGGGCTGTAAACTTGCAGGAAAATTATTCACTTACAATATGTATTCCCAGATCACTTTGGTATTTCTATTAACTAGTCCTGTCTTGGTAGACAACATTCAAATGCTTTGTGCCATGGACATGCCAGTAAATTAAAAGCCTGTATTTTTCTCATAAAAAAAATAAATATATCACCACCTAACTACACAAATCCTATCACTTGTTTCATTCATTCATTCTTTGTTCAAATGTCATTTCTAAAAAATAAGTGTGCAACTTAATAAATTGGTGGAAATGGACTCTTATCGTGGAAATAAGAATGAAAAGGAGAAAAGTCACTACTGTCACACAAATGGTCTACAACTCATACTGTACATTATAATAGATCTTACAATTTTTTTTTAAGGCATAACAATACATTGTCATCGGTAACATTTATTACATAGTACCTACAAGGGAGTATGATTTACATTTTTGACTGAGGGGGGTGTCATCTATGCTTACGAATACATTTACTTTCTGTGTTTTCAATTGAACACAGAAAAATCACATGTGGAAAACACATTTATTTACGCGTTGAGCACATATCAATACAACAATCATTGACAAGACATGAAAAATGCAGTGTGCTCTTTTGTGCCTTTGGGACACAGGGCAGGAGAATTAAAAATGAAGCACTGACGGGGCAAAAACAACAGAGGAAATGTAACCAAGCCTCCAGCATTATCCCTGCACCTTCTTTTAAGTTGCATTAATAAATGCTTGCAAAACATGATTTAAGATTTGGAGCATGGCTTGCGATCTATAAAGAAGTATTGGTGTACACTGATATTTAGCGAGTGTCTTTGATTTAAAACGTTCATTAACCCTTTGTCAGCATCCATTACCAAATGCAGAACCTCAGAATGTGCCAAGAGTGAAGCAATTGCTATTACCTCCATTGATACACCCCACATGGCTATATTTTTCGGCTCTGCCATCAGATTTTCTGATTCAAGGGAGACAAGAATAAAATGACATTCAGTGTGGCCTTTTGGTAGAAGCTTAACCTTCTGTACACCTGCTGGTGTATTATTTGCACGACCACTGTGATGATGTTAAATGCTTATACTTGTTTTAGTGTTCTGGAGTTTTTATTTTCACAACAGGAATATTCATTATGCACTAAGGACGCAGTGATTTGACACTTGTGGCAGCAGTGTCTCCTTCACAAACACTGCTCCAGACTTGTAGCGATAATTCAACTATCTGTGAGTAAATGGCATTTCAAACCCAGATTGAATTTAATCAGGCATGGTATAAACATGTGCCCCTAATGACCATAGCAACATTTTGTTTTGAAAGCGCTTGTTAATTTGTGGGCAGAATATTTATAACCACACTTATTTCTGCTATCGAATAAAATCCGACTCTTCGGTACAGCTAAACTACCCTCTAGCAGCACAAAAGTTTACCCTCTTCTTCATATACAGGTGCCATGTCTGAAAGATAAACCTGCAACAGGAAGTGGTACTTTTTAATTAAGGCTTTAACTGGGGGCTGAGCAGACACCCAAACAGCCAGGGCAGTAAACTGGAGTCTTTCAATGGGTCATGTTTCAGTGATGGGAATAAAGGATGAGAGGGGGGTGGGCAAAACAAGAGGGCTAAGTGGCCAATAAGAAGGACGCTTTCCCCCTCTATAACTACGCCAACAAATAGCTGGCTTCACAGTCCTGCACATGACTGCATTTGCTCCTGTCCATCAAATGGGTCATATATAGTTCAAAGCAAGTGCAGGAGACAGGGAGAAGATAGTGCAGTTAGTAGGCATTCCACAAGGTTTGTGTTACCGTACCAGCCTATTCATTCCAGCACAGCACAGGGGGAAGACATCTTCGGCTGAGCCTCCATTCAGAACACTTGGGAAAGACCATGTGCCTCCATTTGATATAGCCCATTGGGGATGCCCTTCCTGCTGGGTGAGTATATCTGTTTTTATGCTGTCTTAACTGCGCTACCGGTGAGCAACTTGGAATATGTGCAGGAAGGAATTGTCTGCTGTCTGCACGTGGTTTCTTTGTTCCTTTAAAGCCAGCTCCCTGTTTCAATTTATCCCCACACTGCAGGAAAACACTGCTAATAAGACACAGATATTTGTCCCATTTCAGGATCTGAATCCTGCACAGCCTGAAATATTCTACTGTGGAGATGGACTATTTATTAACACTACAAGTTCTAAAGAATTCAGCTAAGGTTGGTAAAGGCAGGCGTCCTTATCCTGTTGAAGGATGTAAGTAAATACTCTGCTAGCTGCAGGGCTGGTTGTACTAGACAGGGAGGGACTGAGCTAGACAGGGGGGACAAAGCCACACCAGCTAAACCCAGACAGTTTGTGTGTCCTGATAGGTCTGCACACTGGGGTCAACCTGCTTTTGTGCAGTGGGAAAAAAAAAAAAAGCTGCCATTAGTTTAACCTCTCCTGTGCCGGAAACCTGCAAAGCACCAGACAGATGCAGGAAACCGTGGCTGTACTTTGGGACACCATCTCGCAGCATTCTGATTTGGTCAGTAATAAACCGGGGGTAGCAAGGCTAAAATAAAGTGTAAATTTGATGCAGTGTTCGCTGGTACGTGCAGCAGGGCAATTAAATGCATTAAAACACGACTAGTGGCTAAAAGAAATAGACCCAACTGTCTTTATGCCAAAAAAGAAATTAGAAATTGTTGACTAGGACACAAATGCATGAACGAGTTCTGCACTTTTTAATGCGAAAAATAACCAAAATTATTTGAGATGTGATTTCATTAACAGCTAAACTGTACAAGAAGTCACTGAAAAAATACTCTACTTAGGCCCCTTCTTCCATGAAAACTAGCAATGTATAATGCTTGAAGTCACTTGTGTTATATTTTCCCACTCAACAATCTACTATGCCCACTCATCTGACGGCTAACATGCTACCACCCTTTGACTGCAAAATTACAATTGTGCCCTGTAAGGGCTGACAGAATGTGACCCTTGTAGAGAAAACCTCAAATGAACTGACACAATCTGAAAAACATCCTAAAAATGTTGCCTGCAGCTGAATCCATTACTATGCAATGTGTTGTTCCACCCGGCAGCAAAGGGGTTAAATTTGCTCAGCTGCTTGTAAACCCAGGAAATTGAGCGTAATCAAACCAGACAAAAGAAAGCAAATCAGCAACCAATGCAAAAACTAAAATCCCACAATGAGTAAAATAATAGTGTCTGATGCCCCTTTCCCAAACTCCCCCCCCCCCTGAATCCAAGTGAGGAGGAATGTGCTAAGTGACAGGAAATGTTCCCAAACCTGCCCACTGCTCCCCCCCTTCTATCCTCCTCCCCTACAGTCGCGCCTGCTTTTGTCTACAATGATCCACACACTGCTGCTGGAATATATGTCTTGCTTTAAGACTCTAAGATAGACACACGACACAGAGTGCTATGCTGCGTATTCCTGACCTACAATGCTTTTTAAAATCTGGCGATGAATATCAGCTGTTCTTGGGTTTTGCAAGAAAACAGGTAAGAAATTGGACCTGCGGGAAAGAGGACATGCAAACACTGCACCCCAAACTTAATGTGTTAATTATACGTGCTGCTGTAGAGAATTGGGCTTTTTAAATCAATATCTTAATGACTGCAGCAGGTCACATGAGTGCCCAGCAGGAGAGAGATTAAGGACATGGGGTAAATAGACATAAGGTATACTTATATTATGTTATGAAATATTGAATGTAGCAGAATACAATCTAGAAAGGTAAGCAATACAAAAAGCTTGCAATCTGCAGAACATCCAGGCTGATGTCCCTCTGCTGGGCTTCTACTGCGATGCAGTCTAGACTTATACTGTGTATATGAGATATAGATATATATATATAGATATATATATATATATATATATATATATATATATATATATATTCACACACATACACCTATATGGTTGCCTATACACATACCTCTTATACTTTGATGCCTGTATTTGTATATAGTTGTACTTTTTATTGGTCCTGGCAAATGTTGACATAAGGCTATAGATTTCTGCTCTTGAATTTAAAATAAGGTTCCACATAAGATCAAATAAGGCTTGTGGAAAGGTAGGTAGAAAAACAATTTGTTTATAACGAATTTAGATGTTTTATGCATATATATATACACAGGTCCGTGATTGAATGCATGCACTACCCAGAGTATACTGCATAATGTAGCCAGTAAGATCTGCGTCTCCATGAAGGGGTTAAGCAGCATGCAGGTTGTGCTAACATGCTTAGTGGAGTCTGGCTGTGCTCTGCAGTCCTTTGCAAGCCTAATGTCCCGCACATAGCCACTGGAACAGTCTCTTTCATAGATCCAGCTACCTGGATTTGAATAGAAACCAGACAGCAATTCTTCAGACCCCGCCAACCCTCCATCCTCTGGACAATAGAGATTTGTTAGCTTGCAGCCACAATCTATAGGACACAAAGCTTAAAGCACCACAGACATGGGAGGGAGAGGGAGGGGGGGGGGGGGGGGGGCGCTAGACAGGAAATTACAGCTCTTAATGCCCCAATGGCAGGTCTGCTACAGGAGGAAAGACAGCTCTGTCTGTCCAGTGTTACAGAGGTAATTCAGGGAAAATTAACCCTTCCATACATTACCTAAGCAATGCTGTAGCGTTTGTTAAACACTTGTATTCTTTTGGTTGGCTACAGTTAATTTAAACACATACTTCCATCCAGCAACTTTGGGCATGATTCAATTCATATGTCCACCAACCCAAATATAGGAAGCGCCCACCAGTCTGTAGTAAGTATTCTGGAATGTTCAATAAAAACAATTGGTCAAACAATTATAAAGGTCACAAAGATAATTATATACAGTGAAATAACTGATAACAACACTTTCCATATAGACGTTAAATCAGATCAAATGTACCAATTTGATCTGATGTGTTCTTGAAAGCACTTTCTGTAAGTTAGGTTAAATTCAGAAGGGAGGAATTATCAAGACCTAAATGTATATTTGTAGCACCCAAACACGTCATTTGTGCACAAGTATAATTGTAACATACTGCACATAGTATAACATTCTGCAATGGGACATATATACACAGAGATAACTTTCCAATCTACTATGCAGACAAATTGCTATCTATCTCTAAAATGTAACATTTGGTTCAAGAACACAGCAGGCAACAAGCTACAAAAGAGAGAATGCTACAAAGATTGGTATAATATTATCTAGTTATGTACATAAACAGTCAACAGTATTAATATTTAGGACCTGTGAATACATTCAGTGCTCATATGAATGTTTGACTTTGTTCTACAATAATTCATACCCTAAGGTGCATCTTAGCTGCAATATCCATGTAATGGAACATATTAGGATGGTCATGTTTATGCAGCCTTGCGATGACTTAACAAAAATTGTCAGTTTAAAAAAAACAAAACATATCATCATCATCAGCTATTTATATAGCACCACCAATTCCGCAGCGCTGTACAGAGAATTTACTCGCATCAGTCCCTGCCCCATTGGAGCTTACAGTCTAAATTCCCTAACAAACATACACAGACAGAGAAACTAAGGTCAATTTAATAGCAGTCAATTAACCTACCAATATGTTTTTGGAGTGTAGGAGGAAACCCACGCATACACAGGGAGAACATACAAACTCCACACAGATAAGGCCATGGTCGGGAATCAAACTCATGACCCCAGTGCTGTGAGGCAGAAGTGCTAACCACTGCACTGAGCCACCGTGCTGCCCACATATCCATGTACACATCTATGTAGGAGTGTTCTTGTATATGCCTTTGCAGTCTGTGTGGATGCAGTGAAGACCTTTGGCATTGAAATTAAGAATGAACCTTTAACCTACTATAAATATAGTTCATAATGTGCGAATGTCTCCTTCACCTCAGCATATTTTACTATGGAATTGACGGACTCTTAACTATGTAAACTCCCACACAGATGCATGCGACATGACATCTGCTATTATGGGGGGGTTATGTTACCGAACACATAGTGCACAACACATCATGTTCCCAGCAATTCTCAGTGCACAAATATGTCACCTATTTAAGGGATGCTGGAAGAATACTGGTGCAGATGGCCTGATAAGTGATCACTGCTACGCATGGTCATAACTGAGATGCATTTGGAAATATGAGACATGATCGTGTTAATACTAGCATTGTGCATTGTTTATGGCCAACCGTAACTCCCCTGATCTGACCCAGGACTCTGTCATGGATTATACAATGATATTCATTTCACATGATATTTTACTCTGCAAGACATTAAAAACAATAAAAAGAAATTTCACTGGCATTAATTCACAAACATGATGTGTAAGAAAGTATATTAGTATTATTAATGGTGCAGTATAACAGTGATATATATTAATTTACATAAAAATAAATACATTTCATTAGAGTTAATATGTATACATTAAACAAATGATGTGCATGTATGTTTAAACTCCTGTAAATAATGTTTATAGAATTGGTGAGTCTGGGTGTCATTGAGTTCATTTTGGAGCCTAGTGTAATATAAAAATCATGCCCTCCAGCTGTAAATTACAAAGGAAAATAATATATACATACACACATGTATATATATTTATATATTATATTATATATATGTATGTATTTAAATATCTCCTTTTGAAATTAACCTTTTGCTGAAATATATCTCCCATAATGCACAACCAGCATTGACATAGGCTAATTTATTGCACGATGAAGAATATAAGTTGATGGAAAAGATGAAAGATGATACAAAAGAAAAATGTTTATCTGATTGGCTGGGATTGTTTACTCCGTGTTTTAGGCTTATCCATGCATCATCAAACATGGAGAATGTACAGATAAGTTTGTAAAGTGTTTTGCCCACCATATGATCTAACAATTGGATTAAGTATATTACAAAGTGATATTGTGGCGGTGAAAGTTTGAAGAAGCGTGAGGCTTCCTAGAAAAGACAGTCTGCTTACAAGGTTACCATTTCATTGATAATCTGTATACATGTCTATAAAAGCAAAACTATATTTGCAGATATCACATATCAAAACGTATTCTACCGTTTTGTATATTTTGTTTGGAATTACTTTGTACTTGCTAAAGAATTACTAGGATATAAAGTGCAAACTGCATCTAACCCAAAGGTAATACTGCTTATAAAGGTCACTAATACTGCACAGTTCTAGAATACAACAACTAAAACAAAATAAATAGAAATAATAACTAAATAACTACAATTTGTTTATACCCATGAGAAGCTTAAAAGGAATGAAGAAACATTACGTATACCACTAGAAGTTTTTGTTAACGTTTCTGCATATGTAAGGAAAATCAAAATTTGCTAAACTTATCTTCATGAAGTGATGCACGATTTTGAGAGCTACTGGTTAGTTCAAACATATCAGTCGGTCTAGCGCAAGTGCTCATCTGGCACCCGCCTAGGGGTAATAGAGCACAGCAGGGTAATCAGAGCATAAATGTCAATGAAATGCGTCAGAGCCCAAAAGGGCTATATAACATTTACCAACATCTTAAGAACGGTCACTTCAGGCCACATTATTCCTTGTCACATTAACCTTTCTATTCTCAATAAGTACCATCAAATAAATGTACAATGTAATACAAAACACAGTAATTGCATTTACTTTATCTAAAAAAAGTATCACTCTTTCAGCAAGTTTATACCACTGCCCTATTCAACAGCTACTCCTTTTAAATGTTCCAAAGGTGATGTATATTATGTGAAAGTATACTCTTTCATTATGAAACAGTTGTGTGCGTCAATCTGAAAGTTCATGGCACTTTAATGGCGTATTAAATAATAACATGAACAATACACATTACAGTATGTAGTCACAGCCATAACAACTCACTATAAAAAGTCTATCTAGTTCACTGCTTACATTTACAGTAGATGTGACGATTTTGATCAAATGCAGTGTGCATGTTATCCCAAAAAGAAAGCAGCCTATTGATGGAACACTAGGTATCCCAAACGGATTTCTTAGGCTAACAACAACTATCATTATTATTTATGGCAAACTGTGCAAAAATTAAAAAACTTTGTATACATAGGGGCTCATTTAAAGGTGGACACACGTGAACTGATAACATAGAGACGCACGTAAAAAAAAATAAAAAAATGTGTATATATGTGAATATCGCTACATGTGTCTAGATCAAAAAACAGTAGCATATGTACCAAGCATAGGTCAGGCACAACAAGTGTGTATACTTACACCTCACAACACGTAGAGATGGCATAGAGAGGGCAGGGATTATGTAGAAATGTGACTTGACAGTGTTAATAGTAAATGCTTAAGTCCCACTTTCCTATTTATACACAATATAATAATATAGTGAAGTATCATATACACAGAAGATAAAATGGTCTTGGCAGGCTTATTAATAAATGAAAAAGTCACAGGATACATATAAATTTTCATTAAATACAAATGAAAATTTAATTCAATACAAACATCTGTTTTATCTTCTAAACATCAAATAGGAATATCCCTTCCTGCAGCTGTCCAGATAAAAGTGTCGACTAAATATTGCACATAGATGGTCGAGACTCACGCATTATTTATATCTCTCTCTCTACACACAAACATTATATTTATATATATTATATATCATAATATATACATAATCTATGTATATATCTCTATCTGTATCTCTCTCTCTCTATATATATATATATATATATATATATATATATATATATATATATATATATATATATATATATATATATATATATATATATATATATATATATATACACACATAATGTTAATGTGTTAAGTACTATAAAGTACTATAAGGTAGAGGTCAATGATCAGCCAATCAGAAGTGGCTAAATAGTGTTGCTAGTAGTTATCATTAGCATTGTGTATCATTGCACCAGTCCTACAGCACCCTCATAAAAGGTATATGTACACATGCACGGTCAAATGGGTTGCAATTACATGATCATGTCCTTATTGTACTGTGCATACGCTTACATGTCTCCGCAACACTTCTACAGGTATAAGGATATGCACAGACATATGCATTTGTGGTGCACATGCGCACTACAGAAATGCAAAATACCAAAAGATGTACGTCTATAAAAGAGCGCCATAGTGAGCACAAATGAGGTGGTACATTTTGTCGGGTCATCACAGCCTGGCAAACATAACTACAAATTCGTACAGGTGTGGTCAAACAGTCCTTTACACTTTTAAACAGGAAGGCACTCAGGGCCCCATTTACAAATTTGCAGTATAAAAATTGCTGCTCAGTATTTGTACGCTACATGCAAAGCAGCTAATATTGTCCCTGCATGCAAAAAAATTTAAATAAATGCCTTTGCACCCCTTGCACTTCATCAGGACAGGAGCAATTTTGCACCTTTTTTTCTTGCTTTGACCCTAACCCTTAATTATGTCCTCCGTCACAGCCTACTAGTACCAATATTAAAAGAGAATTTACAGGGCAATATTATGTCATCTTAACCCATCTAGTCATAGAATGATTTCACAACAACATATTTTGGCTTGGAACTTACAGTGGTTAGTTAGATCATTGTTTAAATCACTATTTTGGAGTAATCCTATATTCATCAGCTATTTTTCTACATCTTTGACAAAATAAAAAATAGGCCATGCTAAACTAGGATTTCATTTTTTATGCTGAGCAAGTTGTATAACTTGTATAACATAACTATGCCTGCAAAGCAAAAACGTATGTAGGATAAAGTAGAGGCAGGAACTCCGCAGAACTCCAAACCCCATAATCGCCAGCTAGACCTGCCCTAGAATCCTAATTGCTATGAGAGCTGTCATTTCAGTTTTTAGATGCTATTAAATTGTGAATATTAATAGTGCAGAAGGGATTGACTGTACCTCCCGCTATATCCTGCATACAGTTAGATCTTTTTTGTAGCATGTGAATGAGGATGAAAGATCCAATGTAAACTTCCAGGTGTTTGTTGGTGCTTGTGAACATATACAGAAAGGAGAGTACGATTAAAAGATCAAAGACTAAGCAATCCAGCCTCCACTATGATTATAGCATATTAATTGTATGGGGACTGCTCCTTGATCACTTCTACGTGCTGGCAATATTCTGAAGACAAAGGAATCCTCAATCACAGCCACAAACTAGCAGTGACTCACACTTCACTGGGGAAAACATGTCTTTGAAGTAGAAGAGATAGGAAACAGCGTCAACATCCTGGTGCCCTGCTTATATCTTGCTTAATGGGAAATATGGGCACAGATCTGAAAAGTCTCACTGGTGCAGAGATCACAAGAAAATAGGCTCCCACAGTTTACTGATGTTTCCTAAAGATCTATATACATAAAATAACTGGCAACTTCAAAACTACCTGTTACCGAGTAGCTGAGTTTTCACAGGCAGGTGTATTGTTAAACACCAGATTAACTGAGAAACAATGGAGAATGGTGATGGAGGTTTCTTTGGTGCCTGGAGATTTCTGAATCAGATTATGACGGCACTGATGACTGCCTACTAGCTAAGTCATAGCACTTTGCCATATCCAAAGTTTTCCAGGCACCTTGGCCTGGAGAATTAAGGATAAAAACCATGACTTCAGGGACAGGTGGGGCCCTCAACAATATGCTAGTTTTAGTTTATCGAAGATCTCAAATTCTTAACTAGCATTTTCTCCAGGACCACCGTTTTAACCCTTCATGCTTCACTTTCCCAGCAACAGCTATGTCCATTATTGATAGCCATTCTTGGGAAAGCTGGTGACACAAAAACAATCGAAGGACATGCAATGTAATTTCAGCTGTTTTATTATAAAATAAAACATAATGTCTGCTGAAAAAAGTAAAGTAGGTATCTGTATACAGCACACAGTGTGATGTGCAAATCATGTCCCAAGAGTTTTTGTGCCAGCATGTGCAAACTTGAAATATGCCAAGTACTAGGTTGACATCAAGGGAATGGCTTATATTTGCTCTTAGATTGCTCTCTGTATTACTTTGCAGGAAGGTGTGACCCCAAAAGTAAAGATATACAACTATTAACATGACTCAGTAGCTTATTTGGAAGTGCATGCCAAACAATATGCAATTTGCCTTAGAAATAAAGATACATAATTGTTAGTACACTAGGGTGCATATCCTATAGAGATTTAACTTGGCGATTAGACACAATAGCTATAAAGGCACAGTGTGAATAACTGAAAACTTTGTCGCTTGCTAACTGGTTGAAACCTGACATTTAGACAGCAGTCAATTTGATCTCTGCCGTAATGGGCAAAGACTAAATCACGCATTTATGCATTTCTAATTGACAACTGACAACATGCAAGTCTGCTCTATATAGCTCATCCATTAAGTCTGGCCACATCCACTCATAATATTATACGATAGGCTATTTTATTTCTACATACAGATATTGGCAGACATAACTGACCAGAAGGCCTCCCACTAGCCTTGTTTTATTTATATTATTTATCAACTAAATCTTCTTTGAAACTTAATGCAAAAAAAATAAAAAATACACGTAAAGAAAACAAAACATGCCTCATCGCAGACCTTAGTGAGGGTCCTTTATATGTACGTTAACTTACAGCTCGCTGGTCATAGGTAAATTGCCTACTATTATATGATCATGTGGTCAAGGAGTTATAATTATTTTACTATGTGTGTCTCATAATTCCCTTTAGCCATGTACATGCCAAATTTACATTAAAAGGATAACAACCGATGAGCCCTAATGTCCATTTGTTTTTAAAATTGACCACCACAGCTTCTCATGATCTGCACTGTCAATGTAATTCTCAGGATCTGTTCTTGACTTGCATACTGTACCGATTACGATTTATTGAATGGTGGTATTTAAAATACAACAGAATTGTGGTGGTCTTGGCAAGCTGGGTGGGTCCATAGCTCTTTAACACTGTGTTGTGTATACAAATGACCTACCCAGCAACAAAGACTGACTCATTGTATCACAGTCCAGCTAAAGGATAAGGACCCAGTTTCAGGTGTCAGAGTTTTCATAATGAACTTTGTAAAAAAAAAAAATAAAAAAAAAATGCATGTTTACCTAGATAAAGGATTTTAGGCTAGAGGAAAGATCATCATTAAGGAAATAAGGACAAACAAAACAGCAGACCATAAAGACAAAGTACATACATGTTACATGAGCCATTCCTTCTAATTATGGTAGTATAGTGGAGAAAAATAACTTATAATTGCTTATATTGACTGTGGCTCTTTGTCTACACTGCTGGGAGCTGTAGTTCGACAACTAGAGCAGAACCACATTAGTTGATTTGCTTGTCCTTCTTCCATGAGGGAATTCAATTTGCAGCTATTTGCCACAGAGTGCCCCCGGAACAGTCTGTGAAGGCACTCCGCGGCTGTGTATCTCTACACAGCCGTATGTTTCCTCGCACCCCATAGTGGTGTGCAGGGAAATGAGCGCAGATACCTTACTGTAATAAGCTATGTGCGCAGACTGACATCTGGCTGATGTCCGCCTGCACATTGCTCCTAACCCTATCTGTGAAGCCATCTTTAAATGTAAGAATTATTTTCACGAAGAGTTTTGACCATACCCTCGGCAGTGAATACACAGCAATGATTGTGGCTATATTATATTAGTTCAACTAATTCAACAATGTATTCCAACCCTACAGCAGGGCAATTATGTCAAAGTAGTTAACATAGTAGGCCATTGAGGGTTTTTTTTTATAACAATTTTGCATAAACTAAAACAAGTGTGACTACCAAATGCCTTGAAAAGTGTCTTTAAATTATACAGTAGGTTATTTTTGTATCAGGATTTATTATTAGTGCAAATAATTACAGATTCCCTTATTGCAATGCAGCTCTTATATAAACGGGGTTGCGTACGTACTGTCGGGAATGGATAAGACGGCAATTATTCTGTTGACTTGAAAATGTCAGCAGGCTAAATGCCGACACTTCCATCCTGGTGACAGCTTCAAAATGTGAACAATGTGATTATTGACATTCACAATGTCGACATTTTTAACCTGACACCAGAATGCAAGTGTCATCATTTAGCCTGCCGACATTACCTTCTACCTAAAAACATACCTCTGAGCATTCCCCACTAAAAAAATCGTGATTGGGCCAAGACCCCGATATCACCATACCACACCCCTATCCTCTTAGGCACAGCCCAATTCCCAGTGGCAATAGTCACAAACAGCCATTTGCACTTGAAGATGGTCCCACAAAAACCAGGCCTGTGAATTGGTATATTTAAATTTCTGTAAATCATTAAGGCTAGCCACATATATTGTATCCATTCATTCAGCCCAACCACCGGTTGACAGAATCTATAGCTAACTTTGTTCTGTCAAATTTAGCCTAAAACATGTATAGCAAACAGACTGTGAGGTGCCCAGTGTCATCTTAAAACCCCAAATAGTAGCCAACAAGGAACAGGATTTTCCCTATAAATTTGTTAGGATTACTGTCTTGGGGACACCAGGTCTCATATTTCAGTATCATGATTGCCACTATTAACAAAGCTTTAACCTAACCGCACCTAACAGGATGGCAGTTAAGAGTTTTGACTCAATATATATCCAACAGGGGGGATTCAATTTCCCACCATAAGCCAATCAAGGCAGTGTCGGTCTGGGGTACCCGAACATCACTGATTTTCCTGTGCACCTCTATGGGGCGCAAAGAAAACCCAGTGAAGATACATTGCCACGGATTACCTTTACGACCGTACCGGAGGCACTCTGTGTCACACAGCAGGGGACTGATATTCCACCCCTAGTGTTTTATATAAAAATCAGAATTAAGGCATTCAGGCACACAGAGATTAACAGTTGTCCCTGCAGCAACGGTCCTGAACCCCCCCCCCGCCAAAAAACACTTTCATTAATGACTATTAACAGGTGACAATAAATGAATACTTTTTTTTTTCTGTTCGTTCTGCTGAGAATGTATATCCCACATATGTAGTGTGCGTATGCAGCAGTGTATTGTGTCCGTCTCAATACGGCAAGTGCCGTGTAGAGCACACTTAGACCCGTATTCAACAAGAGGCGCTGCTTCAGATCCGCTTCTAGGTGAATACGGCCGTGTGTATGCTTGAAATACGTACGCTTTTAAAAACCTGTACAATACGTTCATTTTGTGTGCCTTAATGAATCAAGGCCATATAATTTATATATATATATATATATATATATATATATATATATATATATATATATATATATATGAAATCATGCAGATAAAAGCAGATACAATGGGCATGATTATTTCCACAACTGGTCTGTGTTTCTTTATAGTATTTATATTATGTTTTGTGTATAACTGAAAACAGGGTTAGACAAATTCCATAAGTCAAATAACCAAGCTGTCTACAAATTCTGTACATAACGTTTTGGGGGGGGGGGGGGGGGGGTCTAATTATCAAAGCCATTAATCACTTCTTCCCTGAACTCCTTGGAAGGTGCAGATGGCTACCCTCTTTTTTTTTTTTTGACAAGCCCCTGAATTCTACATCAGTTTGTCCATCTATGAACTAGAAAAACAGATTTTAACCATCTGTTGGTCACATATAAATGTTTCATCAAAGCCATATTAGATACGACTTTATTAGACATGTACATGACCTCTGAAACAAAATGAATACATAGCTCACAACAGACATTCCAAATGATGCAGCGCCAGTCTTGCAAGCCCTAACTCTATATTAACGAAGATACACACGCAGAAAAATCTCAACACACGTTCTATATCTGTTCCGTCCATCTGTGCCCATCTGATTTTTTTTCCTCCAGCAAAGATAAATGTGGTTTTAGCATTTTTTTTTTTTACATTCTCTGTTCAGTGAATATTGAGGTCAATTAGGAACGCTGTTTGCTTTCTGTACCGTGAGCAGATTAGACAGACGAACCCCCCCCCCCCTCTCCATCCCCACAGCACCGCCAATCTATGTCGCGTTGGTTGACCCATATTCCGCTGAAAATCTGCTTCTATGCACTCTGGCGCTGAATGCTAAAATCCTCTGCGGCCACATATTATTACACAGGATGGGTTCATTATTTGAAGATACACACTTTTTCTCAATTTTGTATTACGAATATGAAATACTTAATTGAATAATTTAACAGTTATTAAAACCCACACGTATTATGTTAAAATATTTTGGTCCTTTGGTCCAGATCATTGACAAGATAATCTAACCCTATCCAATGTTCTATATTGTATTCCCAAATGTGACTTGCACTAAAGCTCTATAGTTCTAGGCTTGGAAGTCGATGACTAACTGCATCATTTAAAACATGGACATTAAGATCAATATAACAAAAACAATAAACTGCACACCGTCACCACGGCTTACAATCAGCAGTTAAAAAAAAAAATACAAGTAAGAACCAATAACAATGATATAAATAGCTGCAGATGATGACAACTACTTGTTATACGTAGTGATATGATGGCCAAGTTGCTTGCAATACAAAACAACATGTTATTATCACTTCCTTAGTTCCATTACATTTAAAGTCCCTGCACCCATCCTGGTTGTCTACTAAATGAGTCTAAGACACTTTCAGTAAAATTTCATTGTCCAATATGTAGAGAAAAATCAAAAAAATAACCAGTACATGAAAAATTAAACACACATGAGAATTGCACTTTCCAAGCTGCGCTACCAGAAATAACTCTCAGCAGCCAGAGCAAGAGAGATGCCCCAGAGCTTAAATTCCAAAGCTTTCACAATCCGCCCCCCTCCCCAAACATTCACCCAGGAGGAAATAAAACTTCCTGCCATCTGCACATATTAACCCTTCTAAAACCAAGACGGGTTAAGACTCACATGGTAGCCATGCCCCTTTCTGCTATTTGCTAGATGCCAAGGCTAGGTCTGCAGTAAGACAGGTAATGTAACCCTGGTTTATGGAGTCATGCCTCAACATTATGTCTGTGAATCAGCTTCAGAACTACTATTTATAATTCAGCATTTTGTTCCTCACTTATTTTATAGTTTACTATACATAAAGCATACCCTTTCTTAAAATACAGTGTTTAGAAAATTAGGTGGTTGTACATCAAATATTATTTAATGAAAGCCGACATGCTGTGTGCCTTGAATACTACCTTATCTTGTCTACAGAAGGGATAACCATGACCCGACCATTAAATAAGATGTCTATGGGGTCTGCCAGCATTGTGTGCCAGTATTGGAGTAAGAATTGAGGGATCTGGAGGCACTTGTGTTTGAATAGAGTAGAGATGCATGAAAGGCAGTCACTGTGTTGTATAACACACAGAGAGAAGAATAGGAAAGAGGACACAATATGGTTCCATGTGTCATCCATGCTCTGATTGGAAGTGACAGCTGGCAATGATCAAGAGCAGCCGGGTGCTCCCTGAAGGGGGGCCATGAGCTCAGTGCAGGGAGCAGAGACTATCCTAGGAGAGACCGCAAGCCATACTCTATCCTGAGCAGCTGAACACAGACAGACCTCATCTGGCTAGGAGTTTGTGCCATCAGGCAGGTAGAAACAATGGCAAAAGTAGAAAGTAGTGAGGACAAAAAGAATAGACAGTGACAAACAGAAACACGCAGAGAAATTACATTAGAGCATATAAAAACTTTAAACTAACAAGAATAAAAAGTTGCAACACTGAACATAAGAAAGGAGCAGAAGTAATTTCTATACACAGTTAACTAAGTAATGCAATATTGTGCAGTCTATGGCTAAACTTCATTTTCCTCTCTATGTATCCAGCCACGGAATTAAAGCTAAACCAAGCGAGAGACAATGGGTTTGCTCTCCCTACACAGCCGCCTGCGTGCATTTGCTCAGCAACCATAAAAATGAGGTCAGCGTTTGCACATATATGAAGCCTGTTAAACTTGAGCGTTGCCTTAAGAATCCCTCGTCACCTTAAACGACACTGGCTCCCTGCCATTACATACAATCTTTTTACGAGTTTTCCGTCTCTATTTTGTTTCCCTGTTGGCTGGACTTGGAGGGGCTCGCACAATTACATTAGGGGCAGTCACATTTAATAAAGACTTGCCTGTGGGTGGAGCAGATTCCTGGACAAACCCTATTCACTGCATATTTCCACTCTGTAAGGCAATTAAATGTGCTGCAGAGGATTTCAAAAGGTCATTTGTAGAAAGGTCCATTCATAAGCGGGTAGAGAATATTTCTCCTTGTTTATTACAAGAAATAGGCAAGATGAGAATACCTGGATGAAAATAGGAAGAAAAAAAAAAAACAAGAACCCATACCCCCCCCAAAAAAAAAAAAATGCTTAGTAAGGATTGAACCAAAGGGGATGCGCAACTTCACTTAGTTACCACAGTATGCGTGCCCCTAACAAGACCATTTTAAGAATTAAGATTTTAGGGAAAATACACATTCATGCCACAGCCTGGCTGCTTGGATGCCCTTGTCCGACAACAGTGTAGCACAAACACCTGCCTCATCTCACGCTATGCAGCAATTTGGTACAAGAGCCTACAGGCCGGCCAGCTCTTAGTGAAAGAGATACACTATGGCAGGCCTGCCCAACCTGCGGCCCTCCAGATGTTGTGAAACTACAAGTCCCAGCATGCCCTTCCAGCTATCAACAGGTTGTCTACTGGCAAAGCATGCTGGGGCTTGTAGTTTCACAACACCTGGAGGGCCGCAGGTTCGACAGGTCTGCACTATGGCGAGCAGCAGAATGTAGAGGACAAGTGACAATGTATCCACTTTAAGTACAAGGCGATCTCTGTCTATCTGTCAAGGAGATAACCACTCAAATTTAACACCCAACAGCAATGCAATCTGCAAATACTGTTCTGCATGTTTCTGCTGCCTTATGGCTAACACACAACATTTAAGCTTGCCAGCTACTCTGAATTCACTAAAAGGAAAGTTGTTCAGGATCTGGTCAGGTATAATTGAGACCTATTAGAGGCTTCGCGAGATGAATGCACACAGACCGATAATGGCCATTTTACTACCATACTTGCCAACATGCCTGATAAGGACCTATTTAATTTCAAGTGGATCAGTATTAGGCATTGTGATCATTTTATGCCAACTGACTGATATCGCAGTGTATGTGGCCAGCAAAAGGTTTTATCCAGAAAGGTGGTTTTCTTGAGGCGTGCAGGGAGCAAATCATTGGGGGCATGATTATGAAAAATTATGGGAGGATCCAGTTCTCAATGCAGTCCTTAAAGAACAAAGTGTATAGCCTAAGGATTAACATGTTTACTTTGTTGCAACAATGTAACTCTGCAAAAAAAACAACACAAACTATAATTGTTATAAGTTGTATTGTCAGGGTAATAAGAGACGTCAGAGCTCAGGACCAAGGGCATAAATAATATGGGAAGTGCAGCTGCAATTAGACTAACTGCTGGCAGGGTCCTAATTCTCTATCAAAGATCCATGTCTATGTGTGAGCTTTGCACCATTGGGCGGTACATTGGGGCCCTCATAAAATGTTGCTCTGGAGTCCACAAATGTCTTATTACATCCCTGGCTCAGACTAATGTCTTTTTCAAACTCATTTGATACATGTTGGCTGAAATCTACGGTTCACATAGGCATGGTTACAATGGAATACTTGGAAACAATTAAAAATATGTTTAAAGAAGAAAAGCTCTGGAAGTCAGGGGCATTTGTGCTTGAAAAAGCTCCCACCCATGCAGCATTGCACCTAGGACAGCAGTGATAAGAATTGGCTATTCTTACTTGGTCACAGGAATAACAACACCTGGGGGTATATTTACTAAACTGCGGGTTTGAAAAAGTAGAGATGTTGCCTATAGCAACCAATCAGATTCTAGTTGTCATTTTGTAGAATGTACTAAATAAATAACTAGATTCTGGTTGCTATAGGCAAAATCTCCACTTTCTCAAACCCGCAATTTAGTAAATGTACCCCTTAGAGAGCTGCTTTAGTAGTCCGTTCTTTTCAAATACATCTGTCAGTTTTTATTCACAAAGTGGCTACGTTTACCCAAATTAGACTTATCCGTAATGGAGGATGACTCGTCAGTGCGTATCATATTAACCAAGGGAGACATCATGATTACTTGTTGGTACAGACACTTTCAGTAGAATTGCAGTCTTACTGTGAGAGGTTACGTGGATGACTGAATTATAATGAAAACAGTGTGAATCTTTAACAAGGGATATACCTAGTTATAAATATGATCACTCACAGAGCAATCTGTATAATGCAGGAAACCCTGCTGAGAGCAGACAGGCAGAGCAAGAGGGAGCACAGAAAAGTCTCCCTCTAGTCAGATCTTTCATGCGGAGGCTCCACAACAATGGATGTCATTAAGATATCTCCGATGCTGGGACTGTGTCCTGCTCTGCTTTCTAGGTTCTGCTATTCCAGGTCACAAGTACCTGGCACAGACTCAAAGTGTGTGCTTTAGCTGAGACCAGACTGGTATCTGTATCTAAACACTGAGAGGGTTTTGTTTTAGGGAAAGGCAGGTCCCAGACAGTTGGCAGTCATCCAGCACACACGGGGGAGGTGTATAAGACACATGATGGAGGCGTGGATCACTGCCAACTAAGACAGACCCATTCAAACGCCGCAAAGACTTAGGTGACATTACAGGCTCAGCACAGAGCTGCTGAAATGATGTAACTGATTTCTAGAATGTAAGCATCAGTGATTCAGAGAGGTTTCATTAATTAAAATAATTAGCTATAAAGACCACGATGAAAAAACCAATACAAATTAAAGTTTTAATCAAAGCACCTAAACTTGAAGACCACAAGACTGATTGGAAAGCAGTAAATTCACTTCCATGAACTTTAAATTATACAGTGCTTACACACCATACAGCCATTTAACACACCATAACATAGCTGAAACTTGAACCTTAATTCCATTTCCCCTCTTTTACATTTTGGAAGCCACTAGCAGGAGAGACTGGCTCTCACAAAGATATCATTGGTCTCTATGGGGAGATCACAGTACAGTGTGCATGGTCATCTTAAGGCGTATGTCAAGACAGGAATGGCGGAAATAAGAAAATGCTTTACAGGATGGCACAGTGGTTGGTACTGCTGCCTCGCTGCACTTGGGCTCTGGGTTCATTTACAGTCAGGGTACTATATGGGAGTTTGTAACAACCCTGGGTTTGCATGGGGTTTGCATGGGTTTCCTCGGGTTTCCTCCCCCCCACCTATAGTCATAAAAAATACTGACCTCTGACAAAATTGGCCCCAGTATGAGCTTGTGTCTGCAAAAGGAAATTCAGACTGTAAACTCATATCTTGTGACTGTTCAGTGGTGTGTGTGTGTGTGTGTGTGTGTGTGTATAATATAACTATTAAATATAAGTATATATATTATATATATTTATTTTTCCTGTCTTCACAAGTGTCTCTCTATATAGATCAATTATCTCTGTGTGAGATTCCGTCTGTCATCCATTAAACCAGTCATTCCCAACTCCAGTCCTCATGGACCCCTAACAGTGCATGTTTTCCATATCTCTTTGCTGGAGCACAGGTGTATTCATTACTAACTAACACATTTTGAAAGATTTACAGGTGGTGCTAATTATTTCACTTGTGACCTGGAAAACCTGCACTGTTAGGGGTCCCTGAGGACTAAAGTTGGGAAACAGTGCGTTAAACTGTCCAAAACGGAATGGAGGAAACTGTTACTGCTAATGCACACATTGCCTTAAGCATTACCCTATCTCTCTCCATATGGCTCCCAGCATTCCCTATTCATTATGTGTTGCATCACTTCTCACAGTGACTGATGTTATCGAACAACAAATGTAATTTATTTATTTGTTCTGCCTTTTGAAAATGTTGAGTTGTTTGGTCTCTGCATAAGATATTTCATACCAGAGCACCATGGAAAGAACATCAGCTTCACAAAAACAGACAAGCCTGTGAATTAGCCATTTTTTACAGTCTACTGGATAGTTTGATCCGTTTGCTTAGAAAACATATCTGCAATCCACAATGCTGCAATTGAATGAACTGGGACTTTGGCACAAATACTGTATAACATCGCTGTTTTATATTCTTTTTATTGTTTCAGTGTCATCAGGTGTCTAAAAATGACAGGGGGGGGGGGGGGGGGGAACCATCAACCGAAGTGAATACCATCCTGAGTGAACCCCATCTTTAAGTCCATGCACCACAATCATCAGTGATGTGGAACACTTGCTCCTTTGGTATCCTTAAAAAGAAATCATGAAACTCATTGAAACCAGAGGGGTGGCAATCTGTTATAATATTTCAGGAATAGTTGCTTTTTACGAGTGAACGCTTTTCTATCCACCCAAACGCTCCGTAACAAAAATGACTGCTGACCTAATTGAGCTGCAGGAATGCGCTGAACCCGCACGCTTTCTGCTCCTCTAACGGGGTGTGGATCCTGTTTACTCGCACCAACACCTGATGGCTTCAGAGAACATTCAACGCTGTCGGTGAGTTTGAGAAAGTGTAAAAATATAAACCATCGGCCGTTGACTGTACCCTGAGGCTCTTCACTGCACAGGAAAACCAGAAAAGGAACAAAAAGAAATTTATCAGGAAGGGCGCCCCGTTTTATAAGCCTGCAAGAGCTCATCAGTTATCAGAGGTGAGTTGTTGCACATTGTTATGCTCTTGATAATAGAAATGGAAAAAAAAAAAATACACTGCAACAAGGCTAGAATCTACCACTATATGGTTATTCACCAAAATAACAACAGAGCTATACAGAAAACTATGTTAGCATGGGAGGGGTCGGGTCAAACATCCAATTTGGCCAAAGAGAATAGAAGGTAAAAAAAACAATAATTACTACAGACTAATGACATGTTCTGCCAAGCTTAGTGTAAAAATTCCAACTCAGCAGCTACGGAAATAAATATGCAGTCTAGCCAGTTTTTGCCCGTGCAATTGGTTCAAGGTATATGTAACAAAAGACTGTAAAAGCCACCTAGGAATTGTTCGATGCAACCCTCCGGCAGCCAAACGCTATCATTTTGCAGTGACCCAGGCTTTCTAGGCTCCTCGGTTAGCCAATTAGATTTGTTCCCTTCTCAAACAAGAATATCCGGTTTACGAGTTAGTCGGCAGAGCAGTTGGAGCCCTGGAATATGTCCCTTGTATTTCCAAGACCAACATAATTAGAGGGAGTCCCTTGCATGCTGCAATAATTAGAGAAAGGGAACAAGGTGCCCCATTCATATGCCATTATCCACATAATGGGAGCAGAAGAAGAGAAGGATCACGTGTTAAGAATGAACGTCTGCTGCCTTCAAGGGCACAAAGCCTTCTTAGGCTGGATACACACTACAGGATTATTGGGCCAATCACACGATAAACGACCGTTTGGCCTGATATCGCATTACTGTGTCCACTTCAAAGATGAACGAATATCGTTCCAAAGCACATCTTATCGTTTCATATGATTTTTAAACTGAACTAAAACTCTTGTTCAATGATGGAACAATGTCGTTCCAATCCTGCAGTGTGGATGTACTCAGGACCGGCAGTGTCCATAGATCTCCATGGTGTTTGCAGAGTCGCAATCTTTTCAGCCGGTTATGGTTATGATAGATGAAGAGTGCAGATCTGAAGGTAAATCTTGCAAAATGTGTTTAGTATGTACAAATGAATCGGCATGCTAATCAGGACTTTTTATCTTTTTTTTTCCCAGTCGCTGGTAACATCGTTAAGGATATCGCATCACGAGAACTTTTCTGTAGTGTGTACTTTTCACCTAGCCTTATTCCTGGAAGTGACCTTGCCACCTAATCTATACAACGTTAGGACTACAGCTGGCCACATACATCACTTTTGTTATTTCTGAATGAATAACTGCATTTTCGTACAATATCATCGATATAAAATTGAGGCAAAAATATTAGAATCTGATCACACATTTACTACACAAACTCTTCAATCAGCTTCAATTTGATGACTGGTTTTTGACTCTGAGCCTGATTCATTAAGGAAAGTTAAGCAGTAGTAAGGCAAAACCATGTTGCATTGGAGGGGGAGGTAAATTTAAAATGTGACGGCAGATTTCTATTTGAGGTATGGCATGTCCAAGATCAACTTTAAATTTCAGCGTACAAATAAGCCATCAAATATTTGTGTGCTACATTAAAAAACAGACACTATTTTCCTTATGTGCAAAATAATAAACTAACTTGCACCCCTTACATTGCAACATGGTTTGGTCCAAAAAAACTTGAGTAAGAAAACTTACTCAATTTTTTGCTTCACTTTCCTTAATGAATCAGGCTCTCTATGTGTGTCAGTAGATATGACATATTCAGTCCTCGGTCTGATCAGAGTCTGGCATGGCAGAGCCTGCACACTTACACCGATTCAAAACGAATACCAAGTAGTAGAGGAGACATCCAATCGATTAATGTAAGCAAAGCTGGGTACGTACACACTACAGAAAATTCCTCCCAATGCTATATCTAACAATGTTACCAATGACAAAGTCGTGATCAGCATATGCCCATTCATGCGTACGCACTTACACGATTTTACATGATTTACCCTCAGATCTGTGCTCTTCGTCTGTCAAACATCTGCTGAAAAAATGGTGACTCTGCATACTCCATAGAGATCTGCCTACACTGCTGGTTGTGAGTGCATACACATACCCGACATTGTCCATAGTGATTTTTAGTCAGTCTATAAAATCAAATCAAATACGCTGTGCTTTGGTATGATAAAACATGATCATGGCAGCATACACCCTAATGCGATAACAGACCTAACAGTCGTTTATCTTGTGATTGGTACAATAATCGGGTGATAAACCTGTAGAGTGCACCCGGCTCAAGACTCGGTCAAACAATCAAAAAAAACAAAAAAAGTTTGTTCACCGCTGCTTTTCCCGTAGACTAAAATGAAGGTTGCCCAATTTAAACATTTGCACAGTAATCTACAATTGATGCAAGCACAGACTATGAGACAGCGTGGAGTCTACAGGTCAGGGATAACTGCTCAAGTGAATGTATCCAGGTAAATCCCATGTGCATCTCTTCAAACAATTTGTTTACAAAGTACCAGCCCATTAATCCAGCTCTGAACTTCTCAAGGTCTGGAAGGGGGGGGACAGTTCAGTGCATTTGGAAAGATTAGACAAATAGGCGAGTACAAAGTGCATGAACTTTGCAGTTAAATTTAGAAGTCAAGACATTTTTATGATATATGTTTATCACATTCGGTAAAACCTCTGAATAAATTGTATGGATACAATTTTTGTTGTAGCGTATAATGTCAAACATTTAACTCCTCTTATAAAAAAAACAGATATTATACTGTGAATTTCAGGTTTATTGTGTTTAAGTAAACCTATCGTTTGCTTAGCATTTGGAAAGGTCAGTTAATTACCTCATCATAATAAATAAATTACAAGACAAGTTTCTTATTGGTTTACCTTAGATCCCATTAGTGTATGGAACTGCTCATTGGATCTGGGAACAACTAGGAGCCTAAAGAACAAGAAAGTAGTAATGGCTGCAATCAACATTCATTGCTGTCGGTGGGTTGTAGTTTAGAATAGCTCATTGATCAATGAATGCAAACTGCAGACCACTCATCAAAAAGACAAGATCTCCGGCTATCGTGCTTCTCCTGCACATACCACATGAGGTCACATGATCTGAAGCAAACCGGGGTGAACGTGTCAGCCATCTTGCCAACTCAATCAGTATTCAATTATAAATCCATTAGAAACCAGTGACATCACAGATGCACCTTGTTCATAGTGAACCAATAGGCTGCATTCTGATGAATATGGTTTCAGACTGCAAGATGGTCACCTCCACTGTGTGTATACTAAGGTTACACTTAAAACGGTCTTTTACAAGTCCTTTGATTGAGTAGTATTTCAACTGTATTTTATTTTTATTACATCAATGTTTTCATATTACATGTGCATGCTAATGTCATATTTAAAATAAATAAAACATGGTTCTTTTAAAAAGTGTCTGACTATCACTTTTCTGTTCCACAATGCCAAGCTCATGGATGACTGAGGACAAATAAATCCAACACAGGTAAGTGAAACTAAAATGGTACATCAAAGGGACAACCTGAAAACAGGAGACTGTTAGGATTGGGGTGAAAGGATAGGCCTGCTATACAGTAGGGTGAACTATAAGCACATGTTAGGATTGGGGTGAAAGGATAGGCCTGCTATACAGTAGGGTGAACTATAAGCATATGAAAACACCCAAAAAGTGTTTATTCTGCACATTTCATGCATTACGAAGGCGAATTTAAATACCAAACACAATGGATGGAAAACGCTTAAAAAGCACACTGAAAATTAATGTTCAACGTCTGTTTGTTTTCATGCTTTTTGATAAATGCTCAGATTGCCTACATGTGAACGTAGCCCAATGCTGGCCACCCAAAGGCAGATTCCTGTCTCAATGGCCAAACTGTATGATATCTGGTACGTTAGTGCACAGGCCAAGCAGACAGCTTTTTCTCTCTGTTCTGTAAACAGGCAGATTAGTGGTCATATTCTGACTGCATTTACCAACACGATAGATAATGATCTGATCGGTCGGATTATCGCCATGCATCAGGTTTGGTTTGCAACTACACGTCACAATATCAGGCAATTGCTCGATATCGCTGCCAATATTACAGCATGTGTGGCCAGCTTAACATACCCATAGCATTGCCTTTTCAAACTAACTTGAGACAGGACTTAAATCGTCAGCTCACAAGTAGATTGTTTAGATTAAAAAAAATGTGCAGAACACGTTATAGCAAAAAAAACCATAAAACTATGTTGACAGTTGAATATAGTTTTTAATTTAGCATTGTGGTGTTAGTGTAACTAGGTCACAATATTCTGGTTAGTACGACTCATATCCTATAGGTCTGGGGTAGAATATTACTGCTGTTAATCAAATGATTGGGGCAGCATGGTGACTTAGTGGATAGCACTTCTGCCTCAGCACTGGGTCATGAGTTTGACTCCCGACCATGTATGTATGTTCTCGTGTTTGCGTAGGTTTCCTCCGGGTGCTCCGGTTTCCTCCCACAATCCAAAAACATTGTGGTAGGTTAATTGGCTGCTATCAAAACTGACCCTAGTCTGTGTGTGTTAGGGAATTTAGACTGTAAGCTCCAATGGTGCAGGAACTGATGTGAGTTCTCTGTACAGCGCTGCGGAATTAGTGGCGCTGACTAAATAAATAAATGATGATGATGGGACATACAGAGGCAGTCTAATAAAATATCCCAAACTCAAAAAGTTTATTATTATTATCATTTATTTATTTAGCATCACTAATTCTGCAGCACTGTACATCACTCCCATCAGTCCCTACCCCAGTGGGGCTTACAGTCTAATTTCCCTAACACACACAGACTAGGGTCAATTTGTTAACAGCCAATTAACCTACCAGTATGTTTTTGGAGTGTGGGAGGAAACCAGAGCATCCTAAGAAACCTACGCAAACATGGGGAGAACATACAAACTCCTCACATATAAGGCCATGGTTGGGAATTGAACTCATGACCCCAGTGCTGTGAGGCAGAAGTGCTAACCACGTAGCCATCGTGCTGCCTATAGTTTACTTTTTCTCTCTGGAATCTCCACCGCTCCTGAACTAGCAGAACATGCTTTTGGCAAATTTTAAATCTGATCGGAATATGGCCTGGTTGTCAAGTGAATGGGGTGGTTGTTGGTATTCCCCATCAGTTTCAACCAGCACAGAGTTAATTCTAAGAATGGGTATGGACTTCCAATGCATAGGGATCAGCGATTCCTTTTTTAATTTTGGTTTCTGCTGCAATCAGTACTGAGTGTAATAGTGTAAAACTCAAGCTTGTTCCTGGAGGACTAGGGCTTCCAAACACATTAAAGTATTATCAAGCTACACATATGTCTCAATGTATCCTTTGGCACTCACCTCCTCATTACAGAGTATGGACTCACATTGAATCAGATATACTTCAATTATACTCCCCACACTCCTTGCTTTGGATCTCACCCTAACATAGGACAAGACGCTTAGCCCAACTACCCTCAGCACGTTTTTCTGTTTCAATCTGGGACCAAGTAATTAGAGCCTATAAGATGTTATCTGAATATCCGCTTCTTGTCCCGCTCTGGGACAATAAAAAATTTGAACCAGGCCTAGATCACAGAACGTTCCATCATTTGTCCTCTCACAATCTGCTCTTTGCCTAGGATCTAGCCCCAATGAGGGTGTTCCCTACATTTTCAGAATTGCAGAAAAGACTAGGATTGCCGCAAACATCTTTTTATCAATATCTACAACTTAGGCATTTTTATTGTTCCCTAAGAACTCCTCCCCCTTCAGATCGTTGCTCGGCCTTAGAGTCTTTATGTCGTTCATCTACCATTACTAGAGGTCTAATATCCACTGTTTACCAGCTGATTAATAGCTTTGGTAAGCCGGATAAAGAACCGCATGAGTTGGCTTGGGAGCGGGACACTGGGGAGACCCTGACACCAAAAGAATGGTCAAAGATTAGAACTAATGTAGCTAAGACATCAATTTCGGTGAGGATAAAGGAAAATTCATGTAAAATTTATTACAGGTGGTATTTAGTCCACTCCCGTCTGCATGCTATCTTTCCTGCTTCCAGTGATCAATGTTGGAGAGGTTGCGGACTGCGGGGTACCCTGTTGCACGTTTGGTGGAGTTGCCCTAGAGTGCAGTCTTACTGGCAGCAAATTCATAAACTAATTACATCTGTGACACAGGTTAGGATGCCAGATTCCCCTCTTTACTCCCTCCTTCCCAGACGGCTCCCTGACATCACCCGACCCGTACAAAAACTCATAGGACATATGCTGAATGCAGCTAAATGTTTGATTGCAACTCACTGGAAAAATACTGCCCCCCCCCCCCTCTCTCTCAGCTACCATTAGCAAAATTTGGTCAATTTACAGAATGGAAAGCATTACAGCTGTTCTTAAAGATAAACCAGAAAATTTCCAAAATACATGGTCTCCTTGGACGAGCCATTTCAATGCTGAACCCCCATTAACAACCGTTTGACACCAACCCGCTCCCATAAACTATGATTATTGGAGGCTTGGAACGCTTTACACTTTTAAATGGTAGTCAGACAGTCTGATTATACCTCCTTATTGCCAAGTATGTCACTATTTTTCCTTTTCGCCATCTGATAAAAAGAATAATGGGTGATAAACTCTTCTCCCCCCCCCCCCTTTTTCTTCCCCAAATCCCCCTTCCCCCATTGTTTGGCTTCCCCCCTCCCCCCAAAACAACAAAAATAAGAAAAACAACATTTTTGTTTCTTTACAGTAACATGCCAATTTACTATGTACCGTTATGAGTTTTCTCTAATATGCATGTCTGTTACTTATAGTGAAATGTTTCACTTATATGTTATATGATGTCTCACTTTCACACCTATGTTGTTTTGAAAAACTTTATTAAAAATTTACTTTTCAAAAAAAACCAAAAAAACTCAAGCTTGTTCCTAAGCATTAAACTAGATACTTTTTATAAAGAACATACTAAAACCAACTTTTTTAGTATGTTGCCATCAATGGATAAACTTTTCTGTATACACAACAATTTGGGTGGCCAGTTTGATCTTGAAGACAAAAATTGTGGCCGAATTGCTGCGTGTGGAGGCTCGCCAAACATCCAATCACATGCTGACCTGGACTATAGGAGAATTTGAATGACTGATGACGTGATCTGTCAAGAAGATCAAGTACAATATAACACTCCCATAGACCAGTATTTCTCAAACCCAGTCCTCCGGACCCCTAATAGTGCATGTTTTCCAGGTGACATTTGAAATAATTATACCACCTGTGGATCTGTTACAATGAGTTAGTCAGTAATGAATACACCTGTGCTAAAACAAGGAGATATGGAAAACATGCACTGTCAGGGGTCCTGAGCACCAGGTTTAAGAAACACTGCCACAGAGCAGTAGAGATGAAATGTGGACTTAAGTGCATGACCCTTTTTTTTTTCCGTAACAATTCAGCAGAAACCACATAAAAAAGCCTGGACATTACTGACATGCGTGGCTCAGAGCAAGCTTCGACAATGGATAATGATCATTTTCATTCATGGGGGGATTCACTTAGAGATTTTCTATCAAAACCTCCTCCGCAAAGTGTCTTGTGGCAAATTGAAGCCCCCACCCCCTGGAAGGTAATATCCACTCATAACTTAAAATTTTAAGTAAAAAAAAAACCAGCAACAGCAAGTCAGTTGACATTAGGACAACTTGTGTTGATGCTATTTATAACCAGTATTTTAAAATATACAGGAAGTGAGATCGGTGCATAACATTTTAAGTTCAAGTACAGTGATCTAACTATTTCCATACCTCAATCCTGCCTGGCTAAATAATGAAACACAAATAGTTAAGCTAGCAGGAAAGTGACATAGCTTCACTAATGTTAATCTTTGCGCACGTCATTACAGAAGGAAGGGATCAGAGGCAATGTGGATCAAAAACTCCATAAAATGAAAGCCTCACCTCCTTTTTATTTCAATAGGACAATAAATTCATGCAATGATAATTTTATCTAAAAATGTAGTCACTGACCATTTAACCTGAGGACCTGCTAAGTGTTATTTGCACACTGCAGATGACAGTATTTTTGCACAGGTGCATCCTCCAATTCAGTGCTGCCACTCAAATGCTTTGTGCATCTAGAAGCAGGATTGTGATCAGTGATAGGACTGTGCAGGCTGGTAAAGAAAGCATGGTGTTATTCCTGCCTGCTATAACCTGTGAAACCACTGCTTTAATTACATCTCTTACATTGTTCTCGTAAAGCGTGGCTCATCGCAGTCTCATACATCTCAAACAAGGTAAGAGAATGTCAGGACTGTCTTTATTTCATGTGTCACATTTATATTTTACAGTTTAATTAATATGATATTTGTGTGCATATTAATGCGCATTCCTGCATAAAGTAAACCATGCCTGGAAGATACTCCTGTTTAAAGCAACAGCTCCCACCAGCGTCTCAGAGGAAGTATAAACGTTAAGTTGTTTCGATCTTTTTTTTTTTTATTTAGCGCAGTAACAGTGCTATGACCAGCCCACATTTTAGCACCCTTCCAGTTACCGCTATTATGGCATGCTAAGAAATGTGCTTACCCATCAAAAAAAAACAAAAACACAAATCAGTAGCATTTGCATTGCACGTCTGCAAGTGTTTGTAAAGGACCATTACGGACACTAAAAATTAGATGCAAAACAATAACTGTGTCCTTAACTGACCGATTTTGCACAAGTTTCACTTTTGTGACTTTCCAATCCCAATTAACCCTAATTGTAGAGAGGCAGCTGAAACTCAAAAATAAAAAAAAATAAAACAAAAGAAGTTAATGGAGGCAAGATTGATACACCCTGTACAATTTAATGGGATCTTTAAGAATGGTTTGAGTTTCTGTGATATCTTGAGGACTGTATGGTAAACAACTCATGTATAAAGTGGCACTGCCCCCTGGTGTTCAGATATCTAGTGATGGGTAAAGCACACAATATTTATGGCTGCAGATGCTTAATTGTAGCAAGCTGATCGACATATAGGTAACTGAATGGAATTATTTAATGTAAAATGTTATCACAACAATAATATAGGGTTACAGTAGTTTCATAAACTTTATGCAATTCACCATAGTAAGTTGGATGTATGAACACTAGTCCTGCTGCAGAAAACCTCCAAACAATTGCATGGAGTGCAAGCAAATGCATGCATAAAACATGTATGTGAATTTTTTACATGTGCTTTTCATGCTGTGAGCAGAACATGATTAAACTGAAGAGTCCTGACCGATGCATTAAATATACAGTGCAGGGGATGGATAATTAAATTGGGAAAACAAGCCACTTACAAAAAAAAAAAGAAAAAAAAATAGATATCAAGTGCAAAAAACCTGGGGTAGGTCAAAGAATAAAGTTTTTCATACATAATTAACAAAATGTAATACAGAGCAATCTCAAAAGGTCAACTCACTTAATTAATGTTGCAATGTTGTGTTTGCTATATTACACAGCTAGAAGGAGGCTGTCAGCATATGTTATTGCTTTTTTTTTTTTTATAGACAAATTTTACCTATTGCCCTTGCCCATTTCTTATATCTCACTTCCAGAAGATGTGGACAGAAGGTATGAAATGAGGTGGGTGTGGCTTGATGTCATTTGCATATGTTAGAAGTGGTAGTTCCGGGCCTCCCACGGGATGTATTATCTGTCTGGAGGATTTTATAATCTGTGAATTTAATATGACTCAACTATAGTTAGGTCAAACTACAGAGGTGGGCAGAAAAGGAAGGCGGTGGAGGATTCTTTTTCTCTTGAGTCAATCACTAATTTTTTGCTGGGGCTGTCCAGTCCCATAAAATATTCAAGGCAGGCCCAGTAAACCATTTGAAGATGGCTCCCAGCAGTTTGATGGGTGGATAGCACTTGTCATTCACAAATATGACCGTTAGGAGGTCCTGACTTGGTGATTGGTAAATGACAAGAAGTATCATCATCAATTTATGTAGCGCCACTAATTCCACAGCACTGTACAGAGAACTCACACACACACTAGGGTCAATTTGATAGTGGCCAATAAACCTTCTAGTATGTTTTTGGGAGAGTGTGGGAGGACACTAGAGCACTTGGAGGAAACCCACGCAAACATAGGAAGAACATACAAACTCCACACTGATAAGGCATTGGTGGGGAATCGACCTCAGTGGTGTGAGGCAGAAGTGCTAACCACTAAGCCCCCGTGTTGCCAAACTATCCACCAATATGAGTGATGTGCATATACTAGGCACGATACCCAGGACAACAAAAGCCAAAACTACTTCTCTAAAAGACAGTGCAGGACCACAGAAGGGGAAAGTTCAGCTGTGGCAGAAAGCTGTAATAACCAGTTTACAGCTCTGATCTCTGATTGACGAATGGCCGGCGCTATCTACCAAACTGAGTCATGTACTGGATATTTGTGGCACAGCTAAATTTAATTTCCTTCACGATGAGAGACAGCAGAGGACAGAAAGAGTTAATTAATTAGGGTTTGCACTGTGTCACCAGCAGAGACTGGTTTGGTTTGCACTGAAGAATCACCAAAGAGATTTACAGTGTGAATTGTAAAGTCAAAGATTCAAAGAGCTATGCATTATATAGCCAACAGAGATCTGAGGTCTGCGTTTTAAACCAACCAGAAATGTGTTTGCATTGTAAAGCCACTAGAGACGTAGGAGGTCTGCTTTGTAAAGCCACCAGTGGTTATAGAGGTCTTCACTGCAATGCCAGAGACTTAAAAGAATATGCACTGAAAAACCACCAGTGATCTAGGATGTGCATTGTAAAGTCCCCAGAGATCTGTTGACTGCATTGTATAGTAACCTGAAATTCTGGGTTCTGCATTGTAAACCAACAATAGACTTAGGGGGTCTGCCCAGTACAGCCACCAGAAATCTAGGGCCTGCATGTAAAGCACCAGTGGTTATAGGGGTCTGGCATTGGTTTCCTCTGGATGCTCTGGTTTCCTCCCACTCTCCAAAAACATACTAATGGGGTCAATTTTGATAGCAACCAACTAACCTAATCTGTCTGTATCTGTGTGTATGTTAGGGAATTTAGATTGTAAGCTCCAATAGGGCAGATACTGATGCGAGTAAGTTCTCTGTACAGAGCTGCAGAATTAGTGGCGCTATATAAATAGCTAATGATGATGATCAAGAACAGGGTCGACTTTGCATAATAGTCACTGTATTTTATTGTAGAGGTCACCAAATACTCTCTGCATTGTATATCATCAGTAGAATGCTATCTGTATTGTAAATGGGTCAATCCAGGTGGTCACTGTATTGTTCATCTGGCAATAAAATACTCTCTGTATTGCATATCCGTTACAAAGATGTTCTCTGCATTATATACAGTAATGGCCACTAGAATGCTCTCTGTATTGTAAATCGGAAAATAGAACAGGCTCTGCATTGTAAAGCCCTAAGAGATTTCTGGGTCTGGATTGAATGCTGGTCCAATGGGACTGTGTGGTATTTGCATATTGCTCTTAAAAAAATAATATATCTCGTTGGCTGTGTAAAACCATGCCCACATGACTTAGCTGCATCTATTGTTTTCTGCTGCAGCGCACTTACTTGTTTCTGTCCCACATTCCAAAAGTTACCAGACTCTCCCCTCCCCTCACACCCTGACCATCAGGATGGCAGGATCACCTGGAAAGCCACAAAATTATGCGATAGTCCGATAATTTAATGAATTGTCCTAACACACACACACTGAAAAACTTTACTCAAGGCGTCCATGAGCGTTAATACTTTGTACAATATAAGAAGTGCCATGGGAATGCTCATAAAGTACACAGTACATTAGGCTGCAGTAAGTCTTTCAGAACAAACTTTAAAAGTTCTGTTAAAAGCAAGAACAAAGTAGAAGGTTTCAACAGGTCTTGTTTTTTTTTTGGTTTTTTAAACACCTTTGTGTATGAACCTATATTATCAGGTCTTTGGTTATCTGAGATGAGCTTAATGTAAAATCACTTTCCGGCACATTTCCTCTTTCCTACTTTTCTCTGGTACATTTGTCTCTTTTATGATCTTATTAAGTGGACATCTCTTGTTCTCATTTTGTGATTTAAGAACAGTATTAAGCTACATTGGAATTTATACGACTACATTTTTGATCTTTGCTAATCTGTCACTCATGCCGGAAACTGTACCCAATTTTGTTACCAAGTGAGATTGTTGGTGGTACTAAACTTCTTATTTCCCGTATGGTTTCAAGTTACGGATACAAATGGTTTATACAACTATAAATGTTCAGATTTTTGTAACGCTGATACCTTAGGACAACAAAAGCTTTCTATATAAATATTTTCAAATGTTTTATATCTCGTATACATAAATCTCTAACAACATAATGTATTACAACACAACTCTTCATATTTGTGCAAAATAATTTTAGAATATGTAAACAGATAAGAAAACTCAAATCTGAAGTTATTTAGCATATTAACCTTTTTCACTACGTAGCCATCAAGATTTCCCCCTATATATGTGTGTCTGATGTGTTGAGTGTACATCCTGTTGACTTGTATTTTATGCACAGCACAGCAACTTAAGGACACTTTACAAAATGACAAAATAACTAATTAACAGCAGCAGTCTCCTAATTTACTTTTCAGTGTTTCTCATTTTTCCAAAATACACTTTTCTTAGTGCATAATTGCCAACTCTCCCGAATTTTCGGGAGACTCACGAAATTCGAGTCGGTCGAGAGCAGGCAAGTCTCCCGCATCCCTGCGCAAAAGGACACGATTCGCAGTGAATTGCGTCATTTTGGGCAGGATTGCGGGATGCGGGAGTTTGCCTGTGCCCCGCCCCCTCCCATCCTCTAGTCACACCCCTCTCCCGGACTGCACTTGCCGAAAGTAGGACTTAGTGTAACAAGTTCTACACCATAATATTTTTAACGGCTTTTTTGGTAACCCATTAGACGATTTAATCATAAACTCATGTTCAAAACATCACGTGACCAGGGGGTGGAGCTTATTGTAAAAATGGTCAGAATCGAGAAGCTACAAAAAGGTGCATCTCGTCTTTAGTAAAACGCAAATAAAATCATATTTACATAAAAACATTTCTCACACTGTTTTCTTCTCCTATCTCAGGCTTATATTATTCAAAAACTTTGGGGGGTATCCAATTAGGTCCAGGATTTGCCGTACTGCGCGACTTCACAGGTATGTTAATAGGGTACTGCAACATCGCAGATTTTCATTCGCAACCTTATGGGGTGTGAACGAAAACCCACACTATTGCGGTCCCTTCCGATGCAGTGCTGCGAATCCCGGACCCAACTGAATACCCCGCTTTTAGCTTACACTACATTACCAACAACTATATAACCAATCTATTTCTTTAAATAATTACTTCAAGTATTTTAAAAAAAGATGGCTAACTTCCATCTAATGTTTAGCTAAGAATAAGAACAGAAGTCACAGGAGAGTAAGAAGAGCTGTATAAATGTTTTCTAGCTTTGTATGGTCGTTCAAATCTCTTCTAATATCCTTACAATTTACAGTACGTTATATTATATGTATATTAACACCAAGTTCAATAACCACACTATGCAAGCACAAACTGAAACAAAGGACAAAGAGGGCCCTGTTGGTGAAACCTCAAACCTGAATGGAAAAGGGGAACAAAGGCGTTGCAGTCAAGATATGATACAAAAGTAACCATGTTAATTATTACTGCAATTGCAGCACTATATTTTCAATCCACAAGGAGGGGCTGTAGAGCTTCTGTCCAGCATAGAAGTGTCACAACTGATGAACCCTTGTCCTCTGTGTGTTCTTCAGTGTGAAGTGTCATCTTACAGTGAGGTGGCAAAAACTGTACTCCATATTCAAAATGTGCCCATACTAGTGTCTTATGCAATGGTAATACTACTGAGCCTGACAAGCATATGCTTCCGGTATCTAGCATCACATTAACTTTGCTACCACTGCATTTGTTTTGTTTTATTTTTTTGTCAAAGAAAGTTATTTTTGTTTAAGACTTAAATAGAAGTGGTACTTGACTTGATCTCATAGTGGCTATGTAGTATGCAAGACAAACAAAGTTGAGAACCGCTGATTTAAACAAAATGGCCAGTGAAATTACAGATTAAATTTATAATGTAGATAAATGTAGGGTTTTGCATCCACCCTGAAACAAATTTATTGATTACAATTTGGGAAAACTGAGATCGACAAGGACTTAGGAATAGTAGTTGATAGAAAGTGGAATAGAAGCACACAATGCCAGGTAGCAGCTTCAACAGCAAATAAAATCTCTGATGCATAAAAAGATGGATCAATGCATATGCAGAGCATAGGGAACAGGACCCCTTAGAGTGGTGCCCAAGAGCCAGTTTTGCTTAGATGGGTGATGGCACAGGCCAGTGGAATGGATCCTCCAAACACATTGCCTCTGCTTATACAAGAGCTGGGCAGCAACAGTGAGGGCTTCAGCCGGGTACTGGTGATTGCAGACGGCACAGGGGGGCCCCAACTGACTGGTGGAGGGGTTGTCTTGCGGCTCCAGTGCTTTTGATCACTCCCAGCATTATGGGTGTAAAGTTTAGTCCCATGCTGTGGAGTCGGACTAGACCGCTCATTCACGTTTGGCCCAGACATAGCAAATCTGGATATGTTTGCCTGGTAAGTGAGAGGAACAATTCTATATCCAATGTGGGTGGATTAGAGATGGGCGAATCTCCAATGTGTATCGGTGCTGGGAGCTCACAGCATCTACTTCCTTCAGGTATGGTTGTCACACTTCCAGGATAGCTGCGTACTGTGCACCACCTAACCTTAATCTGTGTACCACCAGTGGCACACGTTCCACTGGTTGAGAACCGCTAGTCTAAATCATTCTGTAGCAAGTTACAACCCTGCTCTGTGTTAATAACCCTACACAATTTACTGTCATCATAAAATCTGGACACCATATTTTCTAAGCTATCTACAATTATTAAACATTATTTACAAGATTTAAATGGACAGCGTCCAATACGGATTCCTGTGTGGTACACCACTAATAATATTAGCAGAGTTCTAATTTAAACCATTTATCTTCTATCCTTATATCTCTTGAGAAAACAGTTTGAAAATTATATTACACATTATATTTCAGAAATGGACTCCTGAGAATATCCTCAAGTAATTTTCCCAAGACAGAATTCAGTTTCGAAAGGGCTATAATTTTCTAGTTACAATTTTGTTCCTTTTTAAAAACTGGAAGCCCATCAGCACTGACCCGGTCCACAGATAAGAAAACAGTGGTCCATCAATTACAGATAGCAGTTCCTGGATGCCATCTGGGCCAGTGGCTTTATCAACTTTATAAACACATTTTAATGCTATGCTACAGTACACAGCTTATTTCTTTTTTTTATTCCCTTCTTTGCACAAACAGACAAAAATAATCATATATTGTTTTATGAGGTCTATTTAATGGACTCGTCTAACCCCACCCAAAACTAAACTGTTAATTTTGGGTGGATGCTTATACCTTAACAACTGTCTTCAAGTTGGATTTAAAGGCCTGAATCCCTGGCTGTATCTATGTAGTTAGACCTGTGGCTTCCACCTACATAACTGGCTGCAAGTGCAACAATGGAGCAATTTACATGTCTCCACCCGCAGTATTAAATCTGATCTGTTAGATAATGGTGGATAATGTTGGTTGTTAAAAAACAGCTATTAGCATATAAGTACCTTCTGTATTCAGGATTACTATACTGTTGAGCAGGTATATCAAACTGGTGTTTTGAAGGCTGTTGATCTTGCACACATCATATGTATTCCTCTGCCTCCTCTATGACTTTCAAATGCATACTTAATAGTCCCAATTTTTGCAAGATTGCAAAGGCTTATTTTGTCCCAATTTTAAGAGGAATGCAAAAGCCATTTCAATGGTGTTCAAATAAGTATGCCTACCCTTTTAATTTTTCCATTATTATTATTATTATTAATATTATTTCCCAGTTGAATTAGCAGTTCTAATAATGTTTTTCCATGGTATTATTTGAAATTGGGGTTGAAAATGTAGATCTACATCATAAATACAGGTACGAATGAATGTAAATGGAACCTATATCGAAATCAGGAGTGGTGAAGAGGCTTTGTATCCCTTTAAATGACATAATTATTCAAAGAGAGTAAGTGTAGCTTCATTTAGAATGCAGCCACATGGGGGTTTTATCCATTCATCTGGATTTGACATGCCTGCTGCAGATCCTCCGGTAGCAGATGCTGTTGCTGTGTAATATCTCAATCTACACTGGAACTCCCACTAGTGGCTGATGTAGGTGGAAATCCCAGAAACAATCAGATGGATAAATCTATGTGTGTGTTCGTTATATCAAAGGTCTACCTAAGAGCCTTTTAAGGTCATGACAAAACATGAAAGAGACAAAAGGGAGAGAGAACAAATCAATGCATTTTGCCCACGCAAACTTTATCTTGCACCAGTCAGCTTAATATACCAATAGATCAGCCTTACTTACCGACCAGCGAGTTCATTTTAAATCCGTCAGACAGAAGGTCAGATATGTTTCCTACAAAAGATAAGTAGGCTTTTAATGGAAAATTCATCTTTGCAGATTTACAGTAGATCAAAGTAAACATAATATACATCGGTTTTACTAATGGTAGTGTGCATTTCTTATTGTATCAAATTTCACTTCACAGAGGTATAAATTTTCATTCTATATATTTTTAACAATTTATGCCACAAATATGAATTCGAACGCATGTAAGAAAGGTAACTGGTGGCTTCCATAGGAGTGATAAAAGTTCATAGAGAAAACAAAATGTTCTACAGGAAAAGAGCTTGCATTATATTCCTTGCCCTTGTTCTAAATGAAAGAAGCTTGGAGCACAGTGTCTTAATGATGCCTGCTCACTCCAGAGTTAACGTTTGATTCCTGACAATGCTCAATACAATCCTACAATATACAGTAAGGCCTGAATACACACAGAAGGATGTGCTAGGATGGCTTTCTAATGCTTAACCTGGCACGGGTCAGCTCCTCCTGCCCTGTGGGGGGTTAAGGCAAAGGTCAGCAGATGGTCAACTTGTAGCATACCTGCTCCTGCATAGTGTCCACTACGGCAGAGTTGCCAGATGGCAGGACCTCGGTCTTAGACCACAACTGTCACAGCTAAAAATCACAAGATACGACTTCCTCACAGCAGTAACCTACACCTGTACACATCTGGAACCATTTCTCCTGGAACCCACTGGGATTATTAAAAAGAGGTAGAATGCCTACTCGATCCTAAAAGGCAGGGGCAATTCTCGGTCTGCTTAGAAAAGCAAACCAAACTGGAACAACAAACGGGAAGAAAAATCAGATACTTTATATTACGTTTGAAATATTTTTTTCCTCTACCCACAAAATCAAAATACAGAGATATATTTTTATATAAGCGTCTTAAAATATCAAAATATGTCTTTTGACACAAATTTGTAGGGAGATGGTGTGCTTACCCTACCCTAAAATTGGCCTAATTACAAACATATAGGTCCTGATTCACCTTCGTACGAAAGACACTTTGCGTGCTGTATCTTGTGTGAAATAGCTCTGCGCATGCTCAAAAATGGAACTTATGCCAAATAACACAACTGCATGCAATTCATGTGTGACAGTAAATGACACTTTCTACTGCCTACGACCTGAAGGACCGAACGAGGGAGGGAAGCGGCAGACGAACGTAGGCAATGTACAAGTAAGGGCAGGCCAACGCAGATTCAAGCTCTGGGCAGCTTGTACTTATGTGTTTTTTAGCCATATTATTTGCACCAGCGAGAGGGCAAGTATAAGTACCAACCAGATAATGACTACCTGGACACATGCTTCTAGACAGTACAGAACATGTCTATGCAAGGAAGAGAAACTATAATAATGGATTGTATGCACAGTACGCATTAAGAACATCCTGATTTTTGTATTTAACGTGAAAATTAATATATATTTTTTTTAAATATTTTTATGAATGATTATAGTATTATGAGTTGGTAATATGTTTACATATGGCATGTAACAATTCGGCAGAGTGTAAGTCATCATCATCTATTTATATAGTGCCACTAATTCCGCAGCGCTGTACAGAGAATATAATTAAACCCAGATACAAATGGAAAGGTATCTTGAGATAAGCTTGTATTTGAATACGGGCGCACAGGCGGACCAGTTACATGCGATTGAAGACGAATCAGGCTTATAATGTTTGGAGAGTGTTAAAGGATGAAAATATTTCTCTATGGCTCTTATTACATCCTGTAAGGATGTAATTAAAAACATACAGGTTAAGGAAATTTGTTCTTTTGATGAACTTTAAGTCGATCTCTCACCTATAGATAGAAAAAAATATCCATTTTGTAGGCTAATATCTAGCCTATCAATTCACTAGGTACTCTGTGCCTTTTGCGTCAGTGCTGGCACTAGATGCTAGTGACTTTAAGGCTGCCAACAAAACATTGCTTTATTTAATTTAACCTTAAATCTGTATCATTCATCTCATTTTAAAGTATCATACAGCTCAACGCTACATGTAATAAACACATAAAGCTTGCATAAAACACTTGCAAGTTGTAACAGCTCTAAAGTAAATCCTTTACCATGGGAGTTGAAGATAAAGGTAAAAAAAGAAAAGAACTCTACATGGCAGTATTTAAGCGTCTCAAAGAATTGCCTCCTTCAGCATATAAAACAATGTTAAAAAAATAAAATAATCTATAACAAAAAAAATCTAATTAAATGGACATTGCTGCAGCAAAATAAGGCTCTTTAAAACCGACACGGTTAGATGTAGCTACAGATAATGTATAGGAATTAAAAACCAGTACCAAACATTGTGAACCCATACTAGACAGAATTAGGAACTAGAAAACACAAGTTTGTGTCCACCTGGCCAAATGTCATAGAACACAGAGTTCCATTGTGAAAAAACAGATCCTCTTGCCAGATTCCTTGGTATATATAGGGATCAAAAGTTGTCCCAATGTAATATAAACAAATTGTAGATAAGGTAAGCAAGTTCAAAGAAAGTGGCTGCCTTACTTGTATAGTATGAACTTATTAGCTATCCATCCTTTTATCTCCTCTTATTTTCAAAAGTATCAATGGGAGCAGCAAATCGCAAAGAGCCCTCTCCTCCTCCGCGGTGTACTCTATCCACGCATTTCATCTCAAATCAGGAGAATTTCTTGAAGCTTATGTATATAGTTGATATTTAGTGCCTGGATATTTTTTGTCTGGTTCATATCAGACTTGTAGTCTTCAAAAGATCTGCCAATCATATTGAACCCATATCGTCTTCATAAAAATTTAGTTTCTGACACTATATTAAAGACACATATGCAAGGTGCCAACTGTTGATATATTTACGGCCATCTCCCAGAAATGGCGTTTTATAACTCTGATACTAGTAATACCACAGACATTTATTGCTTTACCAGTAAATGTAACACATCCATGAGAATGGCTGTTGAACAATAACAATCACTGCAGCTGAAATACATTACTCCAGTGTTTAACAACTCCAGCCCTCTTAACAGTCCAGGTTTTAATGATAACTGTGCTTGAATACAGGTGATTACAGTTCCTCAGTCGTGCTGATTCAACTAGCTCAAGCATGGACAGCCTTAAAACCTCTAGGGGTATATGTAAAAAGCTTCAATTTCTGCAAATAACTGGAAATCGGCGACTTTGCAGGAGAAATTTAAAGCGGCGCTGGTTTGTAAAGGCAAACGTCCCCGATTACCAGCAACTTGCAGAAATCGGAGCTTCATACATTTACCCCCTAATGTTTGAAGGGCTTGAACACTAGAATTGGGAACCACTGCGTCATTTCAGGGTTAAATAACACAAAATAGTCAGTATGGCCAATATATTCTATTCAAAAGTGTACCCACAGCCAATAGGTACAAATCCATATGCAATAAGGGCGGCAATGAGAAAAATATAAGTTCACTGGATTTCCTGACTGAATTTGATCAGGAAAGAAAATCCAAGCACCGTCCAGAATTACATCACAGCCCACCAATCAGAGCCTCAAAATCAAAATCATGGGGGAATCCACACAGCCGAAGAAATACACAGGCTGCAGCTACTTTTCATGGTACTTGCAAGACAAAGCTGGCCACTTGCTGTATATAATGTGAACTTGCTGCACATTAAATTAATGTATCGTCCATAGACACAAATAGAACAGGGCCATCTGTAGACCACAACATCAGTGGCCAAATTTTTTTTTTTAGTTTTTTTTTTACAAAGCAACTCTATTGATTTTCAGTAAGATACATTTCAATAAGAAAGGTGAAAGCCACTATAAATATCATAATTCTCTTAACACATGCATAAAATGGGATTATGGAACAAGGAAACAGTTCGAGACAACGTTGTGCATTTTATGTATTGTATCTTTTGTACAAATACATCACTAAAAAGCTCTCATTTTGGATTTAAGGTCCCACCATACACATCTGCGGAAAAATATGAAAGGTCTGACCATTCGGCAGAGTCAGGAGAGGCGCTACCATAGTCCAACCAAATTTTTTATCCTTACAGATCAAATGTTGATTTGTGAATGATGGCCTTTTGGGCATTTACACCATACTTGTCAACTCTCCCAGAAAGTCCGGGAGACTCCCGAAATTCGTGTCAGTCTCCCGGACTGCCGGGAGAGCTGGCATTTCTCCCGCATCCCGAAATGAACTTGCTAAAATGACGCGATTCTCCCGGACGTCGCCTACTGGAAGTAGGCATGTAAATTTTACACACTACAATTTACAGTCAGCTAGGTATAAAACGGCCTAACTGCCCCTTAAATCAGAGATTGTAAGGGCACCTTTACATTGATAGTCCAACAATTCGGGTTCTCAACTGAATGCTCTTCAATAAGATGAAAATGATAAACATGATAATATGCAAATGGGTGTCCATGCTGTTGGTAGTACATTTGCTGTTAACTACATTAGTATTGTAAAACCTATACATTACTAGCTATCTCTATTGCATATATGCCTTTATCATCAAGTAAGTTTGATCTGCAGGACACACTATAATCTTAATCAAACAGTTTAGTTACCATGGATCTGACAGGTAGTTGAGGAGACAGGATAAAGAGATGACAGTAATGTAACATCATTATGCACAGAGTTAAAGGGGGAAACTAATACAGATCCAAATATATGAGAGAACAAAAAAAAAAAAAAAGAGCAAATAGTGCACAGGTGCAACAGAAAATAAAAGTACATAGTTGGACACCTTGCTACAGAGTTAGTTAGTCTGAACGTATGATGAACATCTCAGTGCTACAATCCCAATCATTAGTGGTTTACTGAATTGATTTACCAAATGCACATTTGCATTTAAATACCCTTTAAACATACTAAGGGTTAGAGTTATCAAACATTCTAAAAAGGAAAAAAGTTTAGGTACCCATAACAGCCAATAAGATTCTAGCCATCATATTCTAGAATGTACTAGATGAATAATAGTTGGAATCTGATTGGTTGCTATGAGCAACACCTCTACTTTTCCTTTTTAGAAGGTTTTATAAACCAACCCCAGAGAGAGAGCTTACTACCAATAGATATTCCCTGGGCAATAAATATCCTCTTCAAATTTATAACATAAGAAAAACACTTCTTACAGAAACCGCGGCTGTTGGTAAAAGTTCACAATAACTTAAATTTAATCTGGAGAATTATTAGAGCAGAAACTGTACAACACAAAAAATAAGTGGTAAACTTTATTATTTTTGTTTGTCATTCTCTAGTTTCCCTGTCCTTAATATTAAGAAAGTATTAATGAATCCCAGTACGGTACTGGACCCAAAGCAAAGTTGGCATTAATGGAGGTAAGTCATGATATGTCTGTCTAGCAATCAGAGAGAAAGACTTAGTCAATCTCTTGCTAGACCCACAACCAACCTTTCCCATACACAGTTGGGCACAGTGGCAAAAGTACCAATGGTGCAACTTGGCAATAATGGGGCCCTCTGCACAGAGAACTAGTGAGCTGTGGGCCCGGGTTGCTTCCTCCCTGCTTCCCTGTACCAAGGCTCACAGCTCGCTAGCGCCGCCTCTGGTTGGGCTTGCACATTTCCAATGGTACCATCTTGAAATGCTTGAATGAAGAAGATAAACACCACCCATGCTGGCACAGAGAGCTAAACGATATATAAACTTTACACAACAGCCTACACTAGTGTGTATGCTAGGTATTTCGGTTTCTGTACAGAAGACACTATATTTATGAACGGTTTCATACATTGGTGTTAAATCCCATAGCCTCTGTGCACAGGTCATTTAATAAGGTGAAGACTCTGCAGAAGTTATTTAATAAGTTGACTGGTTGTGCCAAGCAAGTCTCCAGACACTCAAGTTACATGCCAATATACCGTTATAACTGAATCATGGTCTGGGTGGATGCAATCGGTGGTAACATTTTGAGGGCAATATCCTTATAACTTCTTAAGATTCTGAAGCTGCTGTTCCCTGAAAATAAAACTTACTCCCCCCACTGACCTCTTTCTAACAGCGATATATGAATAGCTACCAATTGTTTCCAGTATTACATAGTGTTTACGCTCACTGAATGGGATTAATAATTCAACCCTTATAGGATGATGACCTTTATTAGGGTACCAAGCTTTTGCGGTCGAGATATCAAGGCTAAAGCGCTGCTGTGAAACTCCAGGGTTTCTTTATGTGGCATTCATTTTATAGTTTAATTACACTGGCAGACATAAATCAATTATTTCTCCTGTTTTAGGCAACAATGCAGCTCATTCTTATGTGGTGGGTTTCTGGCTCTGTGGTACCAAGAAGCCTTGTTCTTCAGAGTTTTATGACTGTGCAGTAAACACCATTGCTTACAGAAGCTGCCCAAGCATTTGGAGAGGAGGTTATGCTTTCTTGAACTTCTATCGACCTCTGACCGCCCTTGTCCCTCTTCACTGCCTTGCTGGGTGTTGTGGAGAGGGCAACATCTCTTGCTAGAAATGAACTTCGCCTGAACCTGCGACATAGCATTGGACTCCTGAGGAGACGGCTGCAGAGCAGGTCCTCAACTTTCCCGTGTCGTGGGGTTATCACTAGGGGTGACGCATGTATTTTGGCTCTATATTCTCTAACAGGAAAAAGTCCTATTTCCTATAACTATTCTTCTAGCTATGTCCAATTTAAAATAAAGTGAAATGCATTAAACAACAATATGACATAGAAGCATAAAAAACACACATCTGATACACAAAAAGGTCTATAGCCGCTTCCAGGAGACAAAAGAAAAATACATTATAGATATAATTGTAGGGACCCTTAATCCTAATACTACCTGCTACACTTGTGTTATCACCAGAGAGGCTTAAGGAACACTGCTGGAGGATATTACAACGGAATTCCACATGTAACGAGACTCTTCATTATGCAAGTTTCTTATCTTACTTACCATCAAAGTCACGTTTTGATGGCTACAACACTAGTTGGACACCCTCTTTCAAACTTTGGCTTCTATTAGGCTGCTGACTTTAAATAAGCCTCCAAACAAAACAGAATCTACCGTTGGGAAGTTTACTAGGTATGCCTGATCCACTGGGTCACTAAAACCTCTACTGACTTATATACAATACTACCACTCACCTGCTTCAAATAAAGTAGTAGATGACGTTCCTACTCCGCATACTTTCCAAGGAATGCAAATGATGCATGCACTAAGTGAGGGCATTGGCTCGTCTGTATGAATCAGAGTAGTATATAGGAGGGCATTGGGGGGACTGTCAAAGATTAAAGGGATCAAGCGAATCAAGTGAACGGTTCATCACAGGTAAGTATATATTTTATATCCATATTTAAATTTTATCATAATAAACTGCACCAAATAATAGATTGAAACTTCTTGGTTGAATTGTTCTTTATGGCAATGAACTCATTCATTAATGGTATTTTTTTTTTAGACTGTACATCAAATTACAGACTTTTGCAGCTATACTGGGCACCACTCTATCTATAAATCTGACACCAGCAGAATATAGGAATTTATCGTCTGTATCATCTTTGACATTAAAGTGGGGTATCACCCTACTTAGAGATCCTTTCCCTGGAGCCCTGGTGAGTGTTCCCCACTGAAGCCGGGAGGCAAGACTCGACTGTCCCCCAGCCCAGCATGCCCCTGGTGTGACCACGCGGACCAATGAAAAGCTACAGTCCGGGTAACTGCAGCTTCTTATTGGTCCTCTTGCTCATATACCCCCTGCGCAGCCATTTTTAATTGGTGACCTTAAGAGTTGTGGGTGCTCTACCACCAAAACTTCCTTTAAATCTTTACAGACAAAGTATTACACAACTTGAAGAGGTCTTCATGCCTGTGACAAAAACACACCTTAAGTCAGCATTCGTAGGCAATATAAAAATTTGAGCAAAGATGATTTCCAGTGGTCTGTTTGTACGGTCTATGTGATGACTTCATTGTAGCAGGTTAACTACAGCTTTCCTATGCCAAGTGTAAACTATAAATGTTCATTCACATTTCAGTTAAGGGGACCAGTTCATAAAAACCAATGAAAACATAGTATGCACAATTATGGTCCATTTGTCTGCTACACACGTGAAAACCCTGCAAGTAATACTGTTTACAGGACACCTATCTATGCTTTGAAATCCTCTGCTCAGGGTTCTACACAGAGGACGCGGGAATAAACCAGAATGACACAAGACACCACAGAGGGAGCACAATCTTCACAGTGAAATTATCTTGCATTGTAAATCTCTACACTCTTATGATAAGCTTGAATGTAATGTACACTCTAATTGATTTTTACAACATGTTCACTTCAAAGTTATATGGGACTGGGAGTACAATCTACTAAGGACAGAATAAAAGCTCTACAATAAATGTCACAGAACAATTCAGTAAAACAAGTGTGTTTTTCTGATAAAAACAAATGTTAACTTATCAAGGAATAACAGGTTTCTTCCTCTCCAACACCACAACATTCTGGAGCAACATGGGGAAGCATTGTGCTAGGCAGGTCTTGCAGAATGCAGAATAGACAAAGGAAAACCTACCCACACATTATTACAATGAACATTGCTGTATAAAATGGTGAGTTTAAAATTACACGTGTTGTCCAGTACAGACCATCAAAATATTCATAGATTGCTTTAGGGATCACATATATTAAATTAATTTTATTCAAAAAGCAGGCCAGCGTGTTGCAAGATTTACAACATAATATGGATACTGTTCATTATTACCCTGTATTCATAAAGTGCCAACATTTTAGTAGTGGTGTACAATATGTAAGCTTCACTTCTGCAACATACTAGTGCAAATCAAAACGGAATGGTAAAGAAGGAATTGCTTGTGAGAGTTTAGAATACTCACAACTGGCAATTTTTAATCTGTTGTTCCCCACAGGAGAAAATCACTGAGCTTATTTTCACGAGTGATTGATTTTTGCAATGATTTTATGCTGCTGAAAATTGCCACACTTAGGGCCCAATTCAATTGGCCATGTTATTCGGGAGAATAACACTACATGTGCACTATTACCACTACTACGATAATTTTAATGCTGATTTTTGCTCGCAACCTGTATTAAAAGTACCGTAGTGCGGGCCACGTTGGCAATTGAATTCCCCCCCTTATGTGGCCTAACAGTGTATACGCTGTGTCCGCCACGTAACTGTCAGAAACCAATGATTTCAACAGAGCTGCATTTTCCTACACTGTCTCATCCACAAGGCTGTCTCAATGTCAACAGCCTCAACCTCGCTTATGGAAAACCGCTACTGTGGCATGTTCCAATAATATTTCATGGATGACTATGGGAACAGATTTTCAGCTGTCATTTTTATGGCTATAATGACTGCAGAGAAATCACCAGTGTGACATTACGCTAAAGCATAGTTTCCCACCTGTGGTACGTACACCCCAAGGGGTAACTCAGGTTCATGGGGTACTTCAGTCTGCTTAATATTACTCAAAACAATAAGTTCATTCATTAACAATAGAACATGTACAAAACTAAAATCAGAAAGAGTATTTTTAAAAGGACTGGACTGGGCTGATATACATTTACCCAATTTAGGGGATAGTTCGTATTAACATTTGGCATCACATAGGGCTACATATTAAATAGGTTAAGAAACCCTGTAAAGGTTTATAACTGCTAAAACAGCAATGTACAGACATCCGGATTGAAAATGGTTACATTGCTGGTTTAAATTAAAGCACATCCTGCCATAATAGACAGACATGTGATGTGGACACTGAACACTACAGCTAGCCCTTATGTGTTGGGGACATATGTTGTATGTCTAATGTACCCAAGCTACGCCATTAATTAAAGCAGCTGAGGTTAAAAAGGCAAAGCCCTGAGGCCAAAACACTTAGGAATTTGGATATGCTTTATGTCCATTCAACAGTATCTTCTATAGGAGATGCAGTGGCAAGGCCAATCTCAAAGAAACCCTAAAGTAAAGTGTAAAATGACAGTGTTGGCTCTGCCTGAGGTCTAAATGGAAGAGACAACATCTAATGGCCCTGGTTAATTATTACAAAAAATGTGCAAACATGTTTCTCACAATAAAGTGGACCATCCAGGTGCCAGATTCACCTTGTCAGCAGAGATATATTTAGATATTACCCTAAATTTATGTTTGTATAATCACTGGATCTTTATATAAAGAAAACATTTATGGTAGACACTAATATATATATATATATATATATATATATATATATATATATATATATATATATATATATATCTCTATATCTATCTCATCATCAACAAATGTTGCTTCATAGCCAATTGTCTTCTCAGTCGATTTTTCAATCACATTACAGATAAACAATATCGTCCAGATTGTAAATGCAAGCGGGTCAGCACAAAAAAAAAAAAAAAAAAAAAGCTTCTTCCTAAACCAGCTTAAATAAAGTTAGGGATTTCAGAAGCACACAAAATCCCCATCAAGACTTTGTCACTCCTGGCGAAGTCCGGAAAATGAGAAGCGTTTGTGAACATGGCTCTGCGAGAGTTTTAAATCTGCTGATGTATGCTCCTGTCTGTGCACCGAAATATTTTGGAGACATTCACACTGTTCAGCTTTTGCTGCTGACCGAAGCTTAATTTATTATAATTGCTGTGGAAGGGTTTTTAATGTAATTAAATGGGATTCTCCTACATCCTGTTTGTGTTCTATTGTAGAAATGTTTAGCTGTGGGGAATCAGGTGATCTGAATGGGAGACCACGGGTGAACTACAGATAAAGAAACCTAGTGAAGATAATGAAAACAAAAGAGAAACTCATTAGACTGTGATCTGGTGGACTTATTGCAAGCTATTTGGTGGTTTGTGCACTGTATATTCTTTTTTCATTATACATACAGACCCACCATCTTTTTATACTGAATTTTATACGTTTGTTTCTAAAATACCATAATGCCAAAACTAGCTACTGCTATACAGTTTACAGCATATAAACCATAGGGCTAATTTTACAAAGCAAATGGGAACTAAAGCCAAGCTTCAATTTACCACTAGCAGAGCTACTTGCAGCAAAAGTACTAGATTCCTGGAATTATTCAGGAATTGTCTCTCTCCTCTACAGAGCAGTGTCCACTTCTTTGGACAATGGAACAAGGCTGGTGTGGTTAATCAAGCTTGTGTAAAGCATACTCAGTCACTCTGTATAAACATAGGGCTCACATTAGCTGGATTTTTACAGCTTTAGGAAACATTGGTCACATGGATGCCTGTTTTTCATTTAAAAATTATAGGACAAGGGGCGCAACAAATGCCGCCTCCGTACAAGGGGCGCAACAAATGCCGCCTCCGTACAAGGGGCGCAACAAATGCCGCCTCCGTACAAGGGGCGCAACAAATGCCGCCTCCGTACAAGGGGCGCAACAAATGCCGCCTCCGTACAAGGGGCGCAACAAATGCCACCTCCGTACAAGGGGCGCAACAAATGCCGCCTCCGTACAAGAGGCGCAACAAATGCCGCCTCCGTACAAGGGGCGCAACAAATGCCGCCTCCGTACAAGGGGCGCAACAAATGCCGCCTCCGTACAAGGGACATACACGGCAGCCTCCGTACAAGGGACATACACAGCACCCTCCGTACAAGGGACATACACGGCACCCTCCGTACAAGGGACATACACGGCACCCCTGTATAAAGGGACATACACGGCACCCCTGTATAAAGGGACATACACGGCACCCCTATATAAAGGGACATACACAGCACCCCTATATAAAAGGGACATACACAGCACCTCTGTATAAGAAGCAGACAGCCTAAAACCTGTATAAAGTAGCATACAGGGAGTTCCACTCTGTGTGTGACTAGTTGGCTACATGATCATCAGCCTGGTAGCTCACAAAGATTATGTTTGAAATGTACTGTTGCACTTCATGGATCCACAAAGAGAGGCAGAAGGGTCATTAGTTCAACCTTTTCATCAGCAAGGTTATACATTAATACCTACAACCATTCAGTAAGCCCATTTAGTATAAGAAACCTTAAAAATTTCTGGATGTCTCATCTATAAATGATTAGGGGCATATAGATTTTTTAATTCTGGAGAACATTATTAAAATGAATGTTCATATCACATCCATTTCATTAAATAGACAATTAAAGCTCTACCCCATACCATAAACGTACACAAAATATGATACAGGTACAGTTAGCAGGTTAACATTTTTTTTTTAAAAAAAGTGCACCTTAACAGCAACTAATAAATGTTATACATGCTTTAAAAACTTTCAGCAAATTATAAATGTAACCTAATGATCAATCCAGCGCCATGAGGAAAAATATACCAATTACAATGTGTTGTGTAAAATAACAAATCTATAAGAACTGAAACATTACACTAAAACACAAAAATACAAGGAAATCTTAAATACTGTTTCATGGTGCAAAGTAACAAATTCAGTATATGTGTAATTACAAGAAGATGTGGTCTAGCAGTGGTAATAGATACAGTAAGAGCAGCTGAAAAGCTCTTTTCATTGAGGATTATGGTTGATTGATAAATCTGTCTCTGCTCACAATGGACAATTTGGCAGGTGGCTCAAAACAAGGGATAAAAAGGAAGAGCTCCCGTGGCTGGGGTGGGCCAGATGTGACTGATCATGTCAGTCTTCTTAAGCATGTTATTACTAGTAATGCCTAACTACTAGTTAGTTATACATCACTGGCAAAAATGCAGAGCTCCCTGAATTTCAAATCTGGAACACACAACATTAATTACATTACAGATGTAAACTTCTTGGCTCACAGTATTCTATTCTCTCAGCCGTTCAGCATCAAACAGTAGCTGCTAGCTTAAGCTGCTTTATAATAGTATTATTTTGGAAATTAATACAGGATCTTTGTTTTCACATTGCTAATGTCCTGAAGTCACCAATTACATGTTACTGTATCAATGGACAACCCTGTACAGTACTTATAGCTCTATGAGGTTCCTCATGCACAGGTTTATAATATGAAATTAAGTTTCAAGAGTAGCAAAAACCGTGTCTCAGATTTTACTCCTCCAAAGTAAAAATGTCAACATGAGAAGGGTTTAAAGTTAAGGCTAATACTTTCTTTATCTTTCCTGTTTGCACCAGATGTCAAACACTGAGTGTGCTGAAATAAGCAGAAGTGTACACAAATCAATAAGGAACCATCTTCACCTCTTTCCAAAATGACCAGTCAAGGCAAATTAGATTGGGAGATGACTTGGGTGCAAAGCGGACGTCCAATTAGGTTTCCTTCAACATCTGCTGTCGGGTCAGGGCTGTGGGTGCAAACACCATTGCCCCTGCCCCCTGCATACCAATTTCTACTTCATCCCCTGTTGGAAGTTTTAAATATCCTCCTGACCTCTGCATTTCTATCTGTGGTTTAACCATTTACTCTACTGGGAACTTTCAGTGATATACAAAAGTAATTAAAATAGAGAATCGGATTCAGGGTTGATAAAGTGGAAATAAAAAGTGTCCAAATTATACATAGACACACATCATACATGTGAACGGGGATACAGAGGTGATTTATACTGACTTACATCAGTTCTATAATTCAAGCTTTTTTCATATTGTGGCTGCCATGTTGCTATCTCCCAAAGTGGGCACACAGAGGGCAAAGAAGACTACGTGGGTAGAGGAAATGCTTTGCTCTGGTTATATGGATATTATGTAAAGGTTCTCTACTGAAAATTAACTTACATTTCATGCCAGGGACCCCCACAGATGAGGAGAACTCGCTCTACCAGAGAAGTGACATCTTCTGCTCCAACACAGAAAATCAGGAGCAGCTGACTTATACCGTACTTTATGTTGGTTGCCAAAAGCTGACAGTCCTGGTAGGGGTAAGCTCTCCCGAATTGTGTGGGCCCTTAGCATGGGAGACCAATGGGTCTGCTTGTTGGGGAAAGGTTGATGGTATTTAAAAATAGTTTCTTGGGGCTGGGATTATTGTTTAAAAGGTCATATATACAGGTAAAGGAGCTTTTAAAAAAAATAATTACAAAATCAGTAACATGATATGTGGGTGGGAATTTCACAAACATATGGCACTGTGAAAATGCCAACAGAGTAAAAAAAAAATAAAAAAAAATGGACAGTCAATGAAAGGTGAGACAGTTTAGTTCACAACTGCAAAGAGATATATATCAGCTTTAACAAAAAGCTGATCTCGGTTTTGAATATTCAGCTGATAAAATACATAATATTATAACATTCAACAAGAGAGAAGGGTTAGATTATACATAATTATATATATTTATGTTTTTCTCCAAGTCTCAGGAATGTGAATTATGTTTTCTTACTATTTTAAAGAAATAATAATAATCTTTTAGTCTCCAAAGCTACAAAGTGAGATAATTGCTAGTACACACACATTTAGGACTGCTGTTAAGTGATTAGCCCCAGTACCATTGATACTAATTAGAACATAACTCTTTCTCCCTGTCACCCTAGCATTAGAGGTATGGTAGCTAAGCAGCTCCGTAAAACCTACTGTTATATAGAACATTTATTTGCAACAAGAAAAAAGGTTTTTTTCAGACATGAGCGATTCAAATTGAAATAATTGGAATTACTTCACAGATGACCACAAATAAGAAAGATTAATTTACTGATTATGTGAAGGATGGAAATGAATCATTCACTATACAAATAAATGGTGATGGTGATTCACTTACCAGCTTGTTCATTCTCCCCAGGAATGTCCTTGTAAAATCCTGGAAAACATATAGAAAACCATATTTAGTGAAAATAATTGCCTGATATACCAAATAATAAACTGCTTAGAAGACAAGTAGACCGAATGCTTTTTTTCTTTGTCAGATATATGAAGAATGAGTGTAAAATAAGTTTTGGTTTTACCCAGACTCCTCTTTCCTCTACCTCTCTAAAATGTACCACTAAGTTAAGAGTTAGATGGAAGACTGAAGCATGAAATTTATTTTATTCAGTCTTATTAGTAGACCCCCTGTGAAAATCTAACAACTTGCAGTCTGTACAGAATACTTGTATGACTTCCAATCCAAAAGGATAGAAGATAGAGAAGCTTCACCCTCCTAAGTCTTTAATATATGTCATTTGGCAGGAAACGAAGTACAGAGTTATACTCTGGAAAGATTCAGTTAAGGATACAAAGTCCAGTTCTATCAGGTACGATATTTAGCCTAGTAAAACACAGGGCTTAATACTGCTAACCACTTCTACCACAACTTCTAAAGATCGCTATTCCAACAGCCAAATCATACAACAGCCTAAAGTATGGATGGCCAGACGTTTGGACTCTATGGTCTACTCTATAGACATAATAGTAATATTTATTAGGTTAACTAGTAAATGATGAAAAACAACATCAAACATATACAGTTTAAATAAAACAATTATATGCACCAGGGAGGACGAAGGATTACGCAATGAAATTATGCCATAAGATCACATGATCATTGCAGAAAGAAGGGAATAATCTTATATTAACAATGAAACTATTAATTTTCTAACAGTATTATCATAAATAAAAGATCTACAATTTATTAAAACTTATTATACTAATTTTTAATTCCCCAAAAATGGACAGTGCCACGTATAAGACATTTCATTATATTTAATTCATTGTTTGTTTTTCTTGCCATATTGGAGACTAAAGTCTCAATGAAGAGTTACAAAAGTTTTCCCTTTACATAACTTATTTTGAGTATGCTCACTATTATACAGTCAACCATGTTAGTATCCTCAAGAGAATATGGCATTTGTGAGCATTATAGACAACTGGGGTGGGAGGGGAGGCAGCAAATTTACCAATCTACCAAACAACTTGCCGCGGTGAACTGGTAGATCACAATCGACTGTTTGGTCACCATTGCTCTAAAGGACATATTGTGTATACACTATGGACAGTGAACAGTTTCAAATGCCAACCAAAAGCAGAAAACGACGCTTCTCTAACCTGGCCTGCCAATGAGCATGGTTTATAAAATCGAGGGAGGCAAAATATGCTTTTTATGATAGCTGTTCTGCAATATACTCTATGCTGAAAGAGTCTTATTTATGCTTTGTATAAAATGTAATTTCTTTTAGAGCTAAGCAAGTACAATTTAGCGAGACATATGGCTCATTTCCACTGGAGTCTATGGATCATATTCTAAAATAAAAAAAAAATAGCACTAAACAACTACAAGGCTGATAAAGTCCCAAATTTGGGGGCTCTCAGGACCCTTAGTTTCCTCCTTTTTCAGAGCTCTTTAACACCTAGTATGTAAATCTCAGCACACACATTTTTTATTATTTTGTGAGCCGTTATGAGCAAAAAGAGTCATGCTTGCCACCATATTATTGTCAATCATAAAGTATCTGAAGATGTCGACAGAATGATATGCCGGGGAGCAGAGGCGACAAGCCACAGGGAAACCAAGACTAGGCAATTGTCTTTAAATCATTCTAGGTGCAAGGTGCATAATTGTCTGCACTATTGTATTAGAGTTAATTAGGGGATACTTTGTTATGCCAAGGCCCACCAAGCCAGCAAAAATAAATTGTGCTCACATATACAGTGAATTTTCCTTTAACATACAGAGAATGGTATATAATTGCTTACTCTAAATCAGAGAAGCACCAGAGAGTAATGTATCATATTACATGGTGAAATACTGTACCCACATTGGTTTTATATATTCCTGTTCTCATGCTCCAACAGAGTTGCACATAGTAAATTTTATTACCCATGTCCATAAAATCACAAAGATCCTTGTTTCCACTCATCATTCACAAACATAATGCAGCCGTGAAAACGTGTATGATATATAAAGTTTAAACAATCTTTTAAGGCCAGGGTACCTTGTGAAATTTTAGAAGCAATACGTTCCAGCATGTAAGACGTTGAACTGGCAGAGCTGATAAAATAACACACAAGACAACGTTATAATAGATAACCTGTGGCTTAGTAACACCCCTCTGTTCTTTAATCGTTTTTGCAGCAACCGTGCTCATAAAACAGTACTACATAATGCTAACAGTTATAACCTTCATAAGAATTATATGAAATCTATAGATGTCAAGTTGATTTTATGTTGAAAGGAGATGTCTACCTTTTGCGGACTTTATGTATTTAACTAAGCAGATGCCAAGGGTCATCTTCACTAATGGAGGCCCAAGAGACACCCTTTCTAGTAAAGCGGTACTCAACACCTCATTTTTTTTTTTCTTTTGAAAATATCTTTATTGTTTTTCACAAGTTAATAGACAAAGTACAAACATTCATTTGTATCCATTTAGAATTATTACATGAAAATAAATGAAAAACAAAGTCGCAAAGAATGGAACGTTATTAAATATAACTTGTCTATGAGGGAAGACAAACAGAGTGGGAGAGTCAGGAAAGGAGGAGGGGGGGGGGGGGGGTAGATGAATGCTTGATATTATTTGCTTCATTTTTGGACAGTTGCGATGAATTTTGGGGAAGGAATTCAGATCCAACAAATGAATATGGAGTTGAGTTGTTGTGTATAAATCAGTGGATTAAATGTAACCAAGGTAATGTATAGATTACTTCTAAATTGTCTAGGACATATCAAACGGTAGTTTATGTAAATAGCAAAATGGTGGGAACTCATCCAAGTGGTTTAAAAGTTCACCTGCGGGTTATTCCGTGTAGCTGGAATACTTTACATTTGGAATGTAAACCAGATACTAGTTATGGTAGCGGGTACTGACGGAGGGGAATCATTCTGCCAAATCGCCGCTATAAGGCGTTTAACTGTATTTAAAATAGGTTTACTCATTTTTTGGTAGGCCGAGGGGTATGTGGAATGGGTCTGGGGAGGAGCGAGAATAAAAGGGAATCAGTCATTTGTATGGACGATTGTATAAGTGTATGCACTTGTCGCCATTAGGGTCTTATTTTGGACAGGACCACCACACATGCAGCAGGGTACCTCGACAACCACCTCCTCGTCAGCACTGGTCAGAAGTATTTGAAAATATGGCATGTAGACGCGAGAAAACCAAATACCACCTATAGTAGATTTAAAGAAGTTTTCCTTTATTTTCACAGCTATCGATGATGTTTGCTCAACACTTCTTAAGCTGGGTCCCCACGTGCCATTGTTCTCAGCACCATCATCACCATTTAGTTATATAGCGCCACTGATTCCGCAGCGCTGTACAGAGAACTCATTCACATCAGTCCCTGCCCCATTGGAGCTTACAGTCTAAAATCCCTAACACACACACACACACACACACACACACACACACACAGAGACAGAGACAGAGACTAGGGTCAATTTTTTGATAGCAGATGTGGTCTATAATATGTAAACATGACATTCGAGGGACCTCACTTACAATGTGCATCTCTGCTCTAGCAGAATATATGTACCCAATACCTTAATCTCAAATGTCTCCTTGTGAACACTGCATGATCTATGTGTACAGCTCGGACAACTCTGCCTCATCTGCCAATGTTTCAAATCCCAGCATAAAAAAAGCTATTTGTGCTGGGGAAAGTCTACTTAAGCTAAATACATAAGGTCCACTAAATCTGTACATATTCTTTAAAAACATCATGACTGTGACTTCTAATAAACTTTCAAAGATCTATAGTTTTGTGCTGCTTACTTTTCTTCACTTTTGCACAGCAATGTGGCCGTCTCATCCTTTAAGGTACAGTCTATAACATAATTTTTACCAACCCTGCAGGCAACATTGCCTTCTATAGCAGTCCATTTATGGACTGCATGTACCTCCTAAGTACATGGTCTGACTGAATCTTCCTACAAATATTTTATTCAGTAGAAGCAAACACATTATAACCAAGGCTGAGGTCAAAAAAGCAGTTACAAAAACCTTCACTAAAACAAAATAAAAATAGAAATCCATTTGAAATTTAATAGGGATTGGCTTTTAACAAATGGCTTTATGTATTAATATATTTTAGCTTTTCTTCTAATGTGCCTGAATTGTGATGCATGGGGCAATATCTTCAATGGATAATTGCTGGGCAAGTAATAAATATTCATACTTTCTGTATTGCCACCTCCAAAAATATGCAAATAAAAGGTTCTTTGCAATTTTTACAGAGCCCAAACAATGCTGTTGGACATTTCATTTGCGTTGTGTTCACATTTACAACACTTAAAAATACTAATAGAATATGTTGTTCTAGTCAAGTATGGTTTTAGAAACACCATCAAAGCAGAACACTTTTTTGGGGGGATAAAAAAAAAAAAAGAACCGCCCCCCATGCAACAGGTGCACAATAAAATTTGGCATCTTGTTTACATGGGTAAAAGTTCTGCCTATGTGAACAATGAACATAAGTGCACTCAAAATTGGAACCTATGGCACTATTAAAACTCCTCAACTCCCCAAAAAACCCGCTATCAGTTGACTTTCAGATCTTCTTTGGTAAATGTCACATGTTTGCTTCGATAATTACTTGATAAACTGTTATGTCTTTCTTCAAAGTTAGCTCACCCACCCACCCTGGCTCGTCAGGCTTCCTGGAATTAGCCTCAGTTTCCTTTCAGCCATTTATATAATCAGACAGAATCATTTATTTCTGTTGTAAGATGTAACAAAGTTTATCTCTGGGTACAACTGTATTTGATACAGAGTATAGCTACACTACATGGGCAAAACATCACATTATATGTGCTTGTTGAACATCTCATTCCAAAACCCACTATGCAGTTAGAAAAGTTCCAGAGCACATCATATCGTTTGATTTGATTTTTAAAATCAGACTAAAAATCTCGTTCAATGATGGAACAATGTCTTTCCAATGCTGCAGTGTGTACGCACTCAGGACCGGCAGTGTCCTTAGATCTCTATGGAGTGTGCAGTCCCGATCTTTTCAGCCCATGGTTATGACAGATGTGGACAGATCCGACAGCAAATTGTGAAAAACATCAATAGTATGGACATATGAATCGGCATGCTGATCGGGACTTTCCGTCATTGGTAAAATCGTTAACAATATCGCATCGAAAGATATTTAGTGTAGTGTGTATCCAGTGAGGTTGGGCACTGATGTTGGGCGATAAAGCCTGGCTCACAATTACATTCCAATTAATCCCAAAGACCTCCAATTGTGCTAAGATCAGACTCTGTGCCAGTCCAGTTCTTCAGCACCAAACATGGGAAACCATTCTTGATGGAACTTGCTATGTGCATGGTCATGCTGAAACAGGAGAAGGGCCTTCCCCAAACTTTCACCATAAAGAAGCACACAAGTCTCTAGAATGTCACTGTATGTTGTAAAGTTAAGATTTCCCTTCACTGGAAATAAGAGGCTCAGGCCAAGACTTTGAAAAACCACCGCAGACCATTATTCCTCCTCCTTTACAATTGGCAGTACACATTCGGGTAGGAATGGTTCTCCTGACATGTACCAAACCCAGATTTGTCCATCAGATTGCCAGCTTTGGCAATCTGACACATATCATGCAAAATGTATGATACATGTATGATATCTGTGGCAATAAATGTATCACATAAAAATGTAGCATTTAGGGACAAAAAGAAGCTGCATACATGTAGACTAGCAGACAAAACCATGTTGATATGATTAGAATATCTTCTTGTTCACACAATAAAATATACTTCTACATGGATATATTTCACTCTCCTCAAAGTATCAGTATTTAGGGGGTTAATACTTGGTGACAAACTAATCTCCTTATGAATAACATTCCTGGACAATCCTACATCACCTGCAGTTCTCGGTCTTGCAAACTATTCACTTTCAGACTATTGTTAGACATGAAACTGTCTCATACGGCACAGTTTGTAACTCGGAGAGACCTAGGCGCTGGGCTAAAATGCCTGGAAAGTGGAGAGCACGTCAAGGAAATCTTATTCTATTCCTATCCGCCCCCCTACAGTTAGGACGTGCTGTGTATTTGCAAACAGCATTAATTCCTGCAGCTTGTGCCTAGGAGAAAAGTCTTTTCACTGTAAAGAGGCATTATTCAGACATCTGGCACAAGTGAGGATATAATCTCTCTCTCTAAGTGTGAGAGTTATAGAGAAATAGGTACTTTAAAGTAAAGACTATATATATATATATATATATATATATATATATATATATATATATATATATATATATATATAAATGCAGTATACTTATCTTAATTAAACTGATAACAGAGCACAATAACATGTCAGAAACTTTTCTACTTGGTAGTTTAAATAACTAGAAACATGTTCTTAGCCTGTTCTGACAAATATTCACACTTCAACCTTGAATTAACACTCAGGTTTGTTTGGGTTTTTTTTTTTTCTTCATTCTTTTCCAATTTCCTTCAGCAGACCCTGGTGTTTTCAAAAGAAACATTTGTTTGTGGGTACAAGTGGAGATGACAATAAAATTCCCAGAATGCCTTTTGCTGAACGTTTTATGATATATGCGATTTTCCTTCACCTTAAAGTCCTTTAAATAAAACTGAGATTTCTGCACTTACTTTCCTATATGCAAAGTTACAAGGTTTTCTCTGTCAATAAGGAAAATCGTGCATAGTTCAATGAAAGGCAAATATGTATATGGCTGGCAGATATTACTGAATATTTTTGCTTAGAGAACTATTACTATATAATGGCATAAAAGACATGCCTAGAATTTTAAGCACTGTATAGAGTTTGCCTGTATTCTATTGCCTATAAAATTAACAGCATAATATATAACAAGGTGTTATAGCAAACAAGTCATGTCAAGTCATTGAATATGACCTATGAATGTTTAAATCTTAGTGGAAAATTGTGTATGTATATATTTTAGATAGTTTGCCTATAGTTTTAGAGTTAGAATTATGCAGGAATAATAATAATTACATACCTCCAAAAAATATGGTTACAAAATATATGCTGTAATATTATGAACCATTTCATGAGCTTAGTCTCTCTTGCTATGTGTATGTTAGGGAATCTAGATTGTAAGCTCCAATGGGACAGGGACTGATGTGAGCGAGTTCTCTGTACAGAGCTGCGGAATTAGTGGTGCTATATAAATAGCTGATGATTCATGTACAATTTCATGCATACATGTACTTCATCAGACTTTCTGCTACAACTTATCACAAAACACAGCTTACTAAATAAACACACACAAATACTGAAAACCCCAAAGCATCCAAACACATATACAATAAGATGAAAGTTTGATAATATTGTCAATTTAAGACAAAAGGCAAATAGTGTTGCTTGAAGAGTTTATCCATTCAAGTTAGATAGTTGGCAGATATGTAATTCCAGTAATAGGAACACGATTACAACCATAAAAAACACATCGCCCACAGATCCAAGAGAACATATTTCTTAAATAAGACATCTCACATCATTAGGAGGCCGAGTACAATCTCAAAATCATGATTCAAAATAAATGATGAGAATAATATACCATTACTTTAACTTAAGTGTTTATGTCTTACATTTCTGTTCTAGGAACGGTTTTGGACACGGAAAACATGGTTTTAAATCTTGCCCTAATTTAGTCTAATTAAAACACATTTTAATTAAGTTTCCAACAACCAAGTCTTACAGGGTGGAGGTAGGAGGTTGGTAAGGGCATTGTTTTTATAGAACTAACTTAGTGGATCAAAACATTTCATTAGTGTTGGGTAATGCCAATAAAATATTTTGCCATACTTCATAACAGTCTAGCCACTAGGTGGCTCTATCTAGGTTATCATTATAAAACTTAGACAACAGGGGCAAGAACTCGCACAGAAATATAAATAAGATTAATGAGAACAGAATAATGTTACAAAATGCTTTACTGAACATTTAAAGGAAAAAGAAAAATAAACCCTAGCATTAGACAATTATTTATTTTAAACAAAAATGATGATTGAGCAAAACAGACAAAAGGAAGGAAAATATATAAAAAAAAAAGAAAAAACATACCTAATTTTGAATCTATTCGCAGCTGCATTGCTGGCTAGGTAAGTAACTCATTATGGCAACATGCTTTGCAAGATCCTTTGGCCATGAAAATGCTAAATGGAGAATATTTATAGCAGGCTGCTATAATCTAGTCCTCATGTGGCGATCTATACAGGAAACACACAAACAACATTCTCCAAGCAAAAGTCCTTGACCTTCTCACCTGCACTGCCTTGAAAATTGCCTTGTGCAATCTCTGCTTTGAAAGACTTTTAACTGCCAACTGCGCCATGCAGATACAAAAGCTACGATGCCCTGAACTACTGTGCTAGCTTTATTGGTGGCAACATTTATAACCAGAGACTCCTGCAGCAATCATAGGTTGGGTGCATTTCAATTTAAAAACACAAAATAAACCACACAGTTCCAAAAAACAAGCAAAACACTAAAGAATCAACAATACAGAGTTATGTAATTTTACATTGGAAGAAACATTTGAGTATAATATATATATATAATTTTCAAACGTGAACTAGGCTTTTGAAGTCATCCAGCCTAGAGATATTGTACACATGCAACACAGATAATTACATATAAAAATATAGTGTTGCCTTTGGGATAACGATTTCTAGCTTTCCTTGTTAAAGTCACATTCATGCACAAGTAGAAGAAAAAATACCAATAAAACTTTCATATAGCTACATATATAAAAATTTCCAATAGTAAATTATAATGGCAAAAAAAAAAAAAAAACAACAACATGTAGTACAATAAATAATTATGTCCACGTAATGGTGTTAAACATAATCCGTCCGTACTTTTACACTTGCAGCTTCTATGGGCAATATGTTCATTCTTTCAGGTGGCTTGATAAAAGCAGAAATGATCTGAAAACAAATAGTGTAACCTCACCAAACATCATCTTGGCAGCTCTGTGGGTGTTATCATTGTGCTATCCAGAGAATCTCAGTCCTGAATCCCCATTCGAACAATATCAATGTGCATTGTGAGTTTAGTCTGTTACTCTGGGCACGCTTCCAACTCCACCCACACATCTGTAGTACTCCTGATCCCGACACACGCCATTCTGCTAAAAACACCCCCCCTCCAGTCAAAAAGAACATATGCTAATTACAGAAGGAAGCTGGGAGGGGTACCTGCCTTTTCATGCCCCTTTACAGTTTATATTACACAAATACTCTGAGGGCTCATTCATACATATGGGCATGAAAAAAAATGAAGGCCCACTTTAAATGCATTATTGTAATGTGCTTTCATGAGCTGAACTTTTACCAATAAATTCTATTGTACTGGTAGCACATGAGAAATAGGTCATGTGGAGTTATCAAAATGTCAAAACGTTTAAGATAATGCTGGTAATGAGCCGCAAGTAAACATTCATTATATTTGTAATGTGCTTTTCAGGCATTAGAGCTTTCAATGTATTACACGGATTCGAGCTGGGCACTGCTGCTAATAGATACTTTGCTGTATCTGTGGATATTATACGGTAAACTGAGTTATTTCTGCCTAAGTGCTGAATGATAGACAATCAGTGATATCAATTAATTTGTAACAGGCTATCAACTACATTGATTTATACAGTATACAAGTCTTTAACTGTATTAATTGATAAACACTATGATGCACATAAATTCTCCACTTGAAGGCTTTGTGAGCATAAGCAACTAGCATCAGAAATTCAATTGGCTCTAAGAATCAATGAATTCACCAAAAGCTTTAAGTCTGTTTTCATAACTGCTGGTGAGTAGGGAAAGAAGAAATGCAGATAAACATGGATTTATATATCACTCCTAGGGATATATTTACTAAACTGCATGTTTGAAAAGGTGGAGCTGTTGCCTATAGCAACCAATCAGATTTTAGCTGTCATTTTGTAGAATGTACTAAATAAATGATAGCTAGAATCTGATTGGTTGCTATAGGCAACATCTCCACTTTTTCAAACCCGGAGTTTAGTAAATATACCCCCTAGTGTGTAACTTAACAAGCGTTGCATGTGAACAACCTGTTATGAGAACTATTGGGATCATTTTTCAACATATATATAAAATGAGGTGTATAAGAAACATTTGCTGTAACCCACAATAGCCAATCAACAGTTTCCTTTAATTTCATTTAAAACTGCAAAGGCAAAAAAAAGCAGGGAGCTGTGGGTTACAACACCTTTTTTTCTGTGCACTACTTTCATAAATGTCCTTCACTGATCAAATCAGAGAGTGATGCGGATACAATATACATATGCAGGCAAAGCACAAGGACCACAGATAATGGGTAATGTATATAGACACAAATACATGAAAGAACACTCAAAAGTTTCCAGCAACTTGTTGCCTGCTTTAAAGCACAGAGCTAACACACTATCCCTTCATGTGTATTTCTCAGTGTTTAGTCACAGATGGTTGTGGTTACGCATGGTGAAGCCAGGCACACTTACCAGATACTTGAACCCTCTCCTTTGAGACAATAGTGCACACGTCTGCATGCATATGTTTGAACTAAACCTGCTCTCATCTGGGACTAAATTAAATGGAACCAAACAAAAGGTAAGAACCACCCAGGCTGCAGCTCCTACCTGTTAGATATTCTGCTTTTGATTTGAGAGATTTTAATGACTAAGCAGAGTCTGTAAATGAACAACATACTAATGGAGCTCGTCTGCAAGTAGAAGTTTAATTAGTGCTTTGGGTGACCAAGTTACTATAAACTGGAAATATTTGCCCAACCTCGCTATATACTCTGGTCCTAGGATGTGATTAGCTGTTCATAATATAATTATGTATAAGTCCTTGCATGATTCTATATGTACCAGAACAGGTAAGGCACTAAAAAAGAACTAGGTAACATAAATTTGCCAAAATCAATCTAAAGAGATTACAGCCAATATATTAATGTACTAATTCAGGCTTTGTACACACAGGCATCTTCTTATTCTGTTCCTGCTTGGTTCTGAGGAGAAACGGCTTTAAATAACGCTTATGTGCACAAGTGCCTAGTTTTCTTCTACCTAATGGAAGTAATGTTTATAAAATAGTAGAATTATGGAAAACTGATATTGAAATGTAACTTTCTTACGGAATGGCTAACTCATTAGACAAAATTATAACACTAAAAGCCGTGATGGGCAACAGGCCATTCTAGGGCCGCCAACAGTCTTCCGAGCCTTCATCAGTGACTCCCAGATCCTGGTTGAAAAAGAAGAAACAGCGCTGGAAACCAACTGCCTATACCATAAATGAGTTTGTGAAATAGTAAAAAAAACCAAAACAATTTATTGAAATACCAATCAATTGAAAACAAAATATATAATATCCTGTATAAAATATCACAACATATAAATACTTGAATTGACTCTAGATAAACACAAAGCACACAACACAATTAATGGATCCAAAATAGACCAATAATGCAAATGAAGTTATAGCATAGAGTCCAGATAACATACTAGAATCATGGGGGTTAATTAGAGGTATTTCATGAAACTTGTCTGATCTGAATAAAATAATCACTGTTTGGCCGAAGGACTGTTAGTCTCAATACTTAATCCTTCTATGTCATATTTCCGCCTTTCACAAAGTGCTGATAGATTGAATTAATTCCACATAAGTCTTATCAAGTAGATTCTTCAAACTCAATACATGTAAAAATCCATAGAATATATCAATAAAACTGCTTCATTAGATATATAAAATCTCCGTAATAATGAAATTGCTAGAGTCCAATAATATGGGTTACCTTAGGGTTATATTGGGATTAAATATCAAACCTGCTTTATCCACTCCCATTGGTCTCCATTCGTAGCGCACCGAGAACAATTAGAATCCAGTAAAACAAATGTTCAGCCGTCCGGGTGTTGATAATACTCAGCGTGCACGATGAAAGCAATATAATAAAGATAATAACACAGTTTTTAACTGCGTCGAAAGGCGGCAAACACACTAGAATGGATAAAGTAGCAATCTAAAAATGCATTAGAACATATGAAATTGGAAGGTTGGGGATCCCCTGGGAAGGGGGTCCCCTTGGACATCTGCGCTTGTAACAGTGGCGGATCCAGGGGGGGTGCGATCGGTGCAATCGCCCCTCCTAGAAGCACAAGCATATCTTTAAATTGTGTCCCAAACGCCAATCAAACTGGGGAGGGGAGGGCCAATCAAAATGAAGGAGGGACATGATTATGCAAAATGCCGCCCCTCCGCTTGTTTCTGGTTGTTGCTGCCTTCGTGGATTTACAGGGGTTTAGGTACGGTGGGAATTAGCTTGTAGTGCTGTGCCAGGGACAGGACCGACAACAAACAGAAGCCGCACAGCCAAATGAACACCAATCAGCAACTAGTAAGTGACGCAAACCGCACAAAAAGGAGAACCAATAAAGGAACCAAACCGGACAAGGACCAAAAGATAGCAACAACACGAGGGTAAGGAACAAAAAAAAAAGGTAAGCCCAGACCAGACCCACCACCATCTCTTGCTCTCTCTCCCCCCCTCCCCCCACCCTTTCTCTATACGCCACAGGCCCACACAAGACACTGCTTAGACCCCAGACCACACACACACACACCACCCCGAGTTGGGCCATGGAAACACACCACAAAATATGTATGTAAGTAATGCCAGGTAAATGTGGCTCCTGTGTGCCTATAACATTTGCCTTTAAATACTTGTTCCAGGCAGTTCAGGAGATTGAAAATGTTGTAGGACAGTTGGTAAATACATTGCAACAAATACATATATACAAAGACATATGTAAAATGTATATCAACAAGCATAATAGTAATATGAAATAAAATATATATATATATACATACACATATATATATATATATAAAATCACACACACAACTATACAAATCAAAAACATCCTGCTTTGCAGGGTAGATAAGACGCAGAGCTTAAAGGGTTAATCTAATTACCAAGGAACACAAGAGACCACCGGCTCCCCATGGAGCAATTTCATCCATAACCTCCCATGGACAAAGGGGGAAAGGTTTAATGATTATTCTGCATTGTCATTTTTTATTGATTATTGCTAAAAGCAACATCTTAGATTATTCAGAAAACAAAAACAGTGACACTAAAGTTAAACACTTTTTTTTTTTCTTAATGAGGACTCGTTTACAGGTTCTGCTGCCGATAAAGACGTTTTGTAGGTTTCTTTCTATCGGGCAAATTAGGGAATATCAGAAGCAGCCTTTATATATTTACTCTGTTCACATGGGTTTCTGCATCTACTGCAACCCAATGTGTTCATAGGACCATGCGATGGTATTGTGGGCTGCAGTTTTGTTATATCTATGTTTAAAAAACATGTATTGCAAATTATGGTTGTGGTAAAGCTTAACAAGAACCCATCGCTTTCTTTTTTTATTTATAGAATAAGGTGTGCTGCCATTATTATATAAATAGGTTGGTGTTTTTATTTCCTACCCTGTATTATAATGATCTGACTTTGCAGCCATCAGATATGCAGTCATCACTGGGAAGTGTTCCATCTCCAATTAGGTCAGAGATCCCCCAATCTCAGAGTTAGAAGTGCACATAACAGTGAGAAGATGCAAGAGTTTCACGATACCACCATCAGGTTCTTAACATTCATGCACCTGGCCCCATAGTGGGCTACCTGAATTTTTTTCCTTTAAAATGTTTCTAATAGGCTGCTGAGTAGAGTCTCTGCCACTCTCCTCTGGATCAGTGGAGGGGGGGGGGGGGGCAGGTGCATTAAAACTTGGGGACCCGACAGCAGAGGCGGTACTAGCGTGCTGTGGCCCCAGTGCAGGGCGACAGGGTGTACGGTACCTGCCGCACCAAAGGTAGTTCTGCCAATGCCCAACAGACAGGGCCAGACTAAGAGAATGGAGGCCCCCAGGATAAGGGTACTGAGAGGGCTGCGAATTCCCCCCCCCCCCACACACACACGAGCACTTACCTCCTACCGTTCTTCTGTCACTCACTGTAGTGCTCCCACGGCACACAGTAATCTCCTTACGGAGGAGATCTCGTGAGTGTGACACTATGAGTCATAGTCTCACTCTCACAAGATCTCCTCAGTAAGGAGATTACTACGTGTCGCGGAAGCACTACAGTGACAACAGGCAGCTAACAGCATAACATTTGCTGTTGGCTCAGACTGTTAGCCGACAGTCGGAGTCGGGGACGTCCCCAACCCGATGAATGCCGACGGGCCCCCCAATGTCCGAGGCCCCTGAGCTCTAGCCCAGTTAGACCTCAGGTTAATCTGCCCTGCCAACAGGCTTTCCATAGAGATGAGTACAGTTAAATGAAGATTGCATATAAAGAAAAATCTGTACTAAACTTAGATTGTAAGCCCTTTGGGACTATTTTATTTACCCTTTATTTATGTAATGGCATTGTGAGGTGCAGCTGATCTCTAGTATGAAATATATATATACATACTTCCTAGTGCAATTTAAATACTTGGATAAACACCTTTGAGCATTGGGCAATAAAAAGAGATGAAATTCTGTTCTTATCAGGTATCCAAGTAAAAAGATTTAGCAAAAAATAAGATGTGAATGCATTATCGGGAGACCTTCACTTAAGTATTTGCAAAGTTGATTAGATTTTATGATGCCTGGTTCCATATTAGCTTTATCTAAAAACACTTGACATCTGAGTCAATTTGGCCAGCAAAACTTTATCTTAGTTGCTTATGTTACTAAACAGATCACAGGTCTTCCTTTGGATTTATTAGAGTTTCCAAGCTCAATCACAGGCTGTATTCTCCTTGTATAATTGATCAGTGCAAGTACTGTATCAAATATCATACAAAATATATAAACAGAAAATCTCTATTGTCATGGACTGCGATATGTACACACTGGAGTTACAATTCTGCATTTAAGATGTCTTTCTAACATGAATTAACCTGATGTAAAGGGATATAAAAATAAATTGTACCAAATGAGAACATACATGTTTCTACATTTATTTCTACTGTTTCTTGTTCCATGTGAGTGTGTGTTTAGAAGGATGCATATTAAAAAACACATACATAAGTGCAATGCACTCAAAAAGGAAACACTGTAAACAGCAGCACATTAAAGGTACATACTTATAGGGGGTTGAGAGGTAAACACAACATAAAAGCTTAAAGAGACCTCAAAGTAGTGATCTATTCATCGTTTTGAGGAACACTTTATCTTTAAACATAGAAAGACAGAATTTGATGACAGATAAGAATCACTTGGCCCATCTAGTCTGCCCATTTTAACCTATGGTAACCTCAAACCCTATTTAAACCTTTATTCTTTGTAAAGATATCATTATGTCTTTCCCAAGCATGTTTAAATTGCTGCACTGTATTAGCTCTACCACCTCTGATGGGTGGCTATTCCATTTATCCACTACTCCTCTGAACCTACTTCCCTTCAGTGTCACTGCATGTCCTCGTGTTCTAATACTTATCTTTCTTTAAAGAAAGTTTCTCTCCTGTAGCTTGTTAAAACCCTTGATATATTTGAAAGTTTCTATCATGTCCCCCCTTTTCCGTCTTTACTCCAAACTATACATATTAAGATCTTTTAGTCTTTATGGGTAAGTTTTGTGCTGTAAGCGATGCACCATTTTAGTTGCCCTTCTTTGTACAATCTCTAGTATATTTATATCCTTTTGGAGATATGGCGACCAGAACTGAACACAGTATTCTAGATGAGGCCGTACCAATGACCTATACAGTGGCATTATTATTTCTTTACTGCTACCGATTCCTCCCCCAATGCAACCAAGCATCTAACTTGGTTTCTCATTGCTTTGGTACATTGCTTACCTGCCTTTAACTCACATGAAATAGGTACTCCTAGATCCGTTTTCTCCTATCTTTTTCTATCAGCACTTTAGCTACATACAGGACAGATTGTGGCTTACTCTACTTTTTGCAGTGAGTATAGGTAAAGGAATCCTCATAGTAATCAATGGACAACATGGGACCCAAGTAGTTTGGTCAGTCCATGATCATACACAAGCGCTCGATACAATTTTAATCAGGTTGTTTGGCCATTTTGGTAGCAAACAGTGAACCAGTGGCGGAACTATCATTGGTGCAGCAGGTGCGGTGCACCGGGGCCCATGGTGATAATAGGGCCCACTGCATGGGAAATTAGCATGCTGTGGTTTCCTCTTCCCTGGACCGGGGCTCACAGCTCACTAGTTCCACCTCTGCACTGAACCATGTTAGTGGCAAACTCTTTGACATAACGACGTCTGTAACAGCAAAACCTGATAAAGCGGTGCATGGGAGTTATACATTTTATGCTGCCAATTATATATAAATATGTTTCCTTTCAATGTGCATTTCCGTGGCCTCAAAAATGTCATGTGGCTTGCTAACTAACTGTTCATCATAAACCTAACTATGCAATAAGTATTCTCTCTAAATTCAGTTGTCTGTTCACATCCTGAACCCATATTCTGCAAATACACCTTTTATCTATCTAAGCTATTGGACATACCAGGTAGAGAATGAAATGGCTTCTCAATCCGATGGCCACAAATGTTTTGACATTTTTAATGAGCAAGGAGCTCATTATCAGCTGTATTCATTAGTGCTCCGACCATAGCGCAGTATTAAAGGCCTTGAGAGGTCTTGGGAGTCATGTAGCCTACGGCTAATGCAAATTCAGACTGTGCCACAAAACAATACAAAATGTTCCGTCCACTGTACACACGACACATATATCTCTTGTACACACAGGTCAGCACACACTAAAAATGCAGAATTCTTCCTTTGGATAATTAGTTGAAGTTCAAACACCAACTAAAATTTATTCTCATCACTCAGAGATAATATTTTAATTGAAGGAGCATCATTACATTAATAAGATGTAGGCCTGCTTTATATTAATAACAAAACAAAAAAGAGGATATATAGCTGAGAAATTTTTCAAACAAAAAAGTTATTGGTAATACCATTACAGCATTTTGCATTTTTATGTTTAGACACTTTCTTAAAATCTACATTACACTTGACCGATTTGTATTCTCGTTCTTTCCCTCACATTCTATTCACCAGGGAGAGGATCCAGCAAATAACAAAAACTCAAATGTTTATCCCTCAATAGGCAGTTAGGTCTGTTTTAAAGCCAATACCCCTGCTCCATGTCACAGCTTCTCAATTTAGTCTGACATAAAACAGGGTGTAGTAAGAGAGATGCGGAGCGCTGCTCATCAAAAGAAATTAGCATCCTTTAGCATGGTGGACACTCAGAGCTTTGCCAGCAGAGAAATTTTCCTATTAAGCATGATAGAGAGACAGAGCGCTGCTCAGCAGAGAAATCTGTACACTTTAACATGGTGGAGAATGCAGAGCTCTACCCAACGTAGACATTAGCATGCTTCAACATGGGGGAAAAGCAGCACACTACCCCTGCCAGGGGAGAGTAACTAAGATTCTTAGTATGCCAATAGTTCTTGGCAGTTCTCTGCCTCTCTACCCTTCTAAAGTATACTACTAACTTCTCTGCTTGGGAGAACTCTGCCTCACCACCATACTAAAGAATACTAAATTTCTCGTCCATCCTCCATGACGGCCATTTCAATGGGTAGATACCCTTTCCAGCTTAGACACGTCAAAAAAAAAAAAAAAAAAAACCTCTCCCAAACAGTATAAAAAGCAGCCCGTCCTCTTCCCCTACATCTTTGAGCGACTTCCCAAGTTTCTCTAAAAAAAAGTAAACATAACAAATATGGGTGGAAAATTAGGCTTTCATTTTGAGGAAAACTATAAACATAATTCACATATTCCTCTTCAATCCTCCATGACAGCCATTATAATGGGACAAACCCAAACAATACAGTAGGGAGAGCACATCAACCACATATACTGCAACATTTTGAATTTATTTAGTGGCTGTGTGGAGAACACGATTCCCAAACTGAGAGTCAATGTAGGATAAGATATCCTGAAGACAATGACTAACAAAGGCATGGCTAGATGTCCATCCAGCTGCTTTGCAAATCTCTGTCGCTGAAGCCTTAGCCTTACTTGCTACTGCCAGTGTTGAGCGGGCTCTCAGAATTTCGGGTACCCAACACCCATTCCACCTGTATACCTCTATAATTATTTCTCTGATCCATCTAAAAATTGCTTGTTGACAAGGGGCAAACCCCTTTCCGAGGTCCTGTAGACAGCTGTTCTATACCTCTAAATCTTTCTGTCCTGGATAAATAAATGGGAACTGCCCTTAGCAAGCCGAGTGTAGTTTTCTTTTTATACCTAAGTTGTGGACAAAAGGATAGCAGTATGACCTTCTGATCAATGTGGAATGTATGAAGAACAAAGCACTCCTAATTTTTGATGGTGTACTGTCAAAACCACAAAAGGAGGTAACCCCTGCATTACAGTAAAAAATAACACTACTTGACCTACTTACACTAAAGACAGGAAAAGACATATGGGAAGAGGGGGAGCTGCCTTATATAGTGTTTGGGGAATTGTTTTTTTTTTTGGGTGGTTTTTTTTTTTAACTGTAACTCCCTAAACTGGAAAGAGACTCAAACCATTATAATGGCAGGAGGATAGAAGAGGAAATTGGTATACTATAGCATGGTGGTGAGGCAAAGTGGTACCCAGCAGGGAAATTAGTACACTTTAGCAGATTAGAGAGGCAGAGAACTGCCAAGAGCGAACTGCGAGAAGAATATTCTTCCCATTATGTTTATGAGTATTTACTTAAAAAAACAAAAACAAAAACAAAAAACTTTTATGGCGAAAGGTCTACTTTAAAAGTTAATGCTTTCTAACGCTAATGGGGTACTATTCTATTGAGGTCTATGGTGCATGATGAAATTGGATCATTTGGTCCTCAGGTCAAACAAACAGATCAAAAAGAGAAATAATGTTTACTTAAGTTTTTTGGGTTGTTTTTTTTTTTAAATCAGACCAGGCAGTTGTTTTGGTCCCTCACATCCAATGATATGTGCTCAATTTGTTCTAAAAAGTCAAAACCGGTCAGAAAAGATCCATGCACAAAGATACTACAGCCTGACTGCTATATGGCAGTATGATTACTCATTTTAATACATGGAAAAATACACAAGTGAATATAAATCCTAGTAGTAAATATACTATACCATTCATACAAGAAAAATTGCACAGTGAAAGATAAATCCAGTAGGTAATAAATATAAAATGAAACAATTCGCCCATGTGACACAGCATTTTGTAATTGGTCATGACAATTTGGCCTCAAAGTGGCATTTGTTACGAAAGTCTCTAGATGATTCTCTGCTGAGGCACATACAGCATTGTAAAAGATGTTGGAAAAATGTTTTTATTAATCAAATGAGTGCAAATATACAAAACATGAACAAAAAGTTCTGCTTATAAATGGGTGCATATTTTGCATGGATGAAATTTGTAGAAAGCTTGTTATGTATACATAATACCTTGCCTACAGATGCAGCAACTTTCTTCTACATAAACCTATTTAAATGGTTTTGCTGTATACCATTTGAATGGTACATTACCGTATGTGTAGAACAAAAATGTCCACCAATCATTATCATCACTTATTTATATAGCGCCCAAATTCCACAGCGCTGTACAGAGAACTCACTCACATCAGTCCCTGCCCCATTTGAGCTTACAGTCTAAATTCCCCTAACATACACACACACAGAGACAGACAGACAGACATACACACATACAGATGTAGAGAGACTAGGGTCAATTTTTATAGCAGCCAATTAAACTATTAGTATGTTTTTGTAGTGTGGGAGGAAACCGGAGCACCCGGAGGAAACCCACGCAAACACGGGGAGAACATACAAACTCCACACAGATAAGGCCATGGTCAGGAATTGAACTCATGACCCAGTGCAGTGAGGCAGAAGTGATAACCAATAAGTCACTGTGCTGCCCAAACTTATCAACATCTTATCAGGCTCCAAAAGAAGTCAATCAGGACTGCAAAAAAATAAAGTTGTCCGATGGCTGACTTGTTAGTATATGAGGTCATCAGCAGACTTCGCTCAATGGACCACATAGAATCTGGCCATTTGGACTAGGGACCTAATAGCTGGATCTGTGGCCACACACAGGCATGGTCAAATTGCATAAAGACCCAGTGATAAAGCTGAAAGTCTGTATCTGCCCATGCACAGCCAGCTTTAAAAGCAAGTGACCGGACACCTTGCAAGTGGTAGCTAGTTGAAGTATATTTTGTACAAATCATGCATCAAAAATTTCTGCTTTTATCATTCAAGCTCATTTAACCTGGAACTTATGAAGTTGTAAATTGCTTGCTGAACACAGTGGTACCCACTATATGTTGCATACAAAATACACAAACTCAACTTGTACAATGAAACATGTACACTGGGTTTGAGCAACATTAACCCTTATTCGCAAAAAAAAATTCATTCATAATTATTACAAGTATGCCTGGCGGTAAGTGGGATGGCATTATAAAGACGGAATCTTATTTATAGTGTACTGCGGTTTGCACATTCTACGTATTGTCATACAAGTGCCAGGTCACTTTTCTTCCAGGTGCCTGAAATTTTCAACCCAATCAGACCACCCAAAAATGTGACGTTTACATGAGAATAAGGCATTGTAAGGTCCCCATTGAATGGCAGATAATACTCAACACTAAGTGACGGATTAGTTTCCTAGTGTCAGAAAAATGATTGATGACTTTCAGGGAATGGAAGCCCCGCTGAGTGACTCTCACATGTCACTTAATTGCCACAGAGATCACCCTTCTAGGCTTAGTTTGTTATTTAATTAGCACCCTGACCCAGAATACAAAGTCACAAATGAACATAGCTAACACATGATTTTACTCGAAGATCCATTACCAGCTAATTACTTGGGCTTCAAGTGCTGGGTGAACTAGCTGACCCAACTGACAATTTTCTGTGTACTATCAAGAGAATATGTCACTTATGAAGTCCAATACACTGGCGGTGGAAATATTTTGCCTCGATATTCAAATGCGGGTTTTTTTTCTCTATACTTCATGCTATAGATATTAATGCAACCATCAATAAAGAAAGTTTGTAGGTGTATTTTGCCATTTTGTTGAATACAACGGTGATCCACAGGTTCTGGTAGCACTAGCTTGGTGTGTAGTCAATAAGATAAAAAAACATTAACTGTCACCAAATTGTGAGATAATCAAGTATATCACACATAGCAATATAGTAAAAGAAAAAACAATGATCAAGTGCTCAATGAAAAACATCATACGAACAGACAAGATTGCAGAGGGTCTCCTGCTACAGTCACTAAGAGGAGCACTGCTAATTTTTATTGTGAAGTGATGGCCAGGGTGGGTCAGTGTGGGGACAGATGAGCAATGTTGCTATACAGCTCACTGTACTTTAGACATGGTGCTAGGCCCAATTCCTGTGTTGCACACACACTAATATTATCTAATATATAAATGCTTAGTGGCATCTATCTGTCTGTCTGGAAAAAAAAAAAAACAATTTGCAGCGCCACCTGCTGGGCAGAGTTATACACTGACCTACTAAATTCTTAGTGTGTGTGGGAAAAAAATTCAAAAAGGGCTGAAATTTGGTAGGGCTCAAACTCATTTTCGCAAGGTAATTTTACCTCATGAACACACATGTGTAGAGGCGTGCGTTAGTGTGTGTGTGTGTGTGTGTGTGTGTGTGTGTGTGGAAAAAACTATTTTCTCAGAAAGGGCTCATCCAATTGACCTGAAATTTGGTATACTGACATTATTTGACAAAAAAATTAGAATAGTCAAGTCAGTTAACTTCCATCATCCCCCCTTCCCCCCATGGGAGGGGTAGTAAAGGCTAAATTTACGAGTTGAGGGGTCACTCATTTTCGTGAGGTAATTTTACCTCATGAACACACATTAAAAAGGGCGCTTGCGTCGGGAAGTAATGATCTTCCCCTGCATGACAAGAACCTTTTTAAGACCTTAAGTATCTTATTTTGACTAGAATGCATGAGTATCATGCACGGGTTAACACATTATATATATATATATATATATATATATATATATATATATATATATATATATATATATATATATATATATACACACACACACACACACACACACGCATTTATACATACATGCATGCATACACACACACACATATATATATATATATATATATATATATATATATATATATATATATATATATACAGTGAAATTCTGAATTTGGAAATGTGTGCTTTTTAACAAGACATCTACAAAATAAATGGTTTCTAAGCAACAAGTGGAAAGAAAACGAGTAGAACAAAACATAAATTCAATCATCAAAGCACAAGATGAATCAGCTGGGTTGAGACACACAAACAAGTGATAAAGCAGAGTCAAGGACATGAGAAATCTTACACCTCACATTGAATATTCAATCTTAGAGGAGGCTGATGTGAAGCGTAACCGAATACTGCCATCTGTGGTTTGGGCAGGGGCAACCAGCCTAAGGTAGTGTAATCACAGTAAATCCGACCATGTCTCCAGCGAAGAGAAAGTAAAAACTCACTTTACAATGACATGTTCCATATTTATCTTGTTCTATGCTACCTAAGAATGCTACGAAGCTAGAATGATAAAATGTAGAGGAAATGACATGTTCTAGAGGGCAGAAATACATAGGCAATACAGATATGTATCGCCGATACACATCTGTACTATGTTTGTGTTTTTTATCCTTTAAATAGCAATTTAAGTACCTGTATCTTTTCTTATCTGTCCTCCTACAAATCATCATTTCCTTTTCAAAATCTCTCTGGAGGGCACAAAGTATGGCTGCCAGTCACACAAGACACAGGCTCACAGCATGTCATGTGAAGGCAGAGGGAGTGGTGTTCTACGCAGAGCAGAAGACAGAGCGCGGTGGGGCGTTCTAAAGGCTCTCTGCTGACTACATAATTGCCTGTGGTTGCCATGGTTGTCCATGACACTGCTGAATTATAAATCATCAATAGCAGCCTGAGGAAACAAACCAAGGAAGAAATGGTAAATAGCTAAGATTCTTCTTACAGCAAGACATACTGATTTCTGCTATTAAAAAAAACACACAAACACACCACATTTTCATTGGATTGCTACTTTAACTAATTACTGTGGAACTAAATTGGGAAATCAAATACATTTTGCTTTATCTTTACATATTTTAAAATGAGCAACAATGACACTCACCTACAGAATGGAGGCCAATTTGTAGACTGAAGCAACATTCGTAACACAGTTTATCAAGCTTTTTATAAAACAAACCCCCCTGACTCAGATTAATATAAATAATAGTTCCAGCTGTACTTTCCACTGTTACCGTGAATTAATGGTCACTTCTCTAGGGAGAGAGAACCAGGATAAGTTTGAATGAATACAGTGCGCAGCGTAACTAACAGTAAAGTTGATGGGCCGATGTTATATTGAAGGTACATTTTTAAAAACTGCAGTATATAGTGAGAGAAGCAATGAGTGTAAGGCTGGGCACACACTACAGAGCCGATTATTGGGTCAATCGGCCGATAAACGACCGTTTGACCCATACCGCATTTTTGTACACTGAAACGAGGAACGATGAACGATTGTCATCCCAAAGCACATGAAATAGTTGATCGTGATTTTCAAACAGACTTGAAAATCTTGTTCATTAATGGAACGTCATTCCAATTCTGCAGTGTGTGAACCAGGATCACTATAGAGTAAAGCTGGGTACACACTACAGGATTTTGTCCAATAATTGGACAAATCAGCCGACATCCGACCATTTGGTCAGATATCGTGTGAGTGTGTATAGTGACACAATGATATAAAGTCGTCCCAAAGTGCCGATCATTGTTGCATTTGGTTGGTCGTACGGTTTAATATTTTCCGATCAATCACCTAACGATCATGCAGTGTGTAAGAACTCATGCTGACGATCTCCATACAGTTTACAGAGTCAGGCTCTTTTCAGCCAATGTTAGCACTGAATGTCCCAGTGAATAAATATAGAGAGTGCTGTAGAAGGAATAATTCATTTGTTCGTTCTGAGACAGAATATTTCGTCTCAGAGTCACAGATACTAACAAAATTCGTTAGGACATGTGGATAGCTATAACAAGTCTGTTTTAATCAGTGTGACAATGCAACAGTAGTGAATGAATATTGTGCTGTCATTCTCTGGAATAAAGGACCAGACAAAGGACCAGATGAACAGCACAGATCTGTAGGTAAATCGTGTCAGTGTGTATGCACGAATCGCCAGACTGATCGGACCTTCAGTCATAGGCATAATCGTTTGAGATAACACCTCAGTGGGAAAAATTCTTCAGTGTGTACCCAACTTAACGATCTTTTCAACTGATGGTTATGACAGATAAAGAGCACAGATTTGAAGGTAAATTATGTACACATGAATAGACATGCTGATCAGGACTTTTTTTTTTCCCCCTTAAACAGTTGTCTGTAACATCATTATAGATAACACATTGGGAGAAAATTTCCGTAGTGTCTATCTAGCCTTATACTGATCACTTACAAGTACAGCACACAGACATCTCCCCTTCAATACTGAAAGACCCTGCAGGCAACTGTTGTTTATCCAGAGAAGGAAAAAAAACAGATTGGGATTTGGAAACTGCATCCTCAGGGAAAACAGCAGGACCAAGCCCTCCTGATAAGGTGATTATTTCATTAAGGCTTTAGAAGTGGAAGAGGGGTTTGCTAATTAAAGGTCATTAGCATAATGAACACAAATGGTAGTGAAGGCAACTGCTTTATAAGAAGATGCAATTGCAGACCTAACAGTTCTAGAAGTTGTCATTTTTGGAGGTGTAAGTTATGCACTTTTTTTTTTAACTAGTTAATGATAAAAACTATTTAAGCACATACCGTAAAACTAATGCTATCTTATGGAGTGTTGGAAGAAATTTGCTGCACGCTTAAAGATCATTAATTGCTATACTAACGCACAGGCTTCAGTGCCACTCATATTGCATGGAACACTTTTCCTAAGGATTTAAACAAGACAGCAATGCTGGGAGCAATAGATGTATTATTGCATCTAATAAAGTATACAAGAGTCATCTATGGATAAAATACTCTGTATCCTGTAAATCCACCAATAAGGATCCCAAATAAACTTGATTTGTTTGAGTTTATGTGTATGCATTTTTTAAAGAAATTTCTGATATTACTTATTTAATTGCACTATATAGTGTTTATTTTTCCTCCTGTTCTATTTGTTTACATGTTCCAAATATCATCTGAGGCAAAATAACCTATTGTTGGATTAAAGGACCCTAATAGAAGGCCAAAAATGTACTATATTTGGTACATAGATTTTTGAAACTTGCACATAGTAGCGATTTAATTACACCTCTCTGTATACCATTTATCTACAGATTAACGCACTTGCTGAGTGATTTCAGAGAAGGCTGTAATTTTGGGTGAGACTAAGAGTATAAACAGAGTTAAAGATTTTTTGTATTAAAGCACTTGAAGTATACTTTGGACCAAGTGCCTACTTCACAAAACATTTGTTGGACTAAGGCTGGGTACACACTACAGTGTTTTCAGCCAATTATCGGACCAAATCACCTAAAACCCGACAGACTGTCCAAATGTGCATTAGTGTGTACACACTGAAGAATTTTTCCGACCGAGGTGTTATCCCAAACAATTATATCTACGACTGAAGGTCCGATCAGTCTGGCGATTCATGCATACACACCGACACGATTTACCTTCAGATCTGTGCTCTTCATCTGGTCCTTTATCTGGTCCTCTAGTCCAGAGAATGACAGCACAATACTTATTCATTCACTACTGTCACATTGTCACACTGATTAAAACCGCCTTGTTGTAGCTATCCACATGTCCTAATGAATTTCATTAGGATCTGTGACTCTGAAACTAAATATTCTGTCTCAGACCAAACAAATGAATTATTCCTTCTACAGCACTCTCTACATTTATTCACTCTGACATTCAGTGCCAACATCGGCTAAAAAGAGCCTGACTCTGTAAACTGTATGGAGATCGTCGGCAGGAGTGCACACACACTACATGATTGTTAGGTGATTGATGGGAAAATATTAAACAGTACGACCAATTAAATGCAACGATGATCGGCACTTTGGGACGACTTACATCATCGTGTCACTATACACACTCACTCGATATCTGACCAAACGGTCGGATGATTTGTACAATTATTGGACAAAATCCTGTAGTGCGTACCCAGCTTTTGACGATGAACGATAGTCATTTCAAAGCACCGATCATTGTTTGTTTTGGTTGTTCAGAAGAATTATAAATCTCGTTCAGCTATGGAACGACGTCCTTCCAATCCTGCAGTATAAGCACTCATGATCTCAATAGAGTTTACAGTCATGATCTTTTCAGCAGACGGCCATGATTGCTGCATAGATCTGAGGGTAAATCTTTTAAAACGTATATAGTGTGTACACATGAATGGGCATGCTGATCAGGACCATTTTGTTTCCGTTGTAGAGAACACATTGGTCGAACAATTCTGTAGTGCGTATCCAGCCCAACAAAAAGGCGGCTAACTGTTTAAACACTTAATATTGCGGGGTCCGGACATTGGTGCTTTAAATTACCATTCATGTAAGTTGCGCTGACGTCAAACTGAAGTGCCGGAATCCTGTGTGTTCGGAATGACAGACTGTCAGCATGCACTCTCATCTGAGATCTGGAGCTTCGGTGTTCATGTAAGTCTCTTTATATTGTATTCGTTTTTATCACATTTCGGTGTTTATTAGTAGGACTAAAGCATGTCAGAATTGTCATCATCGTAAATACGATTACCACCGGTATAGTGTACGTTTGGAAACTCTGTTCACAACTGTACACTTGTTACGATTTATTGTAATATAATGCCCACTTCAAATAAATGATAAGCTTGTGCTTTTCGCCATGGCAAGAAAGCTGCAAACAGTGAGCCGGAGGGAAAAAAAAGAAAAAGAAAGAATCAAAGGAGTGGTTCCAGAGGAGCGACTTTTTTTTCACATATGCCACTGCTGCAGGAGATACGGGACAACAATCCAGATGACTTCAGAAATTTCCTGTGGATGAATGATCCCACATTTCAGGAGCTGCTTCAGCTCGTCACCCCATTCATACATAAGGAAGGACACTGGCTAAACTCAAGCACAGCACAGCTATTTCACCGCAAGCTCTGGGTTTGAACATACCCGAGACCTGTGAGGCTATCATAGAAGTTCTCCAGGAACAATATATGAAGGTTAGTCCGATTTAAAAAAAAAAATTTTTTTTATTAAAATAGAGACACAAACAAAATATGTATTTTTAAAACTTATAAAAATTAAACTAACACAAACATATATACATTTATAACTAAAGCATGGGTGCATATTTCACAAGCAGTAAAGCACTGCCACTGTATGCCACAGTGGTAGTGCTGCTTGGCGCCCTAAATACAGGAGCAGTGTGGGATGCCACATTTTCCGAGGTGGGGCTGAGTAGATGGAAAAGCAAAACAAATATTTTAACCAATTGAGGGTAGACATAAAACCTATAAAAGCTGCAAAATGAAACTTTAGTAAAAAATATATATAAACATAAAAGTAGTCACAGGTGTTCATAGTGATACTGTTCAATGCTTTCCAATGAGGAAGGACTTCAGTGCATTTCACCATACTTGCGTTTCCGATTGGTGTGGAAGTCATATAGGCAGAAGGAGTACTGATTTGGCATTCCATGATATTGTTGCCTGTGAGGAGGGGAGTGACTGAATTATATAGGATTGGGCAGGCCAGAAAAAAAACTTGCTCCTATGTGTGTTAATTCCCCCCCTGAGCACGTCATTAACCAAACAGTCTACCTCCAGTCTCCTTTCAACGGGCAGCCGCTCCCAACAGTTCACAATCATCAGGCTCCTTTCGCATTAAATGGTTTGCAGATTCTATCATCTTGCGAGTCAGCATATCTGCTGTTTGTTCCTGCTCACGTCCTTTTTTTTTACCCTCCTGCCAGTTTGCTGCCCTTGTTGCTGGGCGGTTTGAACAGTGACCGGCGAGGTTTACGCTGTGCTTTGCTGGCTGTCTTGGGTCAGCTGCGTAAGAGGCGCTGCATTCACAGATTCCTCTGTCACATCACACAATCCTGCCTCACATAAGACAGCTGGCTGTGTAATAAAAACAGAAATTTAAATAGTCAGTATAATAGATGCATGTATTGATTTAACATTACAACAATCTTTCTCTTGCAGTTCCCAGCAACAGTTGAGGATTAGCAACTTATTGCTGAAGAATTTGACAACTTGGGGAATTTCCCAAACCGTGGCAGGGTCATAGGTGTCAAACATTTAAGAATTATGCCACCCTCTAAAAGTGGATCCAATTTCTATAACTACAAGGGATTCTTCAGCATTATCTTGATGGCCGTAGTGGATCCCAAATATGAATTTTCCTTCATGGGCATTGGTAAAAATGGAGAAGAGTCAGATGGTGGGGCGTCGGAGCAGACTCCCTTCCATGACAAACTTAAAAACAATACAACTAATTTGCCACCATGCACTGAAACACAATTAGGGCTCAATTTTGTATTTGTAGCTGTTGAAGCCTTTGTGCTGCACAGTAATATTTTAAAACCTTAACACCAAAAAAGTCTAACACCTGAAAGGAGGTTCTTTAATTAGCAATTATCAAGCGCAAGTCGAGGTTGGAAAATGCTTTTGGTATATTGAGTAACAGATTTAGGATTTTCCATTCTGCCATAAATCTGCGCCTTGACAAAATAGACAAGGTGGTGATGGCTTGTTGGGTCCTACACAACTTTTTTAGGTGGAAATGCCTGTGTGCAGTGTGTGAGAAAGTGGTAGGGTTGACACCACTGGAGTCTTCCCAGATGAGAAAAGCCAGCAACATAGCAAAAGTAAACAAGGAGGAGTATTTGGAATATTTCAATGGTGAGGGTGCTGTGTCCTGGCAGAATGACATATTGTATTTTTTTGTTTTGTTTAAATTTTGTTTAGTGAAAGCATATAGCTAGATAAATATCCAGCAATGTCACAATATACACACATATTACAATGCTTTCCATTTTCAAATATATCAAAAAAGAAAAAGAACACAAAAGCCAGAAGATACATATATGAGGAAAGAAGAACTAGAAAGAAGGAGGGTAGACAAAGGGTCAAAGGTGTGGTGCGTTGTTGGATGATGATGGTAGGAGGACGACAATCATCTCACATACTGTCAGTGTCCTTGGATATTGGATGCAGCAGGAAAAAGAGTTGAAGAAAAGTAGGGTGATATCATGGTAACCACGCCAACATTTCCCAATAAATATTCAACCATGGAACTCCATATGCAGTGAACATGTAATCTTTAGAACAATCATTGGCCTTGAATTCCAGCCAGGAAAACCAGGTGGTGTTAAAATCAGTGATTTTATCATTGGCGTGAGAGATCAAATCATCCATTGACATAAAGTAGTCTATTCAGGTATACCAGTTCTTAAAGAATGAAGGATCGTGGTTTTTCGAGAAGCAATTTTTTTTAAATTCATTAATAGGAATTTTAAACAAGTTGAGGAGCCAGAAAGTTGGCTCTAAAGGAACTTCATAGTTTAGAATGGTTTTAGCAGTGTGAACTACCTCAACTCAAAATTGCTGAATGAGGGGGCATTCCCACCATATTGGTAGGCAACTCCTCAGAGTACGAGAGCACCTCCAACATATACCCGAGGTATTTGGGTACATCTTCTGAAGTAAACTCAGATGTCTATACCAACATGTCAATATTTATTATTCTCTTTCCACTACAGAGGTACTGATGGAGCATACATTGGTAAGCTGGAAAATTAAATCTCGTTCACAACTTATGGTGAAATGCGACAGCGATTGAAACATTTGTTCTACGATGAGTTTCTGCAGAGTAGATATGATGTGGGAAGGGTAGAACCAGAGACAAAAAGTCTCAAAAACAGTAAGGCCTATTATCTGTAATCGTTTTGCGGATTGTAAGAAGTGTCGGAGCTGCAAGTACCTCCAAAATTCAGTATTGAGCAAATCCAATTTACATTTAATGTCAGAGAAAGGATAGATACATTTTGAGTCCACCAACTGGCCCAATCTAAAGACCCCTGTCCATAACCAATTGTGGAAGTAAATCAAGTGTGTGCCCGGTGGGAAATCCGGGTTAACAGAAAAGTAGGTGAGTAGCGAGAGCTTAAAATAGATGTAGGTCATGGTTCTTAATTGTTTCCAACATCTAAGCGTGGGTGAAATAGTTGGGTGAGTAAGCAGGGGTAGACTTGGCAACCAGGGAGCGATTTTAAATGAGGATTGAAAGGAAATATTCTTCTATTGAGACCCATTGCTTGCTATTTTTGGATCTGGTCCATTCTAAGATCTTGTTTAGCATAATGGCATTGCAATAGCTAGACATGTATGGTAGTTGGAGACCCCTTAGATGTTTTGTCCTTGGTCAACCTCACCCCTTAATAATTAAGGTGGGACAGATGCCAAACAAAGGGCAAACTTGTCTTCAAAGCCTTCAACCACTGGGGAAGGTGTAGTCTGGTTCCAAGCTATGGATTTCGTGAAATTGATTTTGAAGTTTGAAAGCTCCCCAAAAGTGTTGAACTCAGTCATCAAGCTAGGGAGGGAAGTCACGGGGTAGGAGATCGATGCCAGAAGGTCGATGGCAAATAATGCCAACTTATATTCCCGTTCACCTATTTTTATTCCAGAGATGTTAGGTTGGCTCTAATTGCCCTTGCAAGGGTCTGCATGCATAGGACAAAAACCATTGCCGATAATCTGCATCTGCTATTCAGGATACCGAATGATTCAGACAAGTAGCCATTAACCTTAATTCAGGCTGAAGGAGAACTATAACACACCCAAATTCTAAGAAGACTTTGTAATTGATGTACATTAGCATTGTATGTTACATTGATGAAGTAATTGTCAACTATATGTAAATGAAGATTTTACACATTATAATTTTATTTTCTATGTCTTCTGTTTCCGGAGGAACAGGTGAGAAACTGCGGTCCATCTTGGGCACGTTGCTAGTAGATGGTCTTGCAACTTCATGGTCAGATGCAGGAGGTCAAAGTACCACAACCTGTGCACATACACATCTTCAGCACCAGAGCCTGATCTTTGAGGGCTCCAACATATTAAGTTCCATTTAGAGCACAGTCCTCATGTTGGCCCTTTCCTTTGACCAAATTTACAATAACCTAATAGGAAAGGCTCACTCTCACCATGTCCTCATAAGCCAAGACTCTCTTCTGCATTTTGGAATATTCTTTTGACTTACACAAGCAGGGATGGGAGGGCTTCAAAGAAATCCTGCATCAGCTCTACACTCTTTTCAGATGCCATTTTACATTTTCTACAAAAATAAATGATAAAACATGTCTTGTAATATTTACATACACACAAAAAACGATCAAAACAAAGTCTCATGTAATAAAGTACTTACCTTGCTATAGAAGTAATGAAATTATGTATAAGAATTGTTGCATCTGTTCATAAAATAAGCAAACGTCAATAAAAAGAGCAGGAAAACACCACCGCGGACGATAACGCTCTTACTCTCAGCTAGAGCTACCGTGATTGGTCGATACCAACTGTTAACGCCCACGTATGCACTAGAAGTATCTATATAAACAAAGAGGAGCCAGGTTGTCGCCATCAATACTTAACATGGCAGATGAGCAAGGGAAAGATAAAAGTGAGGAAGGGTGGAGAGGTAAGGAAAAGAATGGATGCAAGTGGAAGAAATGAAAAGAGCCAATCCAATGAGTACAAGGGAGATGGAAATGATGGTCAGAGTGCTGGACCATTTTAGTTGGTATAGACCATCATGGCAGCATGCCTGGACAAACCCAGGAGTGACATCAGCACAAAGTGATTTCAAGTAGTGTCCAAGGTGTGCAAATGCTAGAACGATGTTGTGTCCCGTTACATCATTAAAAATAAGTACATTAGTTTTCCTCTCTTCATTTAGATACCATGGTCATTTGACGAAAAATCGGAAAGGGGCAGCGTCGGACTGGCCCAGAGGGCTACCAGTTAAACCACCAGTAGGCCCGGCTACCGTACGGCCACACCCCCTTTTCCCCATGGGCGGAGCTTACCTGGAGGCCCCGGCGTCAATTGCGATCGCAGCTGTGAATCAGTGGTGTGGTACTAGTGTCCAAGTTTCCATTGGCAGTGAAGCTGGGAACCCGCTGTCAGTAGGAACCTTTCTTACCATACAGAGTTCCGAGCCGACAGGAATGACAGGTGCACCTGCGGACATACGGGCAAAGAGAAGTTTCCACGGAAGAGAGAAGTGAGTTCATTTTACCTATATTAGCGGTTAAGCTCCGTTTATTTACTCACACATCGTGGATTAAAATCTCTTCCCCCCCCTGGGAGGAAGTCCAGGACATTCATCACACCTGGTAAGGAGCCGTATTATATTATTTCTTTCTGCATGTTGTCACATTGGAGCACATTGCATACTGTCACAGTGGATCTTTCTGGCATGGGGACTATTGTCATTGTGGGACATACTGGCACTGTGGTGCATTCTGCATAATGGTATTGTGGGACAATCTGGTGCTGGGAAACATTACTACATAATGACACTGAAGGGATCTGGAGTTTTTTAAATTGCAATTTTTCATAAGTTTCATTGGCTGGGTAAAACAGCAGCTACACCAGGCAAATTACTCCCATAACTCTTGGCAATGTCTTCTTTTTCTCGAAGAACAATTGTGCACTGCAAAAATGTTGGCATACATTCTTGACTCTGCCATAGGCCAATGTTGTCCAAAACCATTCCTGGCTGCATGTGTACACAGGGAGAGCGATATTGGGCTTTGGGTGCTTCTTGGGGCCCTTCTAGGCTGAGTGTGCCCTCCCGCAGTCTGCTCAAGCAGCTTTGGTGAAAGGAGGAGTGTTACCAATATTGATCCACGCAGACACTTGGCTCCATATATTCTGGTGCAAATGGGTCTAGAGCCCAATCAGTCCTCATCATGACCACCAGCCCGCCAATGGAGGCCTGGGGACTTTGTACCCATCCCAAACTCTCTCTGCTCCTCTGGGTGTACATAAGTGGATTGTTAATGTTGTTTATATGTGGTGAATTTGCTTGAAAGTCAGTTTGCACGTTTGAGCTGCAATATTCTTGTTTTACAAACAGCTCTTATGCATCACCCAGCTAAACACCTCTAATTATCTCTTCTTTGTAACAGCTAGGGGTAAGCTCTCCATGTTAAAGATACAACGTACCAGACAGATGATAAAATACTATATAATTATGCTCAGCAGAAAGAAACTTCCTATTTTACAGATCTTTTCCTGAAAACAATCCCTTTGGAACTTGGACATTCAATAAATAATTATTTTTAGCTTAAGACAACACTTGCATTCTGTCCCCATGGTAAGGGTTTCTAGGTAAATATAATAGGTGGTGTTTAGTAGCAATTTGTTGCTAACCATCTTTAGTCACATTGTGAAAATGGCTTTGATATTGTCATGCTCTGATGTGATAAAAATTAGATCTGTTATTTTCAAATCTTAATTTCTGTCCATGCGCATAGCAATAAACGCGTAAATGTTGTCCTAAGATAAAATATTTAATGCTAGGAATGGTCGTGCGAAATGGATGTATTAAACGTAAATGCTATTAATTTATTGCTGGGGCTGTTTGTAGGGAGGGTAATAGGTTTATTTATTAAATGGGAATACTATTAATTTAATGTTGGGGTTGGTTGGAGGGAAATCGATCTATTTATCAAATGTGAGCACTATTACTTTAATGTTGAGTCTGGAGAGAGGCCTAATTATTAAATGTGGGTGCTGTTGATTTATGGCAGGGATGGTTGGCGTTTCTAAATGTACCCATTATTTTTTCCAAATAGGGCCCTCAACATTCCAGGATCCAAACAAGCCGCAACTAAAGAAACCAGCAGCCACAGGTGGTAAAAGTGACAACAGGTAGGACAGTCTGTCAAATGATCTGAGTCTAGTGCAGGCTTGGCTAACCTGTGGTACACCAGGTGTTGTGAAGCTACAAGTCCCAGCATACCCTTCCAGCAATAAGCTGCTATATATTGGCAAAACATGCTGGGGCTTGTAGTTTCACAACACCTGGAGTGCACAGGTTAGCCAATCCTGGTCTAGTGGGACAATCGTGATTTTTGGTGACTGTTCTGCCCAATCTAAGGGGCAGGTCAAGACTGTGTATTCTTTATACACACACTGCATTCTTTAGATGCTGCACTGAGGTGCTAGCTGTCCTTCGTGGACTGACCACTCCCCCTCTACTGTCTGGCCCCACCTCTATGATGGCTGACCACACCCCCTTTGGTGGGCCCCTAATGTTGCATTCCCCGGTGGGCCCTTCATGCCCCAGTCCGACACTGGAAAGGGGGCCCAAGCATCAGTAGTTCTCTGGCTTCCAGTGATGAAAATGGTATGGCCGAGAAGATGGCAAAGCTGAACAAATATTTTAAAGAATTAAGGGCAAACATGTATTACGTCAAGAAGAAATCACACACACACACACACACACACACACACATTATACATACATATATACTGTTTGAAGCCTCTAGTCAGTTGAAAAGTTAAAAACATAGTAATTAGTACATATGCATACATATACTGTTCTGTAGTGCGAAATAACACCATGTGATTAAGTAAAGCTTTGTAGATCTTATATACATATATGTACATGTGCTAACATTTCATGTAGAATACATCTTTGTCCACTTTACATATGTTGTGGTACAGATACAGGGTGGACACAGATGTACTGAACCTATGTCCATGTGTTTAATAGTGCCCATAATTGTTCTTAAAGTGAAGCCAGGTGGGTTAAGGTTAAGGATAAAGTTCCCAGGACACAGGTGAGGGGCAGACTGCTATCCTATATCTGTAGGCGGGGAAGGCTAATTAGTATCCATTGACCTCCACAGGACTAGTCCAGACATTTTGTCTGCAATCCAGCAGGGGAGTTTCTGTGAAAGCACATCTCCATCCTCCTGATCCATCACCCACCAATGTTTAAGAGGAAGAGAGCCAGGGGAAAGCATTGTGGAAATTTGACCCTGATAAAGATCCACTCCGGGGGTGTTCATTCTGTGGATTGATTCTGCAAGGTCTGATTTTGAGTTGATGTTCTCTACCAGTGGACTACATCAGCAGATCCATACGTCCATGGGTCTTCAAGTCAGGACAGTCAGGTAACAAACTCCTTAAGCTAGTGGGGTAAGGGACAAGTGATGTGGTAAACCTGGCTGGCATTTATTTACTGTTTGTATATAATATTCTAGTGATTGTTTTTATTACGTTAAATGTATTAATTTACTTTCTAATGCATTTGCCGGAGTGACTATAGGAACCTTAGAAGGTACTGGGTAGGCTTCCCTGGCATAGTAATGCACCCAGTGTGACTTGGGTAGATTTGGGCCAGAAAACATTCACACAAATGATACAATGTGCTTTGAAACTATAAAACATGATCGTCGGAGTGTACACATTAATGAGATATTGGACCTAACAGGCGTTTATCGTGTGATTGCTGCAATAATCCAGTGAAAAACTGGTAGTGTCTACCCAGCTTTACAGTCAGGCTAAAGATGATTTGAAACACATCAACAGGCAAGAGCATTTGTTAGGAGCGCTGTATACAATCATGTAGACTTACATATAGATTTTTGGTTACTAGTAGCCCAAAGATCAAGCACAACACTGAAATTGGTTCAATGATATGGGAACTCCAAAGTAAAATATAATATCAGTGATAAGTTACAGTAAGGAACACAAAAACACACACACACACATACACACTATATTATGCAGCACAGGTAGGCAAATCGCATCACGGCATGATAAGGGTATTGCATAAAAGTTTTGGCCTGCCCAGGATGCCTATAATTGTGGCAAGAATTGCTGCAAGAGGAGACCACAAAAACTTTAAAAAAGCTGTGATTATTGGGTGCATTTAACAGGAACTTCAGTGACCAAAACTGCAAGCTCAACTGCAAAGGAAACAATCGACAAAGGTCAACAGTGGGCGTAAGAGAATATGCCAATATCAAATATTAATAATTCAAAGTGCAAGGCAAAATAGGCAATTAACTACATATTTCAACCTCCGACATGAATTTCACCAAAAATAGTCTGACAAGAACTCCACAGAACACAATATCACAGTTGGGTTGCAGAGCACACGTGTAAGGCTGAGTACACAGTACTGTGTTTTCAGTCAATTATTGGGCTAATCTGACGATAAAAGACAGTTGGGCCTGATATTACAGTAGTATGTACCCTGCAATGAGGAACTATTATTTTTACAAAGCACATCATATCATTGAACAAGATTTTTAAAACTGAACCAATAATCTTGTGCAATGATGGAAAAATGTCATTCCAATTCTGCAGTGTGTATGCACTCTGCAGAACTGGAACGACAATTTAGTTATTTAGCAAATTACATGTCACTGGAGGAGCTGTTGTTCAGAGAGCGAGTTCCAGGCTCTCTGTTCTTGCTTTCAGCACTGGTGTATACCGCTGTGCTACACAGGTAGAAGTGCACTTGCAGCTATGAAACGTTTTCTTTTTAACCCTTTTTGTGCATCTCTCGCTGTGGGACTCTACTCTGAGCAAGCTGCACAGCAGGAATGTGTGAGCTGATCTGTCACTTTCTACAGGAGACAGATTTGAACATACTTACCAACTTTACAATGTTGGTATCCGGGAGCCTGCGAGGGAGGTGGGCGTCATGGGGGGGGCGGGCCTCCAAAATCAGCGTCATTTTGGACCCGCCCCCATGACGGCATGACGCAAAATGCGTCATTTGACAGCGGGGGATTCACCAGGAATCGCGGCGTTTGTGACCTAATTCTGCCCACTTCACTTGGAAGCGGGCAGATCCGGGATTTTGCCACACTCGCCCGGGAGACTCTCTCAAAATGCGGGAGTCTCCCGGACATTCCAGGAGAGTTGGCAAGTATGGATTTGAATCCCTGCTAATTTCAATTTATTAAGGATGGGCAATGCAAACACCTCTGGCTCCTTCATAGATACATGTTATTTATCAGATTAAAACCCCGGAGCAGTTCTCCAGTTGGTAACAAAACTCAATACGCTCAATCTTTGGGGTCTTCCTAACTTGTTAACCTCTTCACACTGGATTATTAGGCTGGGTACACACTACAGAGTTTTCAGTAAATTATTGGGCCAATCACCCGATAATCGACCGTTCAGCCTGATAACACATTAGAGTTTTCACTAGATGATGAACGATAGTCGTTCCAAAGCACCAACCATAGTTTGTTTTGATTGTTCAGCAGAACTCTAAATCTCGTTGAGCTATGGAACAACATCCTTCCAATCCTGCAGTGTGTATGCACTCACGATCAGGATCTCCATAGTTTAGTCATGATGTTTTCAGCAGACGGTTAGAACAGTTGAAGAGCACTGATCTGAGGGCAAATCTTTTAAAACATGAACATGCTGGTGAGGACTTTTTAAAAAACAAAACAGTTGTTGGTAAAATGGTTATAGATAACACATTGGTAGGAATATTCTGTAGTGTGTACCCAGCCTAACACGTGTGTCAGTATGTAAATAATTGGTCTTCCCCACACAATGCATCGCAGGTTAGGCATTCTGTTGGCAGTCTGTCACCCCATATTTTCCTGACCATTAGCTCCAGATGACGGCACTTCTCAGGTGGGGGGAGAAGACCAGGTAGAACAGGAAGGAGAACATGAATGTGGGTATCAGACAGGAGCAGCTGTCATCCATTCAGCCGATGTTTATGACGGATGAGCAGAGATCTGAAGGTAAATCGCGTACAATGTGTATAGTATGTACACATGAATCGGCATGCTGATTTTTATTTTCCTGTCACTTACAAAATTGCTAAAAATAACACATCACTAGAATGTTGCTGAAGTGTTCACCCAGCTTAAGTTCAATGGTGAAAAATGCAAAAAATACACTACTGAGCAGTGTAGGAAGTTGATATGGTCAGATTAACCATATTCTTAATAAACAAAGAAGTACGAGTGATGTCAACCTAAAGATCTTTACTGTCCCAAGTGCTTGTTTCCAACAGTGAAGAATTCTGAGGGTTCCGTAATGTTGTGGGATGTATTTTCCTGGCATGGTTAGGTCATTCCCTTTCAAGGAATGATCCCAACCACGTGTTCAATGCTGACTGCAAATTAATGGGGCTGAGTGATCATCTTTACCCCATATTGCAGCATTTCTCTCCCGACTTTGCCCCCATCTACAAAGCATGTGTGGTCACCCAACGATTTTATAAAACCGACGCTACGGAATATGTTGGCGCTATATAAATAAATGATAATGATGTTAGCCATATGTCATGGCTTTCTCAATCATCAGGTATTAAGCATGAAGTGATATTCTAGAACAACACTCGAGACAGTGTTTATCACCATGATCAGCCAGGTGTACATTGTATCTTTCTTGTGGAAGAATGGGGCTTCAACCTTCCTTTACAATTCCAGACTGTTACTATAAATGCCATGTCACATACAGGCCACATATGTTGGTCCAACACCTTAAGTGACATTATATTGTTTTTTTATTTTGTGTCCACTTTCTGTATATATTTCTCGATGATAAAATATGTATAAAGGCACATCCATTTATTTGGATTATTCGTTTCCATTTGGACTACTGCATAAAAGAAGATCCCATTGGATTCATAAAGCAGTAAATGAGAACTTTAGGGAGAGTATTTATATTTCGTTAGAAAATGAGACTTTAGAACTCAAGTACAAAGAAGCTATCGCAGAACAGAAACTTCAACTGCTTTTATTATATCATGGTTTTATCTAGAACATGGAATGAAATAAGGCACCTAGAAAGTAAGACATTTTTCCAGGCTCCTAACTTACACTGGTCATGTGTTTAAATGCACACAAAATCATTTACAGTTAGACACAACTCCAATTCTCAGGAGTACAATAAGGGTATGGCACACCCCCTGGAGATATGGCCTATCCGGATTAGGCCATATCTCCATCTCCTATTTCCAGTTGTATCTCTTCCGAATGCTGGACCCCTGGTACAAAGATCCATAGCGATAATGTTTACCATCAGCACAGATCTTTGCATTTTTTTTTTTTACATAAATGGGGGGGGAGCAGCACGGCCTTCCCACCCAAAAGTGGGAAAAAAAGCTAATATCTGGGGACAAATAACATGTAATGTTTAACTTCCTCCCTAGGCAGAATAATTAAGCTCACTCACCACACAAGCCAAAATGTGTTTGTTTCATACCGAATAGTCAAATAAATAAAATTGACCCAACTGGCCATGAATCTGAACACAAACAAATAATCACGCTACACTTTAAAAAAACATATTTACCATAAATTCATGCTGATCTGATGTCAGTAACAGAAATTCTACAAGCTCCAGTGCTGCACTGTACAATTTGGTTGCCCAGATGTGATAACATTTTCATTTTAGTCACTTACACAAACCATTTTTTAACATCATACAGGTTGACACAGCTTTAGTAGTGAACTAACAATGTCTCAAATGTAAATGTGGAAAGCGCCTAAGGGGTATATTTACTCAGCGGCGGTTCTGATAAACCGCCACTTCTCGGCACTTTGCTGTCATTTTTTAAAATGGCAATTTTATAAAAGACAAAGCCCATTGGGTTTTGTCTTTAATAAAATTGCCGTTTGTAAAAAAAAAAAAAAAAAAAAAGACAGTGTTGAGAAGTGGCAGTTCATTGGAACCGCTACTTAGTAAATACACCCCTGAGTGTTAAAGGATCGTGAATTTCAAATTTTTATGGATATAGTTTTTTTTATCAATATTTTGTCATAAACAGTTAAAGAAAGGATTAAAAGCATCTTCTTGTTTCAGGTCTCGCATTTTGTGAGCCACCTATATGAAATACTTATAATTCTGATCATACATATATATATATATATATATATATATATATATATATATATATATATATATATATTTATTTATTTATAGGGACGCACATAACTAGTAGATACCTAAAATAACATCTGTGTTGTATTATACAAGAGGTAAGCCCGATATTTATTACTACATTTATGAAAATACTTCAGTTGGCAACAAATTTTATTGACATTTGATTTAAAAATTTGCACTTGATTGCTTAGTTTCTTAAAGAATGAAACTATATATAACTAATACAAACTATATACCAAGTTCTGTACACATAACATACTTGAAAACATTCTACAAGGTCAAGTGGCAAATGCAGAGGGGGGCATGACGTGGCGATTGGCATCATTTTGGCCCCGCACCCATGATCTCATATATCGTGACACAGGGAAAAAGAACGCAATTCACTGCCAAAAGCATCATTGAGGCCCTGCATCCCACCCACTTCACTAGGAAGTGGGCAGAACGTGGGAGGGTGGGCTGTGCTCAAGGGAATTCCGGAGAACTACACAAAATTTGGGAATCTCCCGGACATTCCTGAAGAGTAAGCAAGTATGCATAACAATCATACTGCCCAAATGTGAAACTGAATCTAAAAAATGCAATGTTGTATTCTAGTGTGAACTGTACTGTCTTGCAAGAATATCGTTTTATACAACATTGTTTACGTTGCAAATCGTCCAGTAGTTGCATTAAGTGGTTATCTACTTTTGTCGCCTTACTTAAACTTTCAGCAGAGAACCACCCTGGTACCAGAGCCAGCTTGTGCTGCAATTCTCAGTGCTGGCGATCTAAACCCATCCATAGTTTGCAAAAAGGTCAAAAAGGCAAGGCCAATTTATTACAGAAACACTGCTCTAACATGATAACATAGCGCCCCATAATTATAATTCTGAAAACAGCTCTATATGCCCCGACCCCGTTCAAATAGGGACATATGTGTAAAACTCCACCCGCTTCCCTAATAAGCCCCACCACTTCTGCAGCCCACGAACCTGGATGTCTCATTAAAATCTGGACAGTTGGGAGGTATGTGGTATGAAAGCATAAATGTTATTGGCAGCAAGGGTTACAGCACCATATTTATTTTTTTATTTTATTTTAAAAAGTACAATTCATAAATGTCTCCAATTATTTGTCCCACCAGTTTTGATTTGTCTACAGCTTTTCGGAACAGGGGTGGGAGGTTTCTTGCAGTTTTATTTAAACACGGTAACAAAAACTTTACACAGACATTTCCTGCATTTTGTTACTGTGCTTCAGCGCAGCCAAGGTAGAAAAAGACAAAAGGAATTGGAATAGAGTGGTGCAAAATACAGTAACAAAATGCAAATGTGATTTGGTCCTAAAATTTGTCATTAAATTATATTACACTTTTTTTTTTATTTATTAAATCAGAGCAAGCAATAAAGCTGGGTACACACTTACACAGTTTTCATCAAATAATCGGCTAAATCAGCCGACATACGACCGCTCATTCAAAAGTCGGGTCAGTGCGTGCCACGATGGTCGAAAGTCTGCCCAAATGGACGATTGTCGCCTCATTTGGTTGGTCGTACCGTTTAATATTTTCGTTCCAATCTCGTTTCCTTTGTGTAGTGTGTATAAACTTCCGACCGATCCACAACAGTGAGTACGAAATTACAGTCATTGCTCACGACAATATGGCTGTAAAAAGTCGCTAAAGGGACGTCCGCTCTTCCCTTTATCGTCCTAAACAAGGCTAGTGTGTATGCAGTCCATGGACCGAGCGATCGGAACATCGATCGCATGTAAAATCGCTCGGCATAAAAAGTTGGTTGAAATTTCTGTAGTGTGTACCCAGCTTAACAAACAAGGCTGCATGCAGCATATTGGAACAATAGCAGTTGACACTATTGCCTGTGTGCATTTAAAACACTTTATTGCACAGATATCAAAACGTTTGCCTTTTTTTTTTTTACAAATGCCCTGTTTGCCTTGATCTATATTTAACAAAAAAAATGGACCAAAAGTCTTGGCACACATAGCTTAGTACCATCAATTTTTGGAGACATTGTTACAGCAAACTACAGACTTGATTTGCAGAACTGAAGAAAATCTCAACATATCCATTTTAAAGGCATTCTCTCTCTAGTTTTCAGGCTCGTGCACACACATGCGCTGAGAAAATGGGTAGAACACACAAAAACATGCATGAGAAGTCTTTTAGGGATGTGTTCCAGACTATTGCACTGGTAGCGTGTGTTAATGCATGAAAAATAGGTCACTATCAAGGCTTTACATTTTTGAAACACAATGTTGGGAACAAACCCATAAGAAACCGTTCATCTTATTGTGAATCCACTTTGCAGGTGTTAGCGACTTAGATATAATAACAGTTTTAATAATTTAGTTCCTCTAAATTTGACAGACCCACAAACATTATTAAATTTGTCCTTTTTTTGTGCAAACATCCTACAGATTATTTTATTCACTGCCCCAATGGAGCTTACAATCTAAATTAACATCAGTTTGAATTCTTAACATCAAAGGGTAAAAAGTGTTTATTTTGCAAAAGCAAGACTACAGCTGTATTTCTATATGTCCTCTTGTAATTTTGCTTTCATTTTCACTACATGTTATCTTCTTTTATTTGTAAACATTTACCTCATTCTTCTCCTGATTTACAACATTTAAATACAATCCATTTTATCCTTGCAAAGTACACACAATCAGGGGTTTATCAATATTTACAGCAGTGCAAATATTCAGCATTTTGCAAACATTATATAAAACAGGTTTTAGAGTTAGTCCAGAATAAAACACAACAATCTATTTGGTTACATGTCGTGTACAATACAAGACAGTTGTTTTTGTATTACAAGCAAGGGCTTAAGACACAAGTTCTAAACCAGTATGCACACAAATGGGTTACAATGTTGTTATAGTGTGTTACCATGATTCTCTCATAACAAAAAAATTAAATTAAATAGTTGAACTTTCCTTTCTCAAATTAAATATCCATTCATTTTGTACAAGCACCTAGTTTGAAAATGTTTAGTTATATATTAATTATAGCCACAATTTGCCGTAAAATAAAAAGAGAATATATTATTCATTCAAAACTGAACTTTGAGTCCTACGATTTAATAGATTGTAAAATTAGCTATTTGGCTAAGAAAATACAGAAGTGTAATTTTGCAAGCAATTTTTCAACATAAAATCAAAAACAATCGCATAACAGAAATGGGACAAAGTAAACATACAAGAAACTGAAAATGGTCTAAAATAGTAAGCTAAGTCAGATCCTACATAAAAAAAATCCCATAGATATGTGAAGTGTGGAAATTGTGTGCTGAATGCAAACAAAAACTTTTGTTTAGGACTAATAAGAGGAATACTCTGTCAAACTGCAACAGAGGGAAATCACCACAGCATTCTATCTGATCTGCCACAATCATAAACATAGGAGATGTCAGTGAACAGACAAGAAGCCAGCTATACACTGTATATACTATATTAACTTACATAAACTGGATCTGAATATTTAACTTTTCACTCCAGACAAGGACCGCCACTGAGCCTTAAATAAAGTATGACCTGTTTTACACATTACACTAACTAATGAAATATAAATTTCAAGGTTAAGTTGATTCTAATTCTAGGACATCTCCAGATGCCACTATTCCTGGGATTAATGAATGAGTCACCGGGGTCATTACACAAGATTCTGGGAGCAACTGATTTAAATAACTAGTTTTGTCTCTGTTTACTTCATAGCAGATAAGTCAACTAACTATACCAGCATATATATTAACAGATTTAGGAAAAGAAAAGCTAGATGACGACTAATTATTCCTAAATTGCCATCATTACTGGAATAGGCTATTCCCCTTGGCAACAAGAAAATAGATATTTTGGAATTTAATTTTTAAAGCAAAAAAAAAGCCTGTGGGAAAAAAGTCAACAAATGTTGAATCTGGGACAATTGAAATAAAATTAAAAATAATAATTTTCTTTACAAAACAGCATAAAAATGACCAACCTCTAGCAAACCGATATAGTGTGCTCCTGATGCAACTCTCACGAGTGTATTACCCCTTGTAATGCAGTCCCATTCTATTGCTTTAGCTAATTGCTCCAGGATCTCTCCAAGTTCAAAAGTTCATCTTTTACAACACCCACAAAGCTTTGCACACATTACCAATAAAAACATCCCCTTTACAAACAACCAGGGGAAAGTATCTCAAATGAACAGTGAAAAAAAAATAAAAAAAAATCAGAATAGGATAACCACACAGTCAGAGTCCAGCAACCCAGAACTGATGCAACTTTAAGGGTTAGCAGAAGCAGTGACCTCATTATAAAAGGACAGTCCTTTTAATACACGAAACATTTCCTGTACGAGACCAGTATAAATGAATCACCTCTCATTCATCTAATCTCTGCAAGCCACCGTGAGCTTCAGACTTATCGCATGTCCTAAGGAAGTTATTAGTGTGCAATGACAAAATAATTTATATTTTATGTTGTATTATTTTACATGTGGAACAGTGGTGAATTGCTAAAAATGTTTTAATATAAACGTTCATCCCACTTCAGAGTGTATTGAAAGACAAAAATTCTGCAAGCAAAATATTCGTTATAATATCACAATAGGATAATATATAAGCAAATTTTAATAAAATATCTAAATATTCCTCTATAATGCATATTATAATCTTCTCGTTAAAATGTATGCATGATACACCATGTAAAGATAATCTATATCTCTCTCTCCAAAATATATATATATATATATATATATATATATATATATATATATATATATATATATATATATATATATATATATATATATACACATACATACACACACACATATGGGACTGATATGATAACAATTTTGGTAAGTATTTAAATTGCCACCGTTACTAATTATAACTACTTACTAGTAATTGCTATTAATATTCATTATATACAAAAACACATTTCTTAAAACTAATTATTTCTAGTTATTCTATTTTTAATTTGGCATCAACATCTGATATCAGTACATTCATTTTTGAAAATAATTTAACATTAACCAGTGACAAAATCTTTTAAAGTGCACATTCTTAACAACAGAAATATATTAAGTAAATAAAAGTATAGAAAGTCAAGAAAACAAACCTTGCCCCATGTTTAGTGATTTACAGTAACCTAATAGAATGGAAATACCCCAGTCGCTGCTCTACCATAGTATGAAAAGCATTGGTACAGTTTAGTCTTAATAACAAAAGTGTAAAGAAAGAAGAATATAAACATTTGTAGTCTGTATTGTTCATTCTACAGTACAACAGGCAGTATAATATATATATATATATATATATATATATATATATTTATGCGCTTGATTTCCAAATAGACCACATTATCCTGTTTTTCTGACGTTGTGTACACACAAATGTAAAAATAAATAGAAAATCTACATAAAATAAGAAATATTTAACTAAATCTTTGCCAGACATTCTTACAATGTATTGAAAACATTCCTGAATTCATTAACACAATTATTTTGTTACATTTGTGTCATGTACACTTTTTAAACATATTAAAAAGTTTGGCAGGTTGACACCAGTTGGCTTTATTTATTTAATTATAAATATTTTCTTCTCTCCAAGCAATTGTAAATGATAAAATACAAAAGTTGAAATTATGCACACTGCCAAAGTAATGCAAAACCTTAAGATGTTTTGGGCACCGGATTTGCATAAAGTTACTTAAATGTATTTATAGGTGAAATTAAGATTGTGCTCAGAAAACAACCATCAATCTGAGTTAGCAAAGCATGACCTGCAATAAATTGAGCAAGTTAATTAGAATCATGTAACAGCCAATTGATAATTCTTGTTAATATTTGAGAGTTTCTAAAACATAGAAGTCACACACACAATAGATGAGATAATCATGCTCACAGGCACAAGGAAACCATACAGTACATTTACCAAAATTTGAAGTCCTCTTAACTGTGCGTCATCATTTTTAAGTCATGTCCAAAAATACCACACTCTGTAGTTTATTTATTCTTGTGCCAGCGATACCACTCAATGCCCCCAACAAGAGAATGCCATGCTGACTATAAATTTGACCATTGTCATATTGTATACCTTTTTAATAGTCTAAATCCCAATGTTGTAGGTATACACCCTTTTCATCCCCCATTTAATAATAATAAATGTAAAGTTCTTGCTTGCACAAACTTCTAAAAATGTACTTAAACCAATTATTTAACTTTTTACTGTGTCCACTATATACAGTTTGGATATGTCCATAATATTGTTTATCCGTAATTGTCTATTATTACAAAATCACACACCATAGTAAGAATCAAAAAGACTGCTAACATTGAATTTATTAATAACATCAGTAACATTTTATTTTGAATGACCAAAGTGCAACAGCTAACAACCCAGCACCTCCAAACACTGCATGGTATATACATTTCATGCTGCTCCACAATTGTAATCTCTTTTTACACCGCCGCACCTAATTCTGTCCATCCTCAGCCAATCTATCCCCAGCACCTAAGCATCATCCCTTTACTACCTTCCCAAAATAATCACATGTCATTTACACACTGCTCCATCCAGTGACTAGTATCCCATGCTCTTCCCTCCTCATTATAATACACATGTCTTCCTCTCACCGGTGGTAGGCTGGAGCCCGGCTCCACTATTGTCCAAATCCATGTCCCGAGATGTGGGTCCCGGGGAGCCTCGGTCAGTATCCGCCGTTAGGTTGTTCCATCCTCTGGGTGCAGCAGCAGGGCAGCCCTGGCAGCTGAGGGGCGTGGACGGTGAGTCTGACATCACAACGCCGGGTCTACGCCGCGCTAAGCCTCACGGGAAATGTAGTTGTTTTTTTTTCCTCAGACGGAGGTACTACTGTTAGCATAAGCGCACAGCGCGTTGGTCTAAATATGGTTGTTTCATCGATCTGTTGTTAAATAAAAACAGGGAACAGGTTCTAGAGTTGTAAACTGAATATCTATTACAGAAAAAAGTTAATGCAAAAAATGCTTTTTAATAAATAAAATAAAAATAAATATATATATTTTATTATATCCCAACTCATTGATGGAAATAAAAAAATAAAAAATGAATTACAATCCAGTTAATAAAAATGAACATGTGGTTCTTTCGGACCCATACAAACCTGCTTTTAAACTATCCCTTTGTTTGATCTGATGCATAGGTCTGTATGGAATAAAACTTTTCTGTTTTTCGTGTTTTGGTTCTTTTGATTTTTTTTATAAATAACAATATGCTGAATTTTATAACCATTTGTATTTGAAAGATTGTTGTGGAACATGTGCATAGAGGGAATTACTTATGAAAAAAGTATTTTTTTTTTTATAACAAATCTAAATTATCCATCTTTGGTTATTTTAAATGTTGAGAGGTATTCTGTCTGAATTCTATGACCACTAATATCTGTAAATGTTTGCCAGATACTTCAAATATTAATGCTTCATTTGATGATCTTAGTTAAAATGTATCAGTTTGCAGTATTTCTTGAATGTGTCAGAGGTGCTCATAGGGTTCATATAAATTGAAATTTTCTGCTGATGTCAATAAACTAGATTGTAAATCCCAGTGACACAGATATTCTCATACCAAGTCAGGGACAAGCGCAGGATTTTGTAGAGGGGGGTTTCCACACCACGCCACCAGTGGGCGTGACCAACATGCATGGGGGCGTGGCTATAATTTAAGACAGTGCTTGGCTGCTCTCCATCTCTTCCTATCCCCATAATATACACGGGCAATGCTGCGTGCGCTACTGTTAGGGGCACGCAGCTTTCCGTTTTCAAGGAGAGGTGTGTGAAGCAGGAGCAGGGTCCAGCCACCTCAATTATACAGTGCCCCAGGCTTGGATGGGGGTTTCCAGGCAATAGGAAACCCCCCCTCGGTTTGCCTATGCTAGTGTATAAGTTTCCGTTTGGTTGCTTTTATTACATGTTGTGCAGTGATCCATTACTAAATCCTCTCTGTATTTTCTTTAGTTGGATATTTTTGCTGAAATATTCCATATACAGTTTAAAATTCATTTAAATCTGTACCTTGTTTTCCATTTTCATAGTAGAGGTGTGGGGTTTTGAGATGTTTTGATGGACTCGTAAAATGTGCCAGCTGACTGCAAAGGTAAGTTCTGCTTTTGCTGCTAATAGAGAATTTCACCAGTAAAGTAGCACATGGGTTATGAAGTTCATTACCAGGATATAATCAGAGAGACTGCAGGGGTTTGAAAAGCAACGTCTGTTTTAAATTTATCCAGCCAATCTCCTGCCTACCATATATTGTCCTGCCACCGGTGTGAAGTGGTTGAATTATTGTTGTGGACAAAAGGTGAAGTCTGCAGATGTTAGGGAACTGAAAATGCCTATTAAAGCCTTTTTTTTTTAACTTTTATTAGTTTATCAGAATGATAGCACTAAGGTCTACAAAACAGATTACTTCACAAGCACAGAATTACTGTGAGATCTATGTCTTGTATGAAGTAGAAAAATCTCTGTTTTTTCACGTGTACAACTTTCAAGTCGAACATTTCAATAGGAGAGAAAAGCACCAATGCCACAAAACACTAAAATAATATTGGAGCCCGTGAATCAGAGGATATTGGGAAAAATGCAAAGTTGTTGTCTTCTGACAAAACAAGCTGTCTTTTGGTGTATGATCTGTGTGAACACAAGCCAGTGTCATAGTCTAAAAACACAATGAGTAATGTCACCATGTCTGCCATGTAAATGGCATTATCCAGAAATCTATTCTGCAGAATATGAGTTAGGAGTTGTTTATTTGCACACCAGACAAAAATACAAAGTAGGTAAAGTCCATTCAGGGGCGCACGCACTATACAGCAGCCGCGGCGCTGCCAAAAGAAGCGTCTGCGGCGGTGCTGTATTGTATACAGCACCGCCACAGACGCTTCTTTGACAGCCCCACCGCTGCTGTATAGTATAGTGCTGCCGAAACGGACGCGTGCGCGTCAGCTCTCTCGCAGTTTTTTGGGGGGTGAAGTTCCCTTAAAAATCCTCCATGCGCCCCTGCCATTTTCCCATTATCTTACACTGATTCTAAATCATACTTGCCAACTTTTCCTCGTTGACTTCAGGGAGATCCCGGGGAAGGTGGGCGTGCTGGTGTGGGGCTTGATGAATCGATATTTGTGTCATTAAGCCTCGCCCCCAACTTATCTATTGTGGAAACGAGAACCAGGAGGTTGCCCTGCTCTCCCAGGAGCCCGGGAGGTCTCCCAGAAATGCGGGATCTCCCGGACAATCCAGGAGAGTAGGCAACTATGCGTTTAAAAAAAAGCAGCTAATGAATCCCTAGAGACTGAAGTGTCTTTTACATTTCTGTCTCCATTACTGAAGTCATGTTGTCTTAACTGTCAGTCTTTGATAAAATCTTGGTCTCCATGAAAATGGCCACCTCCATAGGCATCAATACATGGACATAGGACACAAGCATCAGGGAGAATGCCAGAATATTCAGGGAGTGAGGGAGATTACCCCTATTTCAGGGAGTCTCCCTGACATTCAGGGAGAGTTGGCAAGTATGCTCTAAATAGTACTGACCTATGCTGTAAATGTTTTGCATATGGTCTGCTAAATACATGTGTTGAAGAGTTACAAGCCTTAGGCCACCAGCCAGACAGCTCTGTTGCCAACAGACACACTTTTGTATTTCAACAATTTACATACATATGTGCTAAGCACACTATTCTGGCAAAAGTACCTTAAGGGGATTGCCAACCGTTAATATGACTGCTTCGCCCCACTAGTAAATATACACTGAGTGCAGTGTGATCCGGGTTCCTGGCTTCAATAAATTGGGAAGTCATGTGCTATGTGGCATTTGGGCACAAATCATGTTAAGGATTGTTGTTCAAAAGTAGACAAACACCTATATATTATGCTTGCTAAACACTGATAGCAGACATATAACATTTGATGATATAAATGTTGTATAAAGGTGTGTTTATTCAACGTGTGAAAAAGGATGTATTTTTCATGTGCTTTTCATTCATTGAGAAAGACCATATTCAAAGGAAATAATGGAAAAGCATGAGATAACCCCTGTAATATGACATTTATAAATAATAGACATATGAGAGATGATAGACATGGGGGAACTGTGCCCCTACATGACCACACGTCAGGAAGCACTCTCTTTGGTTCCTGCCTCTCCGATTTCTACAAACAGCATTCACAAACAAACAAACACTGTTTGCTCATTGCAGAAGTGTAGAAGTAGGAACACGTCTGATTTATGAGGGGAAGCCTCCAAGATGTCACTATGGGGCTTCCTTCTGATCAGCAGGAATAGCTAAATGCTGACATGGATCTAATGTCAACTTCTACTTTAGTTACTATTACATCAAATTTGTATTTTGATGGTTTTCCCTAACTAGTGAACAATACAAAGCTTTCTATTTAAATATTTTACAAAAAGAAACCATTGCCCTCCAAATAAAATACATTAAGAGAATAATAAACCTGACATTGCCTACCTGAAACCATGAAAATGAGTCTGGTCTTGGTGTAAACCAACTGGGATGAACACATAAAAAATAGAACATGCTGTATTTTCAACATGATTAATGCATTTTCCTTATTTGTTTTGAAAGAAACAACATTAACAATGCGCAGACAAGAATAGGCTTTAAATGCTTGTTGTAGCCTTTGTTCACCACATTATTTAAGCTATTCTCTTTTCTCAATTCCTGGCCCTGAACACAATTCTTACATGATAACCTCCATATAAATTATATTACCCATTCCTTACAATGTATTACAATAAACAACTTTCATTTTAAAATCATAATAAAGTCCAACAGTGCCACCTCTCACGTTTATTGTAATAAACAGCACACACTCATGAATAAACTAATTTATACACAAGCTATACAATGACAAATGTAAAACATCACATATTAAACAGTTCACAGTAGCACTAACAATCTTTTGTGAATTCACAGGCCTACTTTTTAAGCAATTAAGTTTTTTGTTGATTTGCAGGCCTAGATGGCAACCTCTGGGTGTTAAACTCCATGCTTCCTTGTTCAGTAGTGCTAATACCAGCAAGTAGGATCCATCTACTTCCAGGTCTGTAACACCAGCATCAGGTTATGACAGTATACTTTGGCCCTCTAATAAATGGTACTGGTGAACCCTCTGCCCGGGAGTTGCTCCTTCATTTGGCTCGATATGTCGAGCAACGGAGTCCGCTTCTGCAGTATGTACAAGGAGTGGTATCTCACCTGAATTCCTTTCAAAGCTCCTTGGTGGCTTTCCAGAGCCTGCGCTTCCCATCTCCAGAGAAATATGATGTGGATCCCAAGAAGTGCAGAGGTTTGCACCATTCAGTTTGAGTGAATTCCAGAGAACTGTTCCTCTGGGAAGGCCAAGGTAGTCTTTATTATTTCCCTATTTACAGGCAAGCACTCGTTTGGGCTTATTCTTTATAGGAGCGAAACACCAACTCTTACTTCTACTACCTTCATTGAGACGTTTCACAGGATCTTCAATGAAACAGGTGGTGTTTCTTCAGCAGCCTCTTGTTTACTGAACCTACAGCAGGGATCCCTTTCTGTACAATTCTGCACATTAGCTTCCAAATTGAAATGGAACAATGAGGCACTTGTTGCTACATTCTGGCAGGGGCTTACAGATCGCATTAAGGATGAATTATCTTCGAGAGATCTGCTGATCGATCTCGAGCCTTCAATTTCCTTATGAATTGGAGTATTTCTACATTTTAGGGAATTTTCCATGGAGAGGGATCGATCCTGCCAGTTCCTGTCCCGTCTGGCTCCTCTCTTCCAGAATCCTATTTCTCCAACGGAGGAGCCAATGCAGATCGGTCGATCCCGTCTCTATCCTGAAAAATGCGAGAGATGTTTTGGAGCAACCTATATCTCTACTGTGGTGACCCAAAGGCATTATTTGACATGTTGTCGCAAGAAACCAGGATTTGCTCCTCCCTAGGCAGTTTTAAGGAGGCTGAGCTAGGAGCTGAGGGTTCTACTCCCTGTTCCTGTAGCAACCCAGATTTTTGATGCCAGTCAAACTTAACACTTCTAGTGGGCCTGCTGAGATATCTTCCTTTGTGGATTTTGGATCAGTCGGGAATTTCATCTCGGCTTCCTTGGTATCTCGACTCTATCTGCCAGTACTACCTTTGTTGCAGCCTTTGACATTAACTGCTGTAGACGGTATCTGTGGTTCCAATAGCTCCATCTTAAGTATTACCAGTTAGAAGTCTTACATACAGAGTGGATCCAGTTCCTGGATTTACCACAGACCATCAATCCCATCATTTTGGGCTTGCCCTGGCTTAGAGCGCATTCTCCACAATTCGACTGGCACCGCTCAGAGGTCATCTCTTGGGGTTTGCATTGCAAACAATGTTTAGCTCTGGTTATTCAGCCGGTAACCCACAAACTCTTGTCATATTCTCTCTTGTAAACCTACTCTGCATGCTGTCTACACATGCATTCAGTAAATCTGCAACCAATAAGTTGCCACCTGATCGCCCCTGGGACTGTCTCATCGACCTTGTTCAGGGTAACTTCCAAGGAGAAGAGCCTACCCCATATTCCTTCCAGAAATTCAGGACATGTCACTGTATAGCTCCAAGAACAGCACTTCATTCGTAAATTTTCTTTACCCACGGGAGCTGGGTTCTTCTTCGTTAAGAAGAAAGACGGTTCTTCACAACCTTGTATTGATTAGCGTCATTTGAAAGCCATCGCTATCAAGAACCGATACCCATTACCAATCATCTCAGAATTGTTTGACAGGATTAGTGGAGCTAAGATATTCTCCAAGCTCAATCTCAGAGGTGCCTATAATCTCATCCACATTCGGCAAGGGGATGAATGGAAAGCTGCCTTCAATACTTGGGATAGGCATTACGAGTATTTAGTTATGCTCTTTGACTTGTGCAACGCCCTGGCAGTTTTTCATGCCTTTGTTAATGAGATTTTCCAGGATCTGCTATCATTCTTTTGTAGTCTACCTGGATGATATCCTGATATTTTCTCAAGATCTACCTTCCCATCTGACTCATGTAAAGCAGGTTCTCTCCTGTTTACGCCAGCACAATCTCTACTTTAAGCTTGAGAAATACCTTTTCGAGTTTCCACAAGTGCCTTTCTTCATCATCATCATCATCATCATCATCATAACCATTTATTTATATAACGCCACTGATTCCGCGGCGCTGTACAGAGAACTCATTCACATCAGTCCCTGCAACAATTGGAGCTTACAGTCTAAATTCCCTAACATACACACACAGACGGATATATTGTCTCCAGTATTGGTCTGCAGATGGATCCGGACAAAGTAGAGGCTATTCTCAACTGGCCACAACCCCAGGGAGCGAAAGCTGTACAGCGATTTATTGAGTTTGCCAATTACTACTGTCAGTTTATTAAGGGCTTCTCAACCCTCATCGCACCCATCACCAATCTCACGTGTAGAGGTGCAAATCCCAAACTTTGGCCTCTGGAAGTGGTTCCATCCTTTGAATTGTTAAAACAAGCTTTCTCCTCGGCTCCAGTTCATATACAGCCAGATCAACACAAACCCTTTTACTTAGAGGCTGATGCCTCTTCGGTTAGAGTTGGAGCAGTCTATTCACAAGAGTCTTCTCCGGGGTAATTCCATCGTTGCGGGTTTTTCTCCAAGACGTTAATCTCCAAATAAAATAACTATAAAATTGAAGACAAGGAGCTTTTTGCAATTAAATCAGCCTTGGAAGAGTGGCGCCAGCTTTTGGAAGTGGCTAAGCATCAAGTCACTGTTTATATTAGAGATGGGCGGGCTTGGTTCCCCGAGAACCGAACCCATCCGAACTTTGCCTATCCGAGTACCGAGCCGAGTCGGCTCGGTACTCTCCCGCCCGCTCGGATTCCAAATTGAGGCCTAACGTCATTGTGACGTTGTCGGATCTCGGGGCTTGGTTCTCGCGATACTTGAAAATGATAAATACCTGCCTCCACAGCAATCCATCGCCATTTGACAGAGGAAGAGAGCAGGGTGTAGTCACAGGCTGATTAGAGCAGTGACAGAGAATACAATTCTGATTACAATTCTGATTACAATTCTGATAACAATTGATAGAGAAGAGAGGAGGATAGAGGAGTCTTTTTTTTCAATATTTGGCACTACAAGTGCTTTGGGGTGTCCCCCATTCTTTTGCATTAATATTTCTGGCTGTCAAAAGTACTATTTTTCAGCAGACTAAAAATATAATAGTTAGCACTCCCAAGTGCTTTTGAGGTGTCCCCCATTCTTTTGCATTAATATTTCTGGTTGTCAAAAGACCTGTTTGTCAGCAATCTGTAAAATAATTTTTAGCACTCCCAAGTGCTTTTGGGGTGTCCCCCATTCTTTTGCATTAATATTCCTGGCTGTCAAAAGTCCTATCTGTCAGCAGACTTAAAATATAATTTTTAGCACTCTCAAGTTACTGTGTTGAAGCGAAAAAGAAGTGTAACTGAGGAAAAGTTAAGTGCCGATAAAAAAAAAATGGCCAACATGCCATTCTACACACGCAGTGGCAAAGAGAGAATGAGGCCTTCACCTTTCTCTATTAGTGGGCAGATCCAAAAATGTTACCGAGCCTACAAGTGGTGCACAACTACTGTTACGCGTCAAAGCTGAGCTGCAAGATAACAGTAAGGCATTAGAGGATAATGTTTGCTCTGAATCACAAATGACACCAATCCCTGTGGAAAGTCCATCCAACAGTGGGATGTCTAATCGTGAGCATTCTGTTAGTGTACCCATAAAGAGTGACCCTTTCAGCAGTTCTGCTGATGTGTGCCTGAACAGCCCGAGTGTAGCTGGTGATACACAAATTGAGGATGCCACTATGGAAATAGAAGAGGATGAGGGGGAGATTTGTGTAGGCGACGAGGGCGCTAATGAGGATGTTGATGAGGATGAGGTTGTTTGTGTAAGTCCTGCACCAGTGGCAGCAGTTCTGGCATGTGACAAGAAAAAGGCCATTGTCATGCAAGGCCAAAAAAATCAAAAATCCACTTCTTATGTGTGGAATTATTTCTACCCCAATCCAGACAACAACTGTATAGCCATTTGTAGTGTATGTCAAGCCACAGTCAGTCGAGGGAGGGACATTAACCGTCTTGGTACCTCGTCTATGTTACGCCATTTGACGAGAGTTCATGGCAAAGTGTTGGGAAAAGCTGAAAGTTGTTCCAAAAAAATTACGACATCCTGAAGGCTACAAAATACACCCACCACACCATCCTCATTAATATCCTCAGTAGCACTCGGAGTTAGCCCTGCATCCCACTTATTAAGGCTGGATGACTCCTGCACTATAATTGATTCCTCTGAAGAAAGCGTTAGTCCCACTGCTGCTGCTGTTGCTGCTGCTGTGGGTGAATCGTCAGCCCAGAGGATGGCCAAGAAAAAGAGCAGTCCTACATTTCAACAATTAACTGTGAAACAATCATTTGCTAGGGGAAGCAAATATGACAGCAGTCACCCAGTCGCCAAGCGAATCACAGACGCCATAGCTGCCATGTTAGTGTTAGATCTGCGTCCAATATCCACAATAAACGCAGCTGGTTTTTCACAGTTAATTGAGGTTTTGTGTCCGCGTTACAGAATTCCAGCGCGACACCATTTTCCCCGTAAAGTTATTCCACAACTATACCAAAAAGTGTGTAAAAATGTAGAGATTGCGCTGAAAAATGCCATTCTGCCCACTGTCCACTTAACCACAGATATGTGGACAAGTGGAAGTGGTCAAACCAAAGACTATATGACTGTGACAGCCCACTGGGTTTGTCATTCACCTTCACCAGCAGGAACAGCAGCAGCATGTACACCACTAGGTAACATTTGTCACAGGCAGGCCACTCTTTGTATCACGACTTCACTAACAGGCATATAGCTGACAATTTGTTACGCAAACTGAGAGATGTGATTGATACATGACTTATACCACTTGGACTCTCCCCAGGATATGTCATTTCTGATAACGCCAACAATATAGTCCGAGCATTACAGCTGGGTGATTTCCAGCACATTCCCTGTTTTGCTCACACCATCAACTTGGTGGTGCAGAGCTTCCTACGAAATAACCGTGAGGTGCAGGAGATGCTTTCGGTGGCCCGTAAACTTTCAGGCCATTTCAGGCATTCGGCCACAGCATGTAGGAGATTGCAGCAGCTCCAAGAGCAGCTTAACTTGCCCTGCCACCAACTTAAGCAGGAGGTGGTAACTAGGTGGAATTCCACCCTGTACATGCTGCAGAGGATGGAGGAACAGCGCAAAGCCATCCAAGCGTATTGCACAAGCCATGACATTGGGAAAGGAGGGGGCATGTATTTCACTCTTGCACAGTGGGGAATCCTTTCAGTCCTGTACAAGGTGCTGAAACCATTTAAAGTTGTGACGTGTGAAGTGAGTGCAGATTCCGCTAGTTTGAGCCAAGTCATTCCTTTAATTAGACTATGGGAAAAGCAGCTTGAGATACTGAAGGAGGAGTTGAAATCAAGCAATTCCGCAAAGTATGTTGGCCTTGTCGATCAAGTACTTCATTCGCTTCACAATGATCCTCGAATTATTAAGATCTTGAACTCTGATCAGTACGTTTTGGCCACTGTGCTTGATCCAAGGTTTAAGACCTACATTGAGTCTTTACTTGTAAATGAGCGAGATGTGAACTTCTGCAAGGAGCTATTGCTCAGCAAGTTGGCCGCTGAACTGGGCCTCGGCTTGCTGACGTGTCCTCCTTCACTTTCTCAAGCTGCTGCTGCTCGTAAAAAAATTTAATTTCCCAAAAAGAAGCAGGGAAGACGCAGGGGGCAGACCAGAACAATTTAACATCTGGGCTGGTTTGAATGATTTTTCCCAAAAATGTGTCACCTTGCCCATAACGCCATCCAATACGAGTATAAACATGCAAAGGATGGTGGAGGATTATTTTCAAGAGGTAATTTATATGGAAATGTCAGACAGTCCCTTTTCTTACTGGGAGGAAAAGCAGGCCATTTGGAAACCCATGTACAAACTTGCTTTGCAATACCTAAGCTGCCCACCCTCCAGTGTACTCTGAACGAGTGTTCAGCACAGCTGGGAACTTAGTCAGTGATCGCCGTAGAAGTGTTACTTCCAAAAAATGTGGAGAAAATTATGTTTATAAAAATGAACTACATCTTCCGCGAGGAAGGCCTTCACCATCAAAGAAATCCAAGTACTGACTGTTCTCTAATGGCGGATTCAAGTGGCGATGAATTGATAGACTGTGATGATGACGTACACACTGATGAGGGTGAGGATGAAGCTGAAGATGATGACGATAACATCTTTTTAAAACTTTCTATGTAAGTCTAGGGTGCAATCGACCCCCAAAGAGGAAAGGGAATTGGAGCATTTCCATATCACGTACCGTCTTGAAAGGCTGCTGTTTGGGCAATTTTTCCTTAAGGGTAGGGTGTCATACACACAGTGACCCCAAAATGGCTTTGTCCATTTCTATTAATATTGTGCAGTCTATAATGGCTGAATTTTTTGGTATTTTATACAAGTGGAGGGGGGCCTAGAGAGACAGAAACCAAACTGGCTTTCTCCATTTCAATTAATATTGTACAGTCGATAACGGCTGAATTTTTTTGTATTTTCTACAAGTGGAGGGGGGCCTATAGAGACAGAACCCAAACTGCCTTTGTCCATTTCTTTACATATTTAACTATAAGTGTAGGGTGTAATATACATCCAAAGACGATGGCTGCATTGCCAATATGCATAGATGGAGAGGAAGACAATCTCGTTTGTGTGTAGAATTAATGAAGGCCCCATTGGCGTCGTACTTTAAGCCATGCATGCCAGACATTAAATAATAAGGGGTTATCCAATATTTCTAAGGAAATATCTGATCGAGACATATGCTCCGCAGCGGTTTTTGTTTGTTTTTTTGCAATTAGTTTTGTTTGCTTTTTTGCTTTTTTACTGTATTGCCGCTAAAATCTAGTGCTTCATGTTGACATTTTGACTGTCATCTTTGCAACAGTACACATTTTATGTGTCGACATTTCAACTACATCCCAATTTCACATAGTGAAAAGAAGGAAAGTTGCCATATTATCCCACAGGGGGCTGATGTGTCTGAATTGATTAGAAATAAGTTATTGTATTGTATTTTAATTAGTGGCACAATGCGCCAATGTACAGTATATCATTGCAAATGTTCTGATTTTGTATGATTTTGTATGAAATGCATTGATTTCTAAGGCTGTATGCCATGAAATTTGTAATTTATGAAGAAAGAAAATCCAATGCTAATTAGGCCTTTCATCTGTGGGTGACCAACACATCTTTTTGACCTGAATACACAGTAGTCATTACCTTTCTATCTTGTGTATTCTGTCATATTAAAAGGTAGGGAACTATTTGGATAATGTAATAGCAAGTCATTTACATATTGATGTAAACTTTGCTAAGTTTTGCATTAAATTCAAGTTTAGAGAATATTTTACATCCTGATGCTAAACATCTGATATAATATCTCAGACTTTGTGGTTTCAGGTAGGATCAGGGGGCTGGTTTACCCCATGCCATCATGTGTCTCAGAACAGTATATAAAGAGCTGTCTTTTGTATTCTAGCAGTAGTATATACAATCAGTACTTCTGGCTTATCACTAGTACCTCCAACTAGTGTGTAAAGGTCTTTATAAGGACGCTTTAGCAATAAACCATCACCTATTGTCTGCTGTATCCTGTGACCAACAGATAAGAGCTTACACTCTAAGCCGTTCCCCGGCTGTCCTGTGTTGAACTTAGCATCACTGTGTCATTGCTCTGCCTGCTACCCAGCAGCCCAGATCTATAGTAAGCTGTCAAGAAGTACCAGCCAGCCCACAACAAAGAGACGCTGCAGCAGTTATACCAGCTACCCAGAAGTAAGCTATTCTGGGTACTGGTGAAGGGGGCTGGTGGTGGCAGCTGAATCCTCCTGCAACTATTGCACAGTTTGCATTTGTAAGTCGGCGAGTGTCCAGTAGTAGGTGTCACCAGTGGAAGTGGTCAGTAACAGTTGGTTACTGATGTTGAGAAAGCAACCCAGATAAACTATGTAACATCCTTTCATCCTCTTCTCCAACAGACCGGGTAGCAAAGTAAGCCCATCCAGTCACATGGAATCATTTACAAATTTGGAAAAACTCAGAGGTGCACTATTTGTGTCTGATTTATGATGTCATATGTTTGTATTTGGACCTCCCTAAATTGAAAAATACATGGACTGGTGCAGCAATATGTTGTGGATTGTGGAGTAGCATATGGCGAATAAAAGAATTCCAGGTAGAAAAGTAGGATTCACTAATTTAGTCATAATCTCTTTGACACATAGTTATCCAAGATATTATCAGACATTTGCTGTTCCTCCTGTGTTTTCTCACTAGCGTGGCTTCTACTGATCATGGCAGCTGTCGGCACACAGTAGACTGGAGGAGAGAGAGTCTTGTGAGATAATGCTTACATCATCTAGCGAGCTCTATCTTGGAAGGACCCAACATGACCGGACAGCACAATATCTAGCAAACCCTCCCATGAACAGCTCAACAGCAACAACACCCCCTTACCCCTACCCTGGTCGTAAAAAATTACCAGTGTCAGAAGAAATTTAAAGTTTATACCAAAATCCCACAAATGACCCGTCCGGGCCCCGGTACTTAGTACTTGCCCCACCCCTCTCTCGGCACCTCTGATTATATTATAGATCTGTGGCACCAGTTTTGGCAAATGTTTGTGCTTTTTCCCCCCTCACAATTAAAAACGGAATGTCCCTAGTCTCTCCTGCTATTTGCACTGATAAATGAACCACTAGCTGAAAAGACTCACAGCAGCAAGAAATCTAGGTTTGGGCATGAAGGGCAAAGTCTTATCCAGTTGATAACGAAAATTCAGCTTCCTATCAGCAACCCATACTCCCTCCTCTCATGGACAAATCGAAACATGCTTTATAAGCATATGACAAAACGTATCAATCACATATTGAATGCAGCTAGTTGTCTAGAGGTGTCTAGATGGAATAAGAATGACCCAACCACACTGACAGTAGTTATCACTAAACTTTGTCCCCTGCTTGGACTATATAGCCAGTGTAATTCCCAACTGCCAAAATAAATGTAACAGTGAATAGTGTCCCTTTCTCATACACTGCAAAGACATACTGGTAGATTAATTGGCTGTTAACAAATTGACCCAAGTCTGTGTGTGTGTGTGTGTGTGTGTGTGTGTGTGTGTGTGTGTGTGTGTGTGTGTTAGGGAATTTAGACTGTAAGCCCCAATGGGGCAGGGACTGATGTGAGTGAGTTCTCTGTACAGCGCTGCGGAATTAGTAGCGCTATATAAATGTTGATGATGATGATGATGGTGTTATTGTCATTGCCCCCCCATAAAATCCTTTCCTTACCATCCTTTACTAATGTGCCTCTTTTCCATTCCCACCAACAGCTCTCCTGGGGTTCCTTCTGTCTCCCACCAACATCAGTTACATCTTGGAAGATAGTTGTTTATTATTGTCAAAATAAAGTCAAATGACATGCAATTGAAGTAGAGAGAAAAGGTGGCTGGGATCCTGAATGTTAGTGCAGGAGGTAACTGATGGCAATGTGATCATTGCTTTACAATGCTAGAGAGAATTTAGACTCCAGTAAGTAAGTAAGGCTTCTCCATATGAGCAGCAGCTAAGGGTTCATAGGGGAATATTCAATTGTTACCGAGACCGCTAAAATACTTGCGCTCTAAAAATATTACCGGTAATACGGTAATATGCGCGTAAATATCGTTAATACGGTAATTTACTCGCTGGATTTCAGCTCGTAGCTCAGGGAGCTGCGAGCTGAAATCCAGCTGGATATTACCGTATTAACGGTAATATTTTTAGAGCGCGAGTATTTAAAGGAACTCGCTAACAATTGAATACCCCCGATAGAGTCAGGCAAGACACAGCTAGAGAGAATTTAGACTCCAGTAAGAATAAAAAAGTAAGTAAGGCTTCTCCATATGAGCAGCAGCTAAGGGTTCATAGGGGGGTATTCAATTGTTAGCGAGTTCCGCTAAATACTCGCGCTCTAAAAATATTACCGGTAATACGGTAATATGCGCGTAAATATCGTTAATACGGTAATTTACTCGCTGGATTTCAGCTCGCAGCTCAGGGAGCTGCGAGCTGAAATCCAGCGGGATATTACCGTATTAACGGTAACATTTTTAGAGCGCGAGTATTTAACGGAACTCGCTAACAATTGAATACCCCCCATAGAGTCAGGCAAGACACAGCTAGAGATGTTATGGCAGCTACAAGTGTGAGGATGACAGCTGGCAGAGGAAACTAATTCTCCCATTTTAGTGTAGTGCCTCTCTTCTAAGGCTGACTTGCTACATTGTACTTTAAAACGTTACATGTTAGCATGTGTTGAATTGTGGAAGCTATAGTTTACAGGTTTAACAACCATCTGATTTTTTTTTATTATTTGAAAGCCATCCCTGCCCCCAAGAAGAGGTAGAGGGTATTGAGAGGGTGGAACCTCTTCTTCGGGGCAGGGGTAGCCTTCAAAATTGGCTTTGTGCTAAAGAGGTGGATTATCCAACCTATTTTTTCGAAGGAGAAACATTTCCATATGTAAGCCCTGAGACTTCTTTCAAACTGTTCAATACCACCACATGGTGGTTTGTACATCAAAATGTTATTGTGGATTGGTTCCCTAGGTGATTATATTAATGATATGTACATTATTAGTCTACAAGAGACTCTAGTTGTTGGGACTTAAGGCTGCTTAATTGTTTGTGGAACTAGATTCTTTAACTATGTCTGTAATAACAAATGAATAATATATGCCAGTAGATTGAATATTTGTGATATAGGAAGTTAATAGTTTTCTTAGATACATTTTTAAAGAATTCAGTACTACCTAAAATTCTTTAGATGCGGTGCCACTAACTAGTCTAGACATTCTATGATGACATTACATGGATGTCATCTGCATGATGTATGTTTCGCTTCTACAGCTTGTTCCCTGGTAAAGGATTGTATGGTGTGAATAGGATGCAGCCTGTATTGTAGATGAGGATGCTCTCTGCATTGTGTTCTGCTCACTAGGATGTTGTCTGTATTGTACAGTAGAATGCTCTCTGTAATGTAATGGCCAATCAACGATTTTCCCATGCTCCAATTAGACACAAGCCATTCTGGTTGGCTATTTGCATATTTAGCTGTTCATTCATTCTCATTACAGCTCCACAAGGAGCAAATCGTGTCATTCTCTTAAGGTTTTATATTTTTAACCCATCTGGACGACTTCACGAAATAAGAAAGACTAATCATAAGAGGCTAATAAACAGGTAGGTGAGTGCTGTGGAGATTTTTTTTTATTTATTTTAAAGTATTTCAAAATCAGTGTCTGTGTTTTTTTCTATATGGATAAAATTGTGGAATTACATGTTCCAGCATTTGTTTATGTTTGAAAGCCATCCCTGCCTCCAAGAAGAGGTATAGAGGGTATTGGGAGGGCGGAACCTCTTCTCGGGGGCAGGACCTTTCCATCATCATGGCTTTGACCCTGTAACATTTTGGGTGCAGGAGGCAGGCGATGGCAACTTGATCTAATTTACACTGCTAGAGAGAATTTGGACTCCAGTAAAAGGGCTTTTCCATATAACCAAGTGACAGAAGTTTATGCAGTAGCAAAGTGTTCCTAGAGTCAGGGCAGACTAAGATGGAGATGTTTATGGTAGCTCAAGTGTGTAGATGAAAACCAGCAGAGGAAACTAAATATCCCACTTTAGTTTAGTTTTTATTATCTAAGGTTGAAATGCAACATATTACTTTAAAACATTGTATGTTCGCATTTGTTGCATAGTAGAGGCTAGAGTTTTTAGGTTTAATCAAAATTATATTTAAAAGTATGTATTTCTTTTTATCTTTGAAAGCCATCCCTGCCCCTAAGAAGTGTTAGAGGGTATTGGGACGGTGGAACCCCTTCTTGGGGGCAGGGATGGCCTTCAAAGTGATTTTGTGCTGAAAAGTTCTATTACCGAGTCTATTTATTCTGTATTCTATAATAGCATGCTCTCTGTTTTATTTGGGTTAGTACAATACTCTCTTTGTTTATTTATTACCTTAAAACATTATTTGATAGCATTTGTTGAATTATGGAAGCTTGAGTTTTCAGGTTTAACCAAAGTAATATTTAAAAGTATGTCATTTTTTTGCCTTTGAAAGGCATCCCTCCAAGAAGAGGTATAGAGTATTGGGAAGGTGGAACCTCTTCTTAGGGGCAGCGTTGGCCTTCAAAGTGGCATTGTGCTGAAGAGGTGGATTATCCAATCTGTTTATTAGTCTGTATTCTACAGAAGAATGCTCTTTGTGTTGTATGCAAGTTAGTAGAATGCTCTCTGTTGTATTCAGGTTTGTAGAAAGTTCTCTGTGTTGTGTTTGGATTAGTAGAATGCTGTCATTGTTTATTTATTTCAAACATTGTTTGTTAGCATTTGTTGAATTATAGAAGCTTGAGTTTTAGGTTTAACCAACATTATATTTAAAAGTATGTAATTTGTTTGTCTTTGAAAACCATTCCTGCCCCCAAGAAGAGGTAGAGGGTATCGGGAGAGTGGAACCTCTACTTGGGGGCAGGGGTGGCCTTCAAAGTGGCTTTGTACTGAAGAGGTAGATTATCCAGTCTATTTATTCTGTATTCTATAGTAGAATGCTCTCTGTTGTATTCGGGTTAGTAGAATGCTCTCTTTGTTTTTTTTATTACTTTAAAACATTGTTTGATAGCATTTGTTGAATTATGGTAGCTTGAGTTTTCAGGTTTAAGCAAAGTTATATTTACCAGTATATATATTTTTTGCCTTTGAAAACCATCCCTGCCCCCAAATAGAGGGCATTGGTGGTGTGGAACCTCTCCTTGGGGGCAGGGGTGGCCTTCAAAGCAGCTTTGTACTGAAGAGGTGGATTATTTAATTTGTGTATTAGTCTGTATTCTACAGTAGAATGCTGTTTGTGTTGTATGCGGACTAGTAGGATGCTCTTTTTGCTATTTTATTACTTTAACACATTGTATGGTAGCATTTGTGGAATTATGGAAACTTGAGTTTTCAGGTTTAACCAAAGTTAACTTATATTTGAAAGTATGTATTTTTTTTACCTTTGAAAGCCATCGCTGCCCCCAAAGATAGGTAGAGGGCATGGGTGGGGTGGAACCTCTTCTTGAGGGAAGGGGTGACCCTCAAAGTGACTTTGTGCTAAAGAGATGGATTATCCAATCTGTTTAATAGTCTGCATTCTTCAGAAGTATGCTCTTTTTGTTGTATGTGGGTTAGTAGAATGCTCTCTGTTGTATTCAGGTTTATAGAAATTTCTCTGTTTTGTGTTTGGGTTAGTAGAATGCTCTCTTTTTTATTTATTTAAAACATTGTTTGTTAACATTTGTTGAATTATGGGAGCTTGACCTTTCAGGTTTAACCAAAATTATATTTCAAGTATGTAATTTTTTTGTCTTTGAAAGCTATCCCTGCCCCAAAGAAGAGGCAGAGGGTATTGGGAGGGTGGATCCTCTTCTTGGGGGCAGCGGTGGCTTTTAAAGTGACCTTTTGCTGAAAATATAGATGTTCAAATACATTTATTATTATTTTGTAGAATGCTCTCTGTGTTGTATTCTGGTTAGTAGAATGGTCTATTGTATTTGAGCTAATACAATGCTCTCTGTATTGCAATTGCCAGTCAGTGGTTTTCCCTTGCTCAAATCAGACACAAGCCATTCTGACTGGTGAGTATTTAGCTATTCATTCATTCCAATTGCAGCTCCACAAGGAGGACATAGTGTCATTCTCTTAAAGTTTTATATTTTTAACCTATCTGGATGACTTCAGGAAAGAAGAAAGATTATTCACTATTCATTTAAGAGGCTAATAAAGAAGTAAGTGACGGCTTTGGGGAATTCTTATTTTAAATAAAAGTATTTGAAATTCGATGTCTGTATCTTTTTTAGTGTGTATTCTACAGTAGAATGCTGTTTGTGTTGTATGCAGATTAGTAGGATGCTTTCTTTGTCATTTTATTACTTTAACACATTGTATGGTAGCATTTGTTGAATTATGTAAGCTTGAGTTTCAGGTTTAACCAAAGATATTTAAAAGTATGTATTTTTTTGTTTTTAAAAGCCATCCCGGCCACCAAGAAGAGGTAGATGGGTTTGGAAGGGTGGAACCTCTTCTTGGGGGCAGGGGTGGCTTTCAAAGCAGCTTTGTGTAAAAAGGTGGATTATCCAATTTGTTTATTAGTCTATATTCTACAGTAGAATGGTCTTTGTGTTGTATGCGGGTTTGTAGAATACTCTCTTTGTTTATTTATTACTTTAAAACATTTTATGTTAGCATTTGTTGAATTATGGAAGCTTGAATTTTCAGGTTTAAGTATAAATATATTTAAACTTATGTATTTTTTTTGTCTTTGAAAGCCATCCCTGCCCCCAAGAAGAAGTAGAGCGTATTGGGAGGGTGGAACCTCTCCTTGGGGGCAGGGGTGGTCTTCAAACCTGGTTTGTGCTGAAGAGGTGGATTATCTAATCTGTTTCTTATTCTGTATTGTACAGTAGAATGCTCTTTGTGTTGTATTTGGGTTAATAGAATCCTCTATTTGTGTTAGGAACCCCGACAGTCAGCACCACAATACCTGGAGTCTGCTCTGCAGTCTGGTGTTCACTGGAGCCCCTAGTGGTGGGGACAGACTTGGCCGCAGACTACAGAGGGTCGTGAGTTGTGTACTGACTGGGGAGAACCCAGCGATAGAGTATAGGAGTAACCAGCAGAGTGAAGTCCAAGCAAGGGTCGAGGGCTGGCAGCAAACAGAGTATCCAGGAGACAAGCCGGAGTCAGAGGTCACAGGCAAAATGACAGCGTCAGAGTACAGGCAACAATCAAGGGGCACAGGCAGGCAAACGTAGTCAATATTCAGGCAAGGGTTGGCAACGGTAACAGGATCAAGGTTAAGCAGGAACAGAGAGAGGGAGCAGGTCTACAGCACTGTAGCAGGAACTATAACCGGCAGGGAGGGCTTGTCCCTTCCTGCCTTATAAACAGATGAAACCCAATCAGAACCTGTCTTGCACAGCAGGTATTATTTAGCCCAGCTGGGCTATAACTATGTATGCAACGGCCGGGACCAGGAGGAAATGACGTCCCGGTCATCATGACAACGGCTGGGACGCCGAGCCGGACCCGGAAGTGAGACGCGGCGGTGCCCAGAGCCGCCGCGGCTCGTAACAGTACCCCCTCTTGAGGAGGGGTCAAGGAACCCTGACACCCCGGTTTTCCGGGAAAACTTTTTAAAGAAATCAGCAAGTAATTCATCTGAGTGAAGATTTCTTTGTGGTACCCAGGACCTTTCCTCCGGGCCGTATCCTTTCTAATGAACCAAGTAGTGGAACTGACCTTGGACCTTTTTTGAATCAAGGATCTTCTCAACTATGAATTCTTGATGTCTGTCTACCAAAACTGGCTGAGGTCGAGAGGGCTGTCAAGGTTTGAATTGTCTGGAAGACCGGGCAGGTTTCAACAAAGAGCAGTGAAATGTACTGGGAATTTTTAATAATTCCGGAAGCTTCAATTTGAAGGCCACTGGGTTGACTTGCTTTAGGATGGTAAATGGACCAATAAATTTAGGTCCTAATTTCTTACATGGCTGACGGAGTCTTATATTCCGAGTGGAGAGCCACACAGAGTCTCCAACCTTAATTGAACAAGTGGAACGATGTAAATCAGCAAAGACCTTGGACCTAAAGGAAGCTCGAAGTAAAGACTGATGTACAGACTTCCAAATCTTCCTAAGATGGGTGACTGTAGCTCTGGTTTCAGGTGGTCTATCAGTGGATAGAGCGGATAAGGAGTTGACTCTGGGATGGTACCCCAGGTTGCAATAAAAAGGAGAGTACCGGGAAGACGTGTGGCATGCGTTGTTGTACGCAAATTCGGCCCAGGGAAGGAGGTCAGCCCAATCATCATAGTGTTTGGAAATATACAGTCAAAGCTATTGCTCCAAGGAAGCGAGTGGACACGGCTTGAGCAAATACGTCCACGGCCAGTAAGAGATCTCTAGCAGTAGAGTGTTTGTAGCAAAGGGTTGAAAGTGTTTGTGAAAGTGTGGTCTGCATAGACTGGTACTGTTCAACATGGGTGCTAAGCATACGCTAGAGATGGCCAGCGTACTGCCTAAGGAAGGGCCTATTGGTTCAGCACGGTTTCTTATGTGCAAGAAATATGGTGCACACACAACTGCGTATTGTGACACGTGGGTCGAGATGACCAAAGAGTGTGTTAAACCTTTCCCAACAATAGGGAGTTTTAATGCAGAGGTACTAAATAACGTAAAAGATAAAGTGTGGTTGATTAAGTCAACAAAAGTGAGAAATAAGCATAATGATTGTTTAAAATTGTGGCAAATGGAAGGCAACATGTGGCAGAGCAGCAAATGCACAGCGGAAGAAGGCGTGGCGAAAAGCGCGTGCAAAATGGAAGTAGCCGTTGAGAAGCGTGGAGAACTCAGCGCAAGCGCGCCCCCCCCCACCCTATGTGGCGGGAGGAGTAAGTACAGCCGTTATTAAAAATGAAAAAAAAGGAAATTGCTAAGTTATATCCTGTTTTAAGTCAGTTTAAAGCAAGTGTTTCTGAAGAAGAGGATGAACCCACGGTAATTTCAGCCATTGCCTATGCTGTTAATATGTTAGAGGTTCAGCGTAAGTATGGAAAGGGGGCAATGGCTGAGATAGGTGAGAGTAGTGTGACCACTAGGAGAGATAATATTCAAAGTACTGAAGTAGCTAACCCTGAAGATAGTGAACCGGTGGGTTCGTATCCATTCTGCACAATATCAGTTACGATTGGGAAGGCGGATAAGGATGGTGTAGTTCCTTTAAGAAATGTAACAATGCATTGTCCTTGGACTAGATCAGAATTACGTTCCATTATGACTGAATTCCCAGATCCTAGAAAAGAGTTGGCTAAATGTCAGAGGTTTGTTAAAGACCTAGGAAATGCACACGAACCAACCAATAAGGATTGGCGTTTAGTGTTGAGGGCGTGTCTTCCTCCCAATACTAACATACAAAAATGTATTAAAGATTGTTCGTTGGAAGAAGACGACACCTTAACAGATAAGATTACTCAAGAGAATATAGAACCAATTATCAAACATTTAGCCATCTATTTTCCAGTAGTAGCAAATTGGAGTAAAATTTTCACCATTAAGCAGAAAGATAGTGAAACAGCAGCAGATTACTTTATTAGAGCTATAGCAGCGATAACACGGTTCACTGGGATATCAAACATAGGTGAGGACCCACATCACAGGGAAGTAGCTGTAGGAGTACTAATGGATGGTCTTAGGGAAAATTTAAAAACCAGAGTACAAACCTCATTACCTAATTGGAGAGGCATCACAGTAGATTCCCTTAGGGAGTCTGCTGTGGAGCATGATAAAAATATCTTTAGGAAAAAGGAAGAGAAGAGTGATAGGTTGATGACGGTGAGTATACAGGCTCTAGAGGGGATGCATACACGACCACCAGCATACAACCCACATAATAAGAAACATATATTGATCAGATGTTTCAACTGTAATGAAGAAGGACACGTTAGGAGGGATTGTAAAAAGGACAGATACAACCCTAGAGGTGGGACACATAAATATCCTCCAAGGAAGAATTCACATAGATTAGAAGACTCACACCTACCCACACATATTATAGCAGCAAATGCTGTGCGGGAAAGCGATAGTCAGCGCTAGGGGTCAGGTCATACCTGTAGTCTACAGCCAGTGAGGTTAACAGAGAGTCTGAGAGAAGAACCAACAATGATAGTTGACATAGCTGGTAGGAAACAAACTTTTCTTGTAGATACAGGGGCGGCCAGATCTGTGATAACATCTCCTTTCAATCTACAGGTGAACAGTAAACCTATTCCAGCTATGGGGTAACGGGAAGAGTGTTACATTATCCTTTAACTAAGCCCACTAAAGTTACTATCAGGCCCCTGCATACCAAGCATTCGTTTCTCTTGGCTGCAGCGGCTCCTACTAACTTGCTAGGAAGAGACTTGTTATGTAAAATGGGATGTGTCATATACTGTACCCCAGATGGTGTGTTCTTAGATATACCAGAGAAGGTTGTGCATGAGGTACAGGATATATTAGACACCCCTCAAAGGTTAATGTTGCACTCTACCGTTATAGAACAGAGTCCATCTCAAGTAAAGGGGATGTTGCTGCAAATACCGGGGTCCCTATGGACCAGAGATGGACAGGACACTGGATTAATGGCAAACGTAGCTCCTGTGATAGTAAATCTAGAAAAGTGGTAGGATAGCTCCAAAAATTCCACAGTATCCATTAAAACCAAAGGTGCAACTAGGGGTATATCCTGTTATTGAGAGGCTGTTGCAACAAGGGATTTTAATTCGTACCTCCATCACAGCAAATAGTCCCATTTTCCCTGTGAATAAGAGTGGGGGGAGGGGCTATAGATTAGTCCAGGACTTAAGGTGAATTAATAAAGTTGTTGAGAGCCAATGACTGTATCGACCGAGACTATGATGGTTTTTCAGACATTAGACATGCAGAAATTAATTGAAATGCAAGATTTGTGTTCCCTGCAGAAAAAGGCGGTCTGGAAGGCGAAGGGATGTGGTCATGAGTCCTCAGGACTCTGGAGGGATGGACAAGGTAAGCCTGTAGCTCCCTGAACATACTATCCAAGCCTGGCTGAAGCAGCACACGGTCTGACTCACCTGGGTAAAGAAGGTATGTGCAAACTGGTGAGAGCATACTGGTGTGCTCCTGGATTTTCCTCTCAGGCTGGTAAGAAAGAATGTCATGTCTTACTTGTTTGAGGAAAAATGTCGGGAAAACTATTCCAACTGAGTCATCCCACATCCCTCCTACAGACGGGCCTTTTCAGGTAATACAAATTGACTATATCCAATTACCACCTTGCAGGAATCTAAAGTATGTGTTAGTATGTATTGATATGTTTTCCGGTTGGGTAGAAGCATATCCGGCAGCCACTAATACTGCTGTGTTCACTGCAAAGAAAATTGTACAAGAGTTTGCGTATAGGTTCGGTATCCCTAGAATCATTGAAAGTGATAGGGGTACCCACTTTACTGGTGATATCTTCCAAAATATGTATAAATTCATGGGATCAGTAGCAGACTTCACACCCCTTACCGACCACAAGCCAGTGGTAAGGTGGAAAGAGTAAATGGTACTATTAAGAACAAGCTTGGTAAGGTAATGGCTGAGACTGGGTTAGCGTGGCCTGAAGCTTTGCCACTAGTCCTCCATAGCATCCGAACCACTCCTAGACCTCCTCTTAATCTGTCCCCCTTTGCGATACTGTTCGGCCGACAACCTCATTTGATCGTGAGTCCGCAAGATGACTTAAAATGTAATAATGAAGTGACTGTACAATATCTTATCAAAATGAGCAGACAGCTAAAACAACAACAACAAACACTCAAAATGCTGTCACCTGGTATGCCAGAAACGAACTGTCATGATGTTGAACCTGGGGACTATGTTATGATCCGCAATTTCTTACGCTCAGGTTGTTTAACAGACCGTTGGGAAGGCCCGTACCAAGTGCTGCTGACCAGTACCACATCACTGAAGGTTGCAGAGAGAGACACTTGGGTCCATTCCACCCACCGTAGGAAAGTCAGGAACCCGGAGAAAGTGCGAGATAAAGCTGAGACCGACGACACTGATCTGTCACTCGTAAGCCTGTTCTGGGAGACCTAAAGCCTGCAGTCAAGACATCTGAACCAGAGACGTTGCCTCAGAACTATCTTTCCAGCGATGGAGTGGCGGTTTTTGTTTTTCTTTTATTCCAGGATTTTCCTTGTTTTTACTTTTTCTAGGACATTCGAATTTTTGCGAAGGAGGATGGAGGACAGAGGCAGGTTCTGGTAGTGATGCGGATGAGATGGAGTTAGTAGAATACCAAGAGCAGCCCATTATCAAGCTTAGTCCAGGGGTTATGAAAAGGTCACCAGTACCCTGGACATGGGCGGGCATCCTCTGGAGGATTATCACTCCTTAGTGGGTAAGGCTCTAAATCAAACTGAGTGCTGGGTGTGCTCACACGTGCCTCAGGGACAGCATAATGTAGGACTAGTGCAGTCCCCACTAAACATCTCTGAGGTAGTCGAATTGAGGGGAGGGAGGCCCATAGAAGGGAGGTACAATAACACTAGGTCCCCTAGTCTGAAGCTTCGACAATACTCCTTAGACAGATCTTTACTGTGCCTGAACATCTCTCATGCAAAGTGTCTGGAGAATTGGGAAGCTAACCTAAGAGATCAGACAATGGCTCGCCACACTCATGTTGGAGGGAGACATGCAAGGTCACCAATAAGCAGAACTGTTGATGGACACCACAAATTAGGGCGTGTAACTAAACATAAGAAAGTATGCATTGGAAAGGTCTCTATAGGTAATTGTAAGAATGTCATCCATGCCGTCACGTGTCTTGAACACATGGAGACACTAGGCATGGGTGGTTTTGTCAAAACCTTATGTGATATAATTAATGGGCATACTGTTCCTTATGTTCTCCCTGTTGATGTGTACTTTATTTGTGGGAGAAAAGCTTATTCCTGGGTGACTCTGAGTTCCAAGGGTTTGTGTTTCTTAGCTAAACTGGTTCCGGAAATCATGACTATTACTCATGGAGAAATGGTTGGTATTCACAAGACTACATCACCACCATACACACACACACACACACACACACACACACACACACACACACACTATGAACACCATGACAAGAGAAATCTGATTCCTGGTGAGGAGCCCATAGCTACAAAATTGATAAGTGAAACTGCTGGCTTTCAAGTTTTGGTTGCTCTAAACCTCACCAGGACCGCTCGGGGAATGTTAAATTTTATATATATTCAAGACCTAGCTAAATTGATAGATAATATCACCGAGATGTATGATGACACTTTCAGGTATACTGGAAGGGAGCTACAAGCGTACAAGAAGGAGTTGGTGCAACATAGGTTGGTACGGAATTATCTTACCTCTATTACTGGTGGATACTGTGTGACTTTGGCTACCCAGTTTGGTGTCAAGTAGAGATGGGCGGGTCCGGTTCCCCGAGAACCTAACCCACCCGAACTTTGGGTATCCAAGTACCGAGCTGAGTAGCTCGGTACTCTCCCGCCCGTTTTGAATCCAAATCGAGGCTGAACGTCATTGTGACGTCGTCAGATCTCGGGGCTCGGTTCTCGCGATACTTCAACATTATAAATACATGCCTCCACAGCAATCCATCGCCATTTGACAGAGGGAGAGAGCAGGGTGTAGTCACAGGCTGATTAGAGCAGAGACAGAGAATCCAATATTCTCCTTGCAATTGCTTTAACAAAAATCGCTAGAGAAGAGAGGAGGATAGAGGTTTATTATTTTTTGTTAATATTTGGCACTCCCTAGTGCTTTTGGGGTGTCCCCCATAATTGTACATAAATATTTCTGGCTGTCAAAAGTCATATCTGTCAGCAGTATCTACCAACTAATTGTTAGCACTCCTCAGTGCTTTTGGGGTGTCCCCCATAATTGTGCATAAATATTTCTGGCTGTCAAAAGTCATATCTGTCAGCAGTATCTACCAACTAATTTTTAGCACTCCTCAGTGCTTTTGGGGTGTCCCCCATAATTGTGCATAAATATTTCTGGATGTCAAAAGTCATATCTGTCAGCAGTATCTACCAACTAATCACAGATACCATGGCTGCAATGTTAGTGTTAGATCTGCGTCCAATCTCCACAATAAACGCAGCTGGTTTTTCACAGTTAATTGAGGTTTTGTGTCCGCGTTACAGAATTCCATCGCGACACCATTTCTCCCGTAAAGCAATTCCACAACTATACCAAAAAGTGTGTTAAAATGTAGAGATTGCGCTGAAAAAATGCCATTCTGCCCACTGTCCACTTAACCACAGATATGTGGACAAGTGGAAGTGGTCAAACCAAAGACTATATGACTGTGACAGCCCACTGGGTTGGTCATTCACCTTCACCAGCAGAAACAGCAGCAGCATTTACACCACTATGTAACATTTGTCACAGGCAGGCCACTCTTTGTATCAGCGGCTTCACTAACAGGCATACGGATGACAATTTGTTACGCAAACTGAGAGATGTGATTGATGCATGGCTTATACCACTCGGACTCTCCCCAGGGTATGTCATTTCTGATAATGCCAACAATATAGTGCGAGCATTACAGCTGGGTGATTTCCAACATATTCCCTGTTTTGCTCACACCATCAACTTGGTGGTGCAGAGCTTCCTACGAAATAACCGTGAGGTGCAGGAGATGCTTTCGGTGGCCCGTAAAATTTCAGGCCATTTCAGGCATTAAGCCACAGCATGTAGGAGGTTACAGCAGCTCCAAGAGCAGTTTAACTTGCCCTGCCACCAACTTAAGCAAGAGGTGGTAACTAGGTGGAATTCCACCCTGTACATGCTTCAGAGGATGGAGGAACAGCGCAAAGCCATCCAAGCATATTGCACAAGCCATGACATTGGGAAAGAAGGGGGGATGTATTTCACTCTTGCACATTGGGGAATCCTTTCAGTCATGTGCAAGGTGTTGAAACCATTTGAAGTTGTGACGTGTGAGGTGAGTGCAGACTTTGCTAGTTTGAGCCAAGTCATTCCTTTAATTAGACTATTGGAAAAGCAGCTTGAGAAAATGAAGGAGGAGCTAAAAGCAACCAATTCAGCAAAGTATGTTGGCCTTGTCGATCAAGTACTTAATTCGCTTCACAATGATCCTCGAGTTATTAAGATCTTGAACTCGGATCAGTACGTTTTGGCCACTGTGCTTGATCCAAGGTTTAAAACCTACATTGAGTCTTTACTTGTAAATGAGCGAGATGTGAACTTTTTCAAGGAGCTATTGCTCAGCAAGTTGTCCGCTGAACTGGGCCTCGGCTTGACGACGTGTCCTCCTTCACTTTCTCAAGCTGCTGCTGCTCGTAAAAAATTCAATTTCCAAAAAAGAAGCATGGAAGACGCAGGGGGCAGACCAGAACAATTTAACATCTAGGCTGGTTTGAAGGATTTTTCAAAAAAATTTGTCACTTTGCCCATAACTCCATCCAATACAAGTATAAACATTCAAAGGATGGTGGGGGATTACTTTCAAGAGGTAGTTGATATGGAAATGTCAGACAGTCCCTTTCCTTACTGAGAAGAAAAGCAGGCCATTTGGAAACCCATGTACAAACTTGCTTTGCAATACCTAAGCTGCCCACCCTCCAGTGTGTACTCTGAACGAGTGTTCAGCACAGCAGGGAACTTAGTCAGTGATCGCCGTAGAAGTGTTACTTCCCAAAAATGTTGAGAAAATGATGTTTATAAAAATGAACTACATCTTCCACGAGGAAGGCCTTAACCATCCAAGACATCCAAGCACTGACTGTTCTCTAATGGCGGATTCAAGCGGCGATGAATTGATAGTCTGTGATGATGACGTACACACTGATGAGGGTGAGGATAAAGCTGAAGAAAGTCTGCTGTTTGGGCAATTTATCCTTAAGGGTAGGGTGTCATAGACAGAGTGACCCCAAACTGCCTTTGTCCATTTCTCTTAATATTGTACAGTCTATAACGGCTGAATTTTTTTGTATTTTATATAAGTGGAGGGGAGCCTAGAGAGACAGAAACCAAACTGGCTTTCTCCATGTCAATTAATATTGTACAGTCTATAACGGCTGAAGTTTTTGGTATTTTATACAAGTGGAGGGGGGATCTGGAGAGACAGAAACCAAACTGGCTTTCTCCATGTCAATCAATATTGTACAGTCTATAACGGCTGAATTTTTTTGTATTTTTCGACAAGTGGAGGGGGGCCTATAGAGCTAGAAACCAAACTGGCTTTCTCCATTTAAATTAATATTGTACAGTCTATAACAGCTGAATTTTTTTGTATTTTCGACAAGTGGAGGGGGGCCTATAGAGACAGAAAGCAAACTGCCTTTTTCCATTTCTTTACATATTTAACTATAAGTGTAGGGTGTAATATACATCCAAAGACGATGGCTGCATTGCCAATATGCATAGATGGAGAGGAAGACAATCTGTTTTGTGTGTAGAATAAAGGAAGGCCTACCAACAAACAATCAAACTGTTTTTTGGATGTTTTATTACCTCTACAATTAGATTACTTATCTCTAAAACAGTTGGAGCACTAAATTGGGTTTTTTTAGGCCCAAAAACATTGATTTTCCAACAAAATAGCAAAACAAAACCAAAACCAAAACCAAAACAAGCAATGGCGGTTTTGCAAAACAAAAACCAAAACACGACGGTAATCCAGATCCAAAACCGAATCCAAAACCAAAACACGGGGGTCAGTGGCCATCTCTAGTGTCATGTGTTGTACGTACATCACCAATAATACAGATGACCCCAAAGAGGTTATAGACCGGAAGATGGACAAAATTCTGCAACTGAAATGGGAATTTCAAAGGTTGGTTCTCGTGGTTGAACCCTGTAAAATGGTTCTCCGGTCTAGGGGAGTGGGTACAGAAAATCGTTGCTAGTGGAGGTAAGCTCCTTCTCCTTATACTTGGTGTCATCTTAGCAATTGGTTTGTGTGTCAAATGTGTTCCTACTGTGTTGAAGTGTGGAAAACAGTCTCCTGGGAGAAACACTGAAAACGAGACTGAAAGGGTGGTGAGAGATACCGAGATCTTGGTCTGTGAAGAAATATTGTATAATCCTGAACTTGAAACGGTTATGTGATAGTTTGGTGTACTATCAAGGGGTGGAGCTGTCGAAGTCAGCAAATTGGATAAAGTCATTTCAATTAATATTGAGCAAACTTGATTGTCTTTGTCTGAAATTATGTGTAGAGCACGCTACGGCGTGAAAGGGCGTATCCAGCCGCAACACGTGGCAATAAACAGTTTCTACACTTTTACACACATTCGCACAAACATAAACATTTGAAAATTGTACACATTAATTGTAGTTGCAACACATAGTTATTTATGTCGAAATATAGTAGAATTCATGTTTAATAAAGAAGGTATATGCATACTAGTGAAACCTAGGGTTCAGGTTTAGGGAAATGTGCCATGTTTGATATCATATTAATCCCCTTTACATCAGCAGCTGTCCGGTGCATTCGGCGAAGAGATCGCACATTGCATACTCTAGTTATTGATGTTAGGGAATAAACCTCTAATATGATTCTGACTGTAAAATGTTAATGGACTGGTTGTAATTGGAGTTATGGTGTTAGGAACCCCTCCAGCCGGCACAACACAACCCGGAGTCTACTCTGCCAATCAGGTGTTCACTGGAGCCCCTGATGGTGGGGACAGACTGGGCTGTAGACTGACAGAGGGTCGTGAAGTGTGTACCGGCTGGGGAGAACCCAGGCAAGCGGAGTGAGGTCCACGCAGAGGTCAAGGGCCGGCAGCAGGTTGCAAGTCCAGTTAACAAGCCGGGGTCAAGGGACACAGGCAAACCGGAGAAACGGTAAACAGGCCAAAGGTCAGGGTCACGGGATACACAAGCGAAGTCCAAATCCAAGCCAAGGGTCATACACGAGAGATCAGCAGAATTACAATACACAGGAACAGGAACAAGCAGGTCAGCAGACTGTGAGACAGAAGCTATAACCGGCAATGAAGTAGCGATGGCCGGGACGCAGGTAAGAGAGTCGCGGCGGCTGGGCACCGCCGCGGCTCGTAACAGTACCCCCCCTTGAGGAAGGGTCGAGGGACCCCGACATCCAGGTTTCCTTGGAAATTTTTTGAAGAATTCCTTTAACTGTTTAGGCGCATATAGCCGTCTTTGCGGGACCCAGGATCGCTCCTCTAGTCCACGATTTTTCCATTGTACTAGGAAGTGTACCTGCCCCTGCACTTTTTTAAAGTCAAGAATTTTCTGGACCACAAATTTTTGTGGTGTGTTCCTATTTCCCACAGAAAGCCCTGTAGGCTGGGATTGATTCGGGTATAATACTGGTTTAAGTAATGAACAATGAAACGTGTTCGGGATCTTTAGTGAGCCAGGAATCTTCAATCTAAAAGCTACCGGATTGAACTGTTTGGTAATTATGAACGGACCAATAAATTTAGGGCCCAGTTTTTTACAAGGCTGTCTGAGTCTAACATTTCGAGTTGACAGCCACACTTTCTGGCCCACTTTGAATGAGCAGGTGGTACGGTGGCGATCCGAAATTTTTTTGGCCGACACTGAGGACTTTTTCAAGGAGGACTGAATTTTCCTCCAAATTACTTTCTGATCAGCAGCTGTGGAACGAATCTCCGGAATACCAGTAGATTTGAGAGAATAGAACGGGGAAGTCTGAGTAGATGAGTGAGATGAGTTATTGTAGGAAAACTCTGCCCAGGGCAGCAAAGAGGACCAATTATCCTGGAATTCTGAGGTATAACATCGGAGGAACTGTTCAAGTGACTGGTTAACCCTTTCAGTTTGCCCGTTAGACTGAGGGTGGTATGCAGATGATAGACTGATCCTGATTCCGAGAAGGGTGCAGAAGGTTTTTCAGAATTGCGCTATGAATTGTGAACCACGATCAGAAACAATATCGGAAGGAAGTCCATGGAGCCGGAAAATATGTTGTATGAAGCAAATGGCCAGATCTCGAGCTGTAGGAAGCCTGGTTAATGGAATGAAATGTGCCATTTTGCTGAAATGGTCTACCACAACCCAAATAGTATTGTGTCCTGCAGAAGGTGGCAAATCAACAATAAAGTCCATGGACAAATGTGTCCAAGGTTTTGCAGGAATGGTCAATGGAACTAATTGACCTACCGGGCGAGTCCTGGGGACTTTGTTTCTGGCACAAACCTCACATGAGAGGACATGACTCTTGACGTCAGCGGACAAGGATGGCCACCAGACCGTACGGGAAAGGATCTCCAACGTCTTGTGGATTCCAGGGTGTTCAGCAGACCTACTATTATGCGCCTCTGCAAGAACCGCCTTCCTTAGATGGACTGGAACAAAGAGACGTTGCTCCGGAGTAGTATCAGGGGCTAATCTCTGGAATCTCTGAAGTGCGATACTCAGATCCTGGGTTAACCCAGCATGGATTACAGAAGGAGGAATAATAGGCTCCGGGTTTGAAACTGGAACGTGGTGTGCCAAGAAACTTCTGGACAGAGCATCTGCTCAGACATTTTTGGAACCCGGTCGATAGGTGATCAGGAAATTAAACCGGGTAAAGAATAACGACCAACGGGCCTGTCTGGGATTTAGACGTTTGGTTGAATATATTGCAAGTTCTTGTGGTCGGTAATGACAGAGATCTGATGTGAAGCACCCTCCAGCCAATGCCGCCACTCCTCGAAGGCCCATTTGATTGCCAATAGTTCTCTATTCCCGACATCATAATTGGCTTCTGCTGAGGAGAACTGACGGGAGAAATAGGCACATGGGTGTTGACAATTAGTATGAGGATCCTTCTGTGATAATATGGCTCCAGCACCGACGTCAGACGTCAGAGGCGTCGACCTCGAGAACAAATGTCTTAGCTGGATCCGGGTGTCTAAGGACCTGCGCGGAGACAAAGGATTTTTTCAGGCTTTCAAATGAGGCTACTGCTTGGGGCGACCAATTAGTTGGATCCATTCCTTTACGGATTAGGGCGACAATGGGAGCCACGATGTCCGCAAAGCCATGAATGAATCTTCTATAATAATTGGAGAAGCCCAGAAACCTCTGCACCGCCTTAAGGTTGTTTGGTTGCACCCAATCCAAAATAGCCTGAACCTTATTTGGTGTTTTGTACTTGCCCTTAGTTTTGCCCTCATTCAAGATGGTCGTGATTGCCTCATGAAGTTTCCATCTTGGATCTCTGTTATGAACTTGCCCTTACAATAGCCCTAATCCAAGATGGCCGGGACTGTCTCATGAAGATTCCATCTTGGATCCCATTTCCTGTTTGGGCCTAGAAAAGGCACTTCCTGTTATGAAGCCTTTGCACGAGTATTGTGTTTGTATCTGAACCAGATGCTTCCACAGAACCTTGCCTCCTTGTGATTTGGACTACAAGTACTTGATACTTCCACCAGACCTTTATACTCTTGTGACTTTGGACTTTATTTGTTGGACACTGGAGATTTATTTATATACCAAAATAAATTCTGTTGAATTCAGATATACCTGGCTATTGGGTTCCGTTTGTGATACCAGAAGTGTGACAGGATACTCGTGCCAAAAATGACGGAGCCCACCGGGTCAGAACCATCTGCTTTACAGTGACTTTCAGATCTGAGTTTCCACATGCATTCTGCTTCAAGACAACTACAGGAATTTCATGCAAAATTTCAAGAACTGGAGACCCAGTGTACAAATAATTTTCAGCTGCAAAATCAACACGTAACTGAGTTGCAAATAAATGTTCATGAACTCAAAGATCAAATAGCGCTACAAAATGGAGTTATTACAGAACTACAGGTGCGGCTTCAAGAAGTTAATGCTGTAGCACCTTCAGCTGCAGTACATCAGCTCACACTCCCACTACCTCCGGCTCGATTCTCAGGTGATCGTAAAAAATACAGAGGTTTTATTAATCAATGTAATATGCATTTTGATTTACATCCTACTTATTTTTTGACTGATGTACAGAAATTACGTTGTATTCTTTTATTGTTGAAAGATGATGCCTTGGCATGGGCTTCTCCTTTGATAGAAGCAAAAAGTCCCATATTACAAGATCTTTCTAATTTTATGGATGCAATGAACCAGATATTTGATGATCCAAATCGAAGTGCTACTGCTGAGTCAGTTTTATTAAAAATGCGTCAGGGAAGACGTACAGTGGCTGAATACACCTCTGATTTCCGAAGATGGATCTTGGACACTGATTGGAATTCGGCAGCTAAGCTCACTAACAATAACCCAGCCATTAACTGGGAGTCTTAAACCCTAACGTTTCAAGATCCTATCAGTGTGGTCCCGCTTGCACAAGAAGAGAATCAGATCTCAGTGTCCCTCTCTTCTGTGGAGGAACAATTGCCTGTTCAATATCAGGATTTTGCAGATATCTGTAACAAACAAAATGCTGACAAATTACCACCCCATCGACCATATGATTGTCCCATCGATCTATTACCTGGGGCTGCTATTCCTTTTGGTCGGATTTATTCATTAGCTGATCCTGAATTAAAGACACTAAAGACTTACCTGGAGGAAAATGAAACTAAAGGTTTTATACGTTCTTCAAAATCTCCAGCAGGGGCTCCTATTTTTTTTTGTAAACAATAAAGATGGATCTTTGCGGCCATGCATTGATTATAGAGAATTAAATAAAGTTACTATAAAGAACAGATATCCACTTCCTCTCATCCCAGAATTATTGGAAAGACTGCAGACAGCATTTATTTTTACAAAGCTCTATTTAAGAGGAGCGTACAACCTAATACGCATTCGACCAGGTGATGAATGGAAAACGGCTTTTCGAACAAAATATGGACATTATGAGTACCTCGTGATGCCGTTCGGGTTATGTAATGCCCCTGCTACTTTCCAACATTTTATAAATGATGTCTTTCGAGATTTGCTTGATCTGTTCAATATTGTATATCTTGATGATATCCTTATCTTTTCTAATTCTTTACCAGAACATCAAGAACATGTTCGAATTATTTTACAACGGCTACGTATAAACCAATTATACATCAAGTTGGAGAAATGCGAATTCCATCGTACTCAAATAAAATTTTTGGGTTACATTATATCCCCTCAAGGACTGTGTATGGATCCCTGTAAAGTGCATGCTGTGGTAGATTGGCCCATACCTAAAAACGTCAAAGATGTGCAACGATTTATGGGCTTTGCTAATTTCTATCAACGTTTTATAAAGGACTTTTCTGGAATTGCTGCCCCCTTTACTCAGCTCACAAAAAAGGTTTCCTCCTTTCAGTGGTCACCAGCAGCTGATAAAGCTTTTTCCATTTTGAAAACGAAGTTCACGTCAGCTCCTATATTAATTCATCCTAATCCTACACTCCCATTTGTTTTGGAAACTGATGCATCGGATTCAGCGATAGGAGCAGTAATTTCACAAAGAGTAGGAGAAAAAATGTTACTTCACCTCTGTGCTTTTTATTCAAGGCAAATGACTGCTCCTAAAAGAAACTATGATGTGGAAAATAAAGAACTTCTTGCCATTATAGCTGCTTTTTCAGAATGGAGACATCTTTTAGAAGGTGCAAAGCATCAAGTGATAGTCCTCACCGATCACCGGAATTTGGAATTCCTTAAATCAGTAAAAAGATTATCTCCCCGACAAGCTCGATGGCTCTCTTTTTAAGCCGTTTTGATTACCTAATTTCCTATAGACCTGGATCGAAGAATGGAAAAGCTGATGCCCTCTCAAGAGCCTATGCGGAGAATCCTCAACAGGTAAAGCCTGTTCAAACAATAATTCCTGATTCAAATTTTTTGGGGGTTATTTGTACAACGGAGTTATTAACAGAGATCAAGAATGGATATGATATGGATTCTACCCTCATGAATCCTCCAAAAAATGTTAAATTATCTTATGACAACAGAGTCTGGCATATGGCACATCAACTATACATTCCAGAAAAAGCACGGTTAAAGGTCATGCAACTATTCCATGACTCTAAATTAGCAGGCCATAAAGGACTTCAGAAAACTCAAGAACTGTTAAGCCGTTCATTCTGGTGGCCCAACTATAAGGAAGATGTAGCAAAATATGTATCCTCTTGTACAACGTGTGCCAGATTTGAGACTCCTCGTGCTTCTCCTTTTGGACTACTACAACCTTTGCCAATACCTACACGTCCATGGGATTCCATTTCCATGGACTTTATTGTAGAACTTCCGAGATCTAAGAATATGACCACTATCTTTGTGGTAATTGACAAACTGACAAAGATGGCTCACTTTATACCCTGCCAGGGTACTCCTACAGCAAAAGAAACAGCCAACTTACTTATAAAATAAGTTTTTAGTTTGCATGGCGTTCCTAATGATGTGGTGTCAGACCGAGGCGTTCAATTCACATCACGATTTTGGAAACAGTTTTGCAAATCCCTTGGCATTGTGGTGAACTTGTCCACTGCATTTCATCCACAGTCAAATGGACAAACGGAGCGAACAAACCAAACACTTGAGCAATACCTCAGATGTTATATTTGTCACCTACAGGATGATTGGGTTGATATCCTCTCCATGGCTGAGTTTGCATACAATAATTCTCAACATTCATCTACAAGATTTAGCCCTTTCTATGCTAATCTAGGATATCATCCAAATATTTGTCCCAATCTATCTTGTGACTCTCCAATTCCTGCTGTGGAAGATAGACTGATTATTATGCAAAGTAATCTTGAATTATTAAAAGAGACTTTGAAAACTGCTCAAGAAAGATATAAACGTGATGCTGACAGATCACGAAGGGCTGCTCCAACTTTTAGTATTGGTGATGAAGTATGGTTGTCAACTAGACATTTAATGAGGTAGCAGACCTCATTGCCTTAAATAGTGAGCACAGCCAATCAGAGCCTGGCTCTGATAGTTCCCAGCCCCCCTGCACCTAATTTCATTAGCCCGCAGGCTATTAACTTTACTGAGCGCATGCGCCCGGCTACTCACTGCCGGGATGCAGCGCTGAAGCGTCCATCCGTTGCCCCGGCAACAGCCGGGTCATGGGCGGAAGTGACGTCCCGCCGCCGGGACGCAGGTAAGAGAGTCGCGGCGGCATGGCACCGCTGCGGCTCGTAGCATATGGCGGGAAGAACAGAGCTCATCCCCTGGAGAAATTACCTCCACCTTTGGATTCCTTAGATTAAACCTGCCTATGATCTACAACCCCCTGGACCTTCCTTAAACCTGGACCAATGGAAGCAAGCCACATCATCTGCATTGTTTTACTGTATTTCTGTTTGCATATAAGCATGATCCTCACATCCAGTGAACAGACTTCTTGTCCACAGACTTCAGGATTGAATGACTGTTCGCTGGATCCAGAGCGCCTGCGATAAATAACGGCTGTACTTATTATTATTTCGCTTGAATTATTCTGCTACTTTTTGAGAATAAATATTTGTGCGTTGGAAACACAAATCAAGATTCGACAATCGTTATTGGATAGCGACAAAATGCTCTTAACACTTCTATCCAATCCATCTTAAATACGTATACCAACTTTTCTTTAAATAACTTTAAAGAAGAAGGTTGAGTTTGCAACCAGAATTGGAAAATACATTGTTTTGCAACAGCTGAAATAATAAGAAGCAGTTTCTTTCCCACAGAATTCCCAGCATTCAGAAGATACAGGTACAAAATTTACTAACTCTTCTAAGGCATTTTCTTTAGTTTGAATACAAAAACGTTTTATATATAGACAATGCCATATACAGTGAAATAAAGAAACCTCAGATTTGTTACATTTTGGACTATTTGAATCCCTACTAACCCACATATTATATGGTTATATAATTTTACATTCGGATAATTTAGACCCCCTTTCTTTTATGTTTTCTGTAAGACCTTCAGACTGATCTTTGCTTTTTTTACCATTCCAGATAAATCTTTAGAACATTAAGTCCAAGGATTTTTCATCTTGTGTAGATAGTAGTATTGGTAAAACCTGTGAGGGGTACAATATTTTAGGAAAGGTAATCATTTTAATTAGGTTTACCCTACCAACAAAGGACAGATGTAAATGCTGTCACAATTTTAATTCTGATTCAGCAGCATAGATTATATATATGATAAACATTCAATTTATATAGATCTTCTATTTTTTTGGTAAATATATTCCCAAATACTTGATATATGAATTAGCCAATTTAAGAGCAATATTCCTGCTCCATGAAGGTTTTTTTTTTACAGGGGCCCAATGACATTGCCACTGATTTATCTATATTGATCGTAAATCCAGATATTGCTCCAAATTAATTTATTTTATTCAAGAGATGATATAAACATTCTTGAGGCTTAGAGATATACAGTCATGGGCAAAAGTTTTGAGAATGACACAAGTATTGGTTTTCACAAAGTTTACTGTTTCAGTGTTTTTAGACCTTTTTGTCAGATGTTGCTATGGTATACTTAAGTAAAATAACAAGCATTTCATAAGTGTGAAAGGCTTTTATTTACAATTATATTAAGTTTATGCAAAGAGTCAATATTTGCGGTGTTGACCCTTCTTTTTGAAGACCTCTGCAATTCGCCCTGGCATGCTGTCTCTCAACTTCTGGGCCACATACTGACTGATAGCCGCTCATTCTTGCCTAATCAATGCTTGGAGTTTGTCAAAATTTCTGGGGTTTTGTTTGTTCACCCACCTCTTGAGGATTGACCACAAGTTCTCAATGGGATTAAGGTCTGGGGAGTTTCCTGGCCAAGGTCCCAAAATTTTGATGTTTTAATCCTCAAGCCACTTAGTTATCACTTTTGACTTATGGCAAGGTGCTCCATCATGCTGGAAAAGGCATTGTTCATCACCATACTGTTCTTGAATGGTTGGGAGAAGTTGCACTTGGAGGATGTTTTGTTGCCATTCTTTATTCATGGCTGTGCTCTTAGGCAAATTGTGAATGAGCCCACTCCCTTGACTGAGAAGCAACCCCACAATGGTCTCAGGATGCTTTATTGTTGGCATGACGGACAAGCATTTTCCCAGATGCCCCAAACAATCTGAAAGGGGATTCATCAGAAAAAATGACTTTACCCCAGTCCTCAGCAGTCCAATCCCTGTACCTTTTGCAGAATATCAGTCTGTCCCTGATATTTTTTCTGGAGAGAAGTGGCTTCTTTGCTTGCCTTTTTGACACCAGGCCATTCTCCAAAAGTCTTCGCCTCACTGTGTGTGCAGATGCACTCACACCTGCCTGCTGCCATTTCTGAGCAAGCTCTGCACTGGTGGTGGACCGATTCTGCAGCTGAATGAACTTTAGGAGACGGTCCTGGTGCTTGCTGGATGTTCTTGGGCGCCCTGAAGCCTTCTTCACAACTATTGAACCTCTCTCTTTGAAGTTCTTGATGATCCAATAAATGGTTGATTTAGGTCCCATCTTACTATCAGTAATATCCTTGCCTGTGAAGCACTTTTTGTGCAAAACAGTGATGACTGCATGTGTTTCCTTGCAACCATGGTTAACAGAGGAAGAACAATGATTTCAAGCACCACACTCCTTGTAAAGCTTCCAGTCTGTTATTATAACTCAATTAGCACGACAGAGTGATCTCAAGCCTTGTCCTTGTCAACACTCTCATCTGTGTTAATGAGTGAATCACTGACATGATGTCAGCTGGTCCTTTTGTGACAGGGCTGAAATGCAGTGTAAATGTTGTTTTTGAGATAAAGTTTATTGTCATGGCAAAAGACTTTGAAATTAATTGCAATTCACTCTTCATGACATGCTGGAGTATATGCAAATTGCCATCATAAAAACTGAGGCAGTAGACTTTGTGAAAAATAATATTTGTGTCATTCTGAAAACTTTTGGCCATGACTGTACAATAACAAATCAAACAAGCAAACGCTGTTAATTTGATACTAGTTTTACCAATTTTTATACCTTGAAAATGTTCCCATCGCTGCAATAGCCGAATAATAGGATCAATAGTCAGGTTAAAAAGTAATGTGGCTAGAGGCCATCCTTGTCTGGTTTTCCTAGACATATATATCAGATCTCCTCTTTTGTTGTTAATCATTAATTCTGTACGTGGTTTATTGGACATATATTGTGTAAATTGTGAAAATAGAGAACCAAATGTGTGTATTTAAAAAATCCGCTGCAGAAAAACCTATGAAACTTTATTGAAAGCTTTTTTTTGCATCTAAACTTATTATAATATTTTGGTTACCTTTATTTGCAGATGATGCTATTACTACAGCCAATGCCGTTCTTATCCTCCTGACTGCATTTCTCCCATGGGTAAAACATAACTGATGATCTGTCAGCAGAAAAAGTATAATACCCTGCAATCTATTTGCCATAATTATGGCCAAAAGTTTTAAATCCTGATTTAAAAGCGTAATCGGCCTATATGATGACACGAATTCTTGATTTTTATCTATCATAGGTATTAAAATGGTATATGCTTCAATAAAGTTAGGTATTGGATTTTTATGAATTTTCTGAAATAAATCTGTTATGACAGATGTAATATCTTCATTTAAAATTTTATAGTACTCTCCACTAAAACCCCCTGGACCCAGGGTTTTATTAGGGCTATAGCAGATTGCACCTCCATCTTTTTAATGTCTGCATCTAATATTTCCCTTTGAAAAGGTATCAATTTAGGGAGTTTCACATCTATAAAAATGTTGTGAAGTTTATCTTCATCACACAATGGTGCTTTATATAAATCGGTGTAATATTGATGAAATTGCTGGGCAATATCCTGTGCAGAAATATATCTCTCTTCTGTACATCCATCTCTAATTGATGTAATATATGATCTAGCTTTTTGCTGTCTTGCTATATGCGCTAACACTTTTCCTGGTTTATTGCCCCGACGGTATTACCATCATACGCTGTTCTACTATTTGCCTGATTTAATAAAAAAAAGTCTCAAACATATCTTTACTCTTTTTATAATTCTCCAAAGTAGAGGGATTTGAATTAATCTTAAATAAATCATAATAGCTTTTCATTGATGTACATAAAGCCTGGTATTGATCACTAAGTACATCTTTTTTTGATGTAGTATATGCGATAATATGAGCCCTCATAACAGCTTTCGCAGTCTGCCAAAAGAGTGCCGAATCTTCCCTATGTTGTTGATTATCATTAACATATTCATCCCATTTATTTTTCAAAAATAATTAAAATTTGTCATTTTGTGCTAAATGTGACAGAAACCGCCAAAGACGATCCTAATAATTGTGCTCACTTTTTTTCAATATCTATCATAATAGGAGGATGCTCAGTAATAAGAATATTTTCTATATTAGTATACCCAATCCATGAAAGAAGAGTAATACCTATCATAATACAATCAATGTGAGAAAGTGTATTGTGCACTTTAGAGTGATGTGTGTAAGAGCTATCTGTAGGGTTCAGTATTCTCCAGGCGTCCACCAAATTGTGTTGAGATTTCAATACATGGATCCCCTCAGTAGATTTAACTGAGCCCAAAGTAGGTATAGTGGATCTATCCATTTCTGAAGCATCCATAGCATTGAAATCTTCCCCTATTATCAAATTATGTGTGCGTTGCATCAAGATTTGTGAAATTTTAAAATAACATTCGCTGTTGGGAATATTTGGCACATATATATTAAACATACAAATTTTTCTCCATTTATATTTATATCTACCAGTACATATCTCCCCTCAACATCCTTAATAACCTTGCTTTTCACATATTGCATCCGTTTCCCAAACAAAATCAAAACCCCCTGTTTTTTACTCTTAGGGGCATATTCAATTGACGGGCGGATCGCCGAAAATCCCGCGCTCAAAAAATATTACCGTTAATACGGTAATATCCCGCTGGATTTCAGCTCGCAGCGGGAGCTGCGAGCTGAAATCCAGCGAGTAAATTACCATATTAACGGTAATATTTTTTGAGCGCGGGATTTTCAGCGATCCTGCCGTCAATTGAATATGCCCCTTAAATGGGGTTGATATACATTCATGAATCCAATTACTTTCTAGAGAAGAGTTTTGAGAAGCTTTCCAGTGTGCCTCCTGAAGCAGGACAACATCTGGGCGGAAGGCTTTTGGATGTGTAAGTACTTTACGTCTTTTAGCTTGGAATATGAGTATGTTATCCCCTCTGCCAGTTACAGATCTAGATTTCCTATTTGTCACAAGAATATTTTCTTTATCACGAAAATGTAAAAAGTTATCTATAACACATCTAGGGCGGTTAACATTTTGTTGAAAGATATTTTCTGATCCTAAACAATGTGCACGTTCTATTTGTATCTTGCCAATGTTGTTAGACATAGTCAATGTGTGAGTTAGATCCATAGTAAGATACTCAATTAGGTCAGGGCCTTTCACTTCTTCCGGGATCCCAATAAGGCAAAATTATTTTGTCTATGGCAGTTTTTTAAATTATTTACTTTCTCAGTCAGGAAAAAATTTAGAGATGCTTGGGATCGGTTTTCGGAAAACCAAGCCTACCCGAACATAGCCGATCCGAGTACCGAGCTGAGCCAGTTCAGTACTTTCGCTCACCCTTGGAACTGAAAACGAGGCAAAACGTCATTGACACGTCGTCGGATTCTTGAGTTTTGGATTCTATAAATACCGCCCTCCACAGAGATCTGGCGCCATTTCACAGAGAGACACAGAAGGGGTAGCAGGGTGGTTGTCAGTCTCCAGTGCAGTTGGGCAGCGTCACAGTTAGAACAGAAAGAGGAGGGGTGGCAGTGTTCTTCAAAGTCTCCAGTGACATTCTACAGAGTTATAGCTTACAAAGAAACATGAGAGGTGGCAGTTTTCAGTACTGAAAGACAATTTATAGGGCTGGGAGTGTTCTTCAAGGGCTCCAGTGACATTATACTGTGCCATAGCTCACCCAGAAACAGGAAAGGTAGCAGTGTTCAGCGCTGAAACAGAAATTCTAATAATAGGGCTGTCAGTGTTCTTAAAAGTTTCCAGTGACATTCTACTGTGCCATAGCTCATACAGAAACAGGAGTGGTGGTAGTGTCCTTGTCACTCTCCAGTCTCCAGTCATATTGTTCTTGTCACTCTCCAGTCTCAGTGCCGCTGGTCAAACAGAAACAGGGTTAGCACTGTTCTTGTCACTTTCCAGTCTTAAGTCACATTGTTCTTGTCACTCTCCAGTCTCAGTCATGATGATGCTAATCCCTCTACGTCATGTGCTAAAGCCTATGTTCAAGTGCATAGTGCATAGTGGTTTTAAGTCAGGGAAACACAAATGTAAAAAAAATATCTTTTACCTTTTTAAAGAAAAAAACACCTAATAAAGGTGAAAGTTTACTGTAGAAAAACATAAATTTGCCACATGCCATTCTACCCAAAATATTAACAAGCATACTGTCACGATTTTTGGGCAATTCTTTTAGACCAGACAAAATGTCAAATGTTGTGCTTACTCATCTGCATCACCACTGGGTGTCTTGGGAAAGCTAAGTTTTTTCCTAACAGCAGTTGCCAAAGAAACTGAAGGAGGATGAGTCGTTGTGTCATGTACCACTTGAGCTGTCAGCTTGCTGACCAGGAGCTCATTGCATCTCTTGAGATCTGGGTCAGTTGGAAAGAAGGAGAAGACATAGCTCTTAAACCTAGTATCATGCACAGTTGCCAAAATGTAGTGATCTGATTTCATGATGTTGATAACTCTTCGATCCTTAATCCAGAATGTCTTGAGAATCGGGACATTTTGGAGTTCAAAAGGCTCTCAAATTTGTCCAAAGATCCTATTGGTGGCCTACTCTCAAGCAGGACATCCAAGAATTCATAGCTTACTGTTTCAGGTGTGCCCAATATAAAATATCTCGTCAGACACCTGCCGGCCTACTTCAACCATTGTCTATTCCTCACCAACCATGTGTCCTTTTCTGCCACCAATATTATTCAAACCCAGCCTCTGGGAAAACTTTTCATAGCTCCAGCACTTTTCAAGAAATTGCTCCAATCTGAAGGCATGAGCCCATTGGAGCAATTTCTTGCAAAGTGCTGGAGCAACGAAAAGTTTCCCCAGAGGCTGAGTAGGAATAATATTGGTGGCAGAAAATAATACAGGATCGATGATGGCACTTTTTTGGGTGAGGCAAAGATCCTCATCTTGAACCATGGAACGAGAAAGGGCATCTGCCTTAAAATTCTGGGGTCCTGGCCAGTAGGCTATCTTGAAGTCAAACCTAGAAAAGCTTGCTTGCTTGGATTGAGACACTGGCCTGACTTTAGTTTTTATGATCTGTGATGACAAATGTCTCCATTCCTTAAAAGCCAACTTAATGGCTAATAATTCTTGCTCTCCTATAGAGTAGTTTTTGTCTGCTGGCAGAAGTTTGTGAGAAAGATAGCTACCGGGATGACGATATCAATCTTTGAAACACTGGGATAAAACAACACCTACACCTACTGCCATGGCATCTACTTCCAGGATTAAAGGCCAGGATAAATGAGGTTGGTAAAGAACTAGAGCAGAAATGAAAAGTTGTTTGATGCAATGGAATGCTGCTTTAGCTTCTTCAGACCAATTGGAGGGATCTGACCCCTTTTTGCAAAGGGCTGTGATGGGAGCCACATGAGTGGAGAAATTTCTAATGAATTTCCTGTAATAGTTTGCAAAACCCAGAAAGCATTTAACCGAGTGGTTGGAAGAGGCCAGTTGAGAATCGCCTTGCGCTATTCTGGGTCCATCTGTAAATCAGTACCAGAAATAATGTAACCTAAAAAGGAGATGGATGGTAATTCAAAGATGTATTTTTCCAGTGTAGAAAAGAGCCGGTTGGTACGGAGTCGTGAAAGAACCTCTTTGATATGGGCACGATGTGATTCAATATTATTGTAGAAGATAAGAATGTCGTCCAAGTAGACAGCATCTGTTTTGTCGAGGAAAATTTAATTGATGGAAAATTTCATTGACATAAAGCTGGAATACCGCTGCGTATTCCAGCATTATGTCAATGAAATCTGAATGGCATCCAAATGAAATCCGAACGGCATGACAAGGTATTCGTATGCCCGTCACGAGTGTTAAAAGAGGTGTTCCATTCGTCACCTTCACAAATACAAATTAAATTGTAAGCCCCTCTCAAATATAGTTTGGTAAAAATGGTGGCACCTCTGACACGATCAAACAGTTTTGTGATAAGGGGCAAAAGATAACAATTTCTAATGGTAATATCGTTCACACCTCAAAATTCAATGCAAGAGCGGAGACTGACATCTTTGTTCTTCAAGAAAAAGAAACCTGCTCTGGCAGGTGAGGAAGATTGATGGATAAACCCCCTTTTCAAGGTTTTCCTTGAGATATTCAGACATTGACTTAGTCTCAGAGAGAGAGAGCGGGTAGTTACGCCTCCTATGAGGTGTTTTCCCTGGTATAAAATCTATAGGACAATCCCACTCTCTATGTGGTGGTAAGGAATCAGCACCATCTTTACTGAAGACATCAGAGAAGTCCCTGTAAGGTAAGAGTGGAAGCTCTTGACCAGAGGAGACTGTGGTTCTAAGTAGTATGACCTGCTGGAGGCAGAAGTCATTACATGATACATCCTAGGATGTAATCTGAGACATAGTCCAATCAATCTGGGGGTTATGTAACCAGAGTCAAGGTCAACCTAGGACTAAGACATGTGAAGCTTTGGGAATGATAAGATGCTTAAGCAATTCTGAGTGCAGACCCCTCACTCTAATCTTGAGATGATGAGTCTGATGGGTGATAATATTATTTGAGTTGTGACTTCCATCCACTGCTGTGATGTAGAAAGGTTGTGGTATCAGCTCTGTGAGTAGTTTGAAGCACTGTGGCAGTAATTAAGTTTTCAGCTGCACTAGAATCAAGAAGAGTTGAGAGGTTCTTGGTTCGCTGAGCATTGCAAGATTGATTGTTAGTACATAATCAGATTTTTGTGGAGAGGAATTGACTACTCCTAACCTAGCTTCTCCATCACCGATTAGGAGCGGGAATTTCCCGGATGCTTGGGGCATAAGTTTGCCAGTCAGCTTCTGTGACTTTCCTCTTTGATTAAACAACAGCGGTTCACTTTCATGGGCTCATAGCTTGGCGGTGAGGACTGCCAAGCCAAAGTTGGTGATGCAGCTTCAAAACTTTCACCCCTTCCTTTCTCCAGGGCACGTTCCCGAAAGCGTAAATCACCTTTAGTACACAAGGAAATTAGTTCATCAAGTGTAGAAGGCAGATCACGAGTAGATAGCTCATCCTTAATTTTAACGGACAAGCCACTCCAGAAGGCTGCGATCATGGCCTCATCATTCCACTTCAACTCTAAAGCTAATATTTGGAACTGATCCAGGTATTAGTCCACTGGACAACAACCTTGTTGAAGCCTTAGAATATATAAAAATGCTGAAGTGGTTCTGCCTGGCTTGTCAAAGATCCAACGGAAGAGTGCTGTGAATCCAGAACATGAGAAAAGTGGAGGATCTGTTCTTTCCCACAATGGAGATGCTCAAGCTAATGCCTGTCCCGGTAGCAGGGAGATAATGTACACAACTTTTGCTTTCTCCGTAGGGAAATTGCTGGGCTGTAGCTCAAAATGCATCTCCCATTGGTTCAAAACCCCTTTGCAAAGTTTTGGATCGTCATTGAATTTGGCAGGAGTTGAACAGGTGGAGCTTGTGTAGGAACAGAAGAGTCACCTAAACTGAGAGTAGGTTAAGTGCTATCCAGACGTGAGGACAATTCTTGAAGGAACTGCATGATTTGTCCCTGTTTGGTTTCATGACTCACAAGCCGATTCACCAGGCTTTGCATTGAGCCTGCTCCTTGGGGCAGATCACCAGCAGAATTCATTAGGCCAGTGCAAACTGTCATACCTGAGCATCTGTCTGTACCCAGATTGGGTGGTGTCTCTGGAGTTAGACTGGTGACTGGATACACAAAGCTGGGTGGCCTGATTGTGTTTCTTTGCATTGTAGATGAAAGGACTGGTACATGTGGTGATAAACTAGCAGAAAAGACAAGACAGGAACTATATTGTTGAACCTGGAATACTGGAACTGAAATGCTGGATGACGGAACCGGAATGCTGGAGCACAAATGCTGGATGATACATCCAGAACTGAACTGGAATGCTGCAATGAAACCAGAATGCTGGAACCGGAATGGAACTGATAATGCTAGAATGCTGGAACTGGAATAGAACTGGTAATGCTAGAACCGGAATGGAACCGGGAATGCTAAATTGGAATCGGAATGGAGCTGGTAATGCTGGAACCAGAATGGAGGCGGAATGCAGACTGCACTGTCTGAACTAGAGCAACAGAAATAATTGCAGACTACTAGGAACCAAGTTGGCGTTTGAAATAATGTTGCACTGGCAACAGGTGTAGGCTCCAGGAAGTCCTTTTATAGTATTTGTTGATTCCTGATTGGAGATTGTGGTCAGCTGGTCAGAAGCACCACTCTGAATTGGTGAGATGGATCAGGTGACTATATCCAATATGGCAACTCCCAGGAACTGGTTTTGGAGGGAAAACTGAAGAGGTGGCTGTTATCCCCTGATTGGGTGAGAGGAATCATGTGACCGTATCCAAGACGGCAGCACCCATACCCTGATTCTGGAGGATTCTCTGGAGTGGAGACAGACAGGGCAGCATGCTTCAGATCTGAAACCAGCAGAGCCTGGTGATCGCAGGAACAGCTTGCAAAGATGGCGTAGAGGTAAGTGACAGGACCTGAGAGACTGATACTCCCAACAGCGAGTTTTATTTGAAAATTTCACAAATCTTGATGCAACGCACTACACATAATTTTATACTAGGGGGAGATTTCAATGCTATAGATGATTTAGAAATGGATTAATCCACAAATCCATAAATCTACTGAGGGGATTCATATATTGAAATCTCAACACAATTTGGTGGACCCCTGGAGAATACTGAACCCTACAGATAGGTCTTATACACATCACTCTAAAGCACTATGCACAATACACTTTTTCACATTTATTGTATTATGATAAGTAACATTCTTCTTTCACAAATTGGGTATACTAATATAGAAAATATTCTTATTTCTGAGCATCCTCCTATTATGGTAGATATTGAAAAAAGAAGCACAGTTATTTGCATCGTCTTTGGCAGCTTCCGTGATTTTTAGCACAAAATGAGAAATTTTAATTATTTTTGAAAAACAAATGGGATAAATATGTTAATGATAATCAACAACACATAGAACATTCTGTACTTTTTCGGCAGACTGCTAAAGCTGTTATGAGGGCTCATATTATCGCATATATTGCAGCAAAAAAAGAAGAAATATAGTGATCAATATCAGGCTTTATGTACATCGATGAAAAGCTATTAAAATTTACAAATCCCTCTACTTTGGAGAATTATATATAGAGTAAAGATATGCTTGAGACTTTTTTATTAAATCAGGCAATTCGTAGAATAGCGTATGATGCTAATAAGTTTTACCGTCGGGGCAATAAACCAGGAAAACTGCTAGCGCATATAGCAAGACAGCAAAAACCTAGATCATATCTTACATCAATTATAGACGGATCAACGGAAGAGAGATATATTTCTGCACATGATATTGCCCAGCAATTTCATCAATATTACACCTATTTATATAAAGCACCATTGTGTGATGGAAATAAACTTCACAACATTTTTATAGATGTGAAACTCTCTAAATTGACACCTTCTCAAAGGGAAATATTAGATGCTGACATTAAGAAGATGGAGGTGCAATCTGCTATAGCCCAAATTCGCCTTAATAAAACCCTGGGCCCAGATGGATTTAGTGGAGAGTACTATAACATTTTAAAGGCAATCATTGCATATTTTTTAACAGATTTATTTCATACAATTCATAAAAATCAAAACCCGATACCTAAATTTAATGAATCATTTTAAGTCAGATAAAAATCTAGAATCTGTGTCTTCATATAGGCCGATTACGCTTTTAAATCAGGACCTTAAACTTTTGGACAGAATCATTGCAAATAAATTGCAGGATATTATATGCTGTTTTTCTGACAGATCATCAGGTTTTACCCTCGGAAGATATGCAGTCAGGGGGAGAAGAACGGCATTGGCTGTAGTAATAGCATCATCTGCAAAAAAATGTAGCCAAACTATTAAATTAAATTTAGATGCAGAAAAAGCTTTCGATAAAGTTTCATGGCTTTTTGCTTCAGCGGATTTTTGAAATACGCGCATTTGTTCCTCTTTTTTCATAATTTACACAATATATGTACAATAAACCTTGTAAGGAATTAATTATTAACAACAAAAGAGGAGATCTGATATATATGTCTAGGGGAACCAGACAAGGATGTCCCCTATCCCCATTACTTTTTAGCCTGACTATTGACCCTTTTATTTGGCTATTGCAGCAATGGGAAGATTTTTAAGGTATATATATTGGTAAAATTAGCATCGAATTAACAGCATTTGCTGATGATTTGTTATTGTATATCTCTAATCGCCAAGAATGTTTATAAAATAAAAGATTTATATAAATTGAATGTTGATTGTATAATCCACGCTGCTGAATTACAATTAAAATTGTGGCAGCATTGACATTTGTCCTTTGTAGGTAGGGTATACCTAATTAAAATGATTACCTTTCCTTCGATATTTCCTATTTACTCTCTTCCCTTGAACCGCGACCAATTATCTATCCCACTCGCATTGTGGCTTTGAATGAAGCATCCACCAGAACTTGTCCTATTGGTCGCTGATTCGAGAAACCTCATTACATCCCAAGACCTTAAGGTGGCTCACAACACTAGGTTTTCTGGTCAAGCTAGAGTCAAGAAGACCTTCACTCTCTTTTCTCGGCACTATTGGCAGCTCATAATCCAGCTAGATGTCCGCAAGCTTGTTATGGCTTGCTCCACTTGTGCTCGACATAAGGTTCCTAGATGACATCCTTTGGGGTTACTACTTCCTCTTCCTATTCCGGATTTCCCCATGTCTAGCATTTCCATGGACACTGTTACAAATTTTCCTGTGAGCAGTGGTTTCAACACCATCTGGGTAGTAGTGGACCGTTTCTTGACGATGGTCCACTTTGTCTGACTTCATGTATGCCTGCGGGAGATTTAACTCCGATTGTGGGGTCCAGTTCATCTCTCGTTTCTGGAGATCCTTCTGTAGGAATTTGGGTGTTGACTTAAAATTTTCCTTTGTATATCACGCCAGACTAATGGCCAGACTGAGTTAATTAAGACCTAGAATTTTTCTTACGTTGTTATTCGTCTAATCAGTCTAATTGGCAAAAACTTCTCCTGAGGGCCAAATTCTCACACAATAATCACCTCCATGAATCCACTGGCTTTTCACCCTTTTTTTCCCATTTTTGGAAACCACCTTATTCTACCTGATTTTACCTCTAGTCCTGGCTTTTTCGTTTTAGCAGCTGATGCTCTGGTGCATGATTTCACTTGTATCTAGGTACAGGCTAAGGCTAAACTTGAGGAGTCCTCCCACCATTATAAAAAATCCACAGACCAGCTATCGGAGAGTCTTCTCTGTTCCTCACATTGGTGACATTGTCTAGCTTTCCACCCGCAATCTGAGGCTTGGCGTTCCCTCTATGAAGCTGGCTCCCCACTTCATCAGTCCATTTAGCTTCATTCAGGTTATCAATCCTTTGACATATAGACATCCTTTACATCCCTTCCTCAGAATCCACAATTACTGTCACACTAATGGTAGCAGAGTCTACTTGCTGGTATTTGCGCTGCTGAAAATGGAGTCACGGAGTCTAACTACGCGCAGGTCGTGTTTCTCCAGTACAGCCACAAGCGAGGTAGAAGCAGAATGGGCAGGCAATCCGGGTCAGAATCAAGTGGGCAGAAACAGTACTGAATCAAGATGCGAAGGGAACGTAAGGTTTATGCCAAAGGTCAGGTTCCACAAAGTAAAAACAACCAGGGATAATCCAGAAAGTATTCAAGGGAACAGCCGATGTCTAGAAACCAAGAAATAAGACAGAAATGCTGTAGGACTGGTAGAGACCAAATACTCTGGCACCCTGAGGCCAGCTGGGAGGCCGGAAGTGTGGTGTCTGGTTGGCGAGCAATCAGACCCAGGTGGAGCGATAGCAGGCGACCATCCCAAAGCAGATTTGGAGGGACGGCACCTGATAATTTCTTTCATATTTCTCTACTCAAACCATTGGTGCTCAATGTATTATTTCAGGAGCCCTCACGACCATCCCCCCAGTGGCAGATCCAGGGGGGGCGATCGGGGCAATCGCCCCCCCCTAGCAGGGACTTGCTGCCGGCGACTGCACAGTATGTGCAGGTCCGTTCAGCAGTGACAGTGTGCTGCCCGGCTGCTCTGATTGTGTTTTAAACACAATCAGAGCAGCCGGGCAGCACACTGTCACTGCCGAGCGGACCTGCACATAGTGTGCAGCCGCCGGCAGCCTTAGATGTCGGAAAGGGGGCGGGGCCTAAATCAACCCCCCTAAATCGCCCCGGGTATAGCAATTTTCTAGATCCAAACCTGTATCCCCCATAAGAACTACATCTGCTGACGAATATGAGATTAGTCACATCCTTGAATCCTGTGTCTACCGAGGTCAACCTCAGTATCTAGTTCACTGTAAAGGATTTGAACCTGGGGAAAGGTCCTGGGTGAACAAAAGAGACCTGCATGCCCCTCATCTCCTGGCTAAATTTAATAAAGGATCCCCGGATTCCAGCCTGCTTAGGAGAAAGGCAAGGGGTACTGTCAGGCACCATCCCTGCTCTTCTCTCCCCTTGCAAGGACGGCTGCCTCTCTGCTCCCATCTGTTTCTTCGTAACTAGACACACTTCTTCCAGCCAGGTGGCTGGCCTCACTGCATATGATTCTAGCTCTGATGGCAGTGGGTGATGTCACCGCCGCCGATAATTAGCTCCCTGCATTGTGTTTCCATGGTTCCAGGCTTGTTCCTGACTTCGATCCACGGACTGAGATTTGTTTCAGTATTACTTTCCTGTTTTGACTTCTGGTTGCTTTGACTATTCTTCTGGATCACACTTCTGTACCCCGTATCCTGGCTGGTTTTGAACTCATACTGTCTGACACCTCTCCTTCACCAACTACTTTGGTGGTAACTGTCCTGGAGAACCGTGATCTGTTCATATTTGCAGCAAAATCCATACTTCCTTGCCGGGTTTCCTGGGGAAATCCAAGGGCGTGTTAGACTCCGCACCTCCTTGTTCAGTAGTGCTAATACCAGCAAGTAGGCTCCATCTACTACGATATCTGTAACACCAGCATCAGGTTGTGACACACAGAAATGTGTGCAAAGAAATAGCAAGTTTAATGCAGTATTCCCACTTACTCGGTCAATTTTCACTGATTGAGTGTTGCTCCTTAATAGAGGCGCAGGAAACTGCATGCTGAAACAGGAGCTCCAGAATTCTTTTAAGCACACCACTTTAAAATAGCCACAGACAGGGTGGGAACGGGATGACCAATAAGAATCTGCAATATCTGTGATTGTGACCTCCTATTGGTCCACTGAGGACACTGCCCTCAGTGTCCACACACAGTGCCTGGGTTTTGACTAGAATTGTTAGATGACCAATGGAGCACTGGGAAGATGATAGGTGCCCAGGTTAGAGTGATATGTTTTCATCCTACTTTTGAGTGCGGCTGTATATAATCTTACTTGGCTGGAAGCAAAAGATTTAGAGGTCAATCATGGTGTCACGTTTCAAAAACCCTTACCATGAACGCCGATTCGTTTCAAAACATACTTTATTGACTTTGATTAATTACTAAAAACTGTTATAAAATCTAACCATTATTTAATCAAGTGATTAAAAAAATAGCAACATATAGTTACAGTTGCTAGCAAAGTTACAAAGAAGCTGTTACAATTAGCTGCCTTTTGAAACTGATTTGAATTGTACTAAGGTAGATTGTGTACTTTATAATGTAACCATATCCTGTTTAGAAATATCTAGGGGCTCATGTAGAATTGTACATGCTTCTGTTTTCTTGTGTAATATACCCTATTTTTTTTACTGCATATGAGTACAAAAGAAAAGTATTTTTGCGCATCTTACACTTAAGTCTTTTCCTGCATATGGTCGGGCGCAAATGCGTCCAACTCCATGTGAACCCCTTAGTGTTCAAACAAAGAAAAGAAGACTGTTTACATGGACTCTTTGAATATTATTGGGTCTTTGTGACCGAAGAAAAGAAGATGCTTTTCATGAACATTTGGAATATATTTTATTTTGGGGTTTAATTGTTTTGGTCTACTCCTGGACCTGGAATGGTTTTTTTTGGACAGCTACAGGACTTTAGGTATATTACGATTTGGTTTGGTTTGGTTTATGGTTTCAAGCCTTATTGGTCTACCTTCTGACTCCCCCTGTCCTCCTCTCCCGCCCCTCTTCTTCAGACGATTCTTCGGTCCCCCCTACTTCTTTCACTCCTCCCCCACCCCTCCCTCACCTCACCATGCCTCCCTGTTCACTTGCCATGCCTCCCTGTTCACTTGCCATACCCATACTCTCACCTCGCCCAACTTCACGCTCCTGTCCCCGCACTCCCCCGCGCACCGCTAACCTTGCCAACCTTATCCCCATCTCCCCTCTCCCCTCCCTCCCTTTCTCCTGTGCCCTCTGGAATGCTAGATCCGTCTGCAACAAACTCCCCTCTATCCATGACCTCTTCTTATCTAACTCTCTTAACCTTCTTGCAATTACCGAAACCTGGCTCACCGATTCCGACACTGCCTCCCCTGCTGCTCTCTCCTATGGCGGCCTCTCCTTCACCCACTCTGCCAGACCTGAAGACCGCCCAGGCGGAGGAGTGGGCATTCTCCTATCCTCCACCTGTACTTTCAGACTCATTCCTCCTGAACCCTCCCTCTCCTTCTCCTCTTTTGAAGTCCACTCTATCCGTCTCTTCTACCCCATCCATCTCCGCGTCTCTGTCATATACCGCCCCCCTGGGCCCTCCTCCCTTTTCCTTGACAACTTTGCTGCCTGGCTCCCACACCACCTCTCCTCTGACATCCCCTCCATTATCCTTGGCGACTTCAATATCCCTATTGACAACCCCACCGACCCTGCTTCCGTCAAACTCCTTGCCCTTTCTTCCTCCCTTGGCCTCTCCCAATGGACCTCCTCTTCTACCCACTGACTTGGTTACTCCCTTGACCTTGTCTTCTCCCACCGTTGCAGTCTGTCCGACTTCTCTATCTCCCCCTTTCCACTCTCGGACCACCATCTCCTCTCATTCTCTCTCTCCTCTACTCCTGCACCCCTCCCCCCACCCAAATCTACCCGGTCCAGGCGCGATCTCGACACCCTTGATCCTGCTATTCTATCCTCTTCTCTCAAAACTCTCCTCTCTCCCCTTTCCACCCTGTCCTGCCCTAATCAGGCGGCCTCCCTCTATAACCAAACCCTCTCCTCCGCCCTTGATGCGGTTGCCCCTGCCCAGCCCATCCACCTTCGCTGCTCCAATCCAAAAACCTGGCACTCCAAACTTACCCGTTTCCTCCAAAAATGCTCTCGTACTGCCGAACGCCACTGGAGAAAATCTCGCTCCCTGGCTGATTTCCTCCACTTCAAGTTTATCCTCTCCTCCTACAGCTCTGCCCTCTCGCTCGCTAAGCAATCCTTCTTTAAATCCCTCATCTCCTCCCAGTCCTCCAACCCCCGCCGCCTCTTCGCTACCTTTAACACTCTCCTGTCTCCCCCACCTCCCCCCCTCCCTTCCTCCTTATCTGCCACTGACTTCACCTCCTTTTTCTCCTCTAAAATCGCGCCCATCAGACTTGAAATCTCCTTCTCCACCCACTCTTCCGCCACCCCCCCTCTCCCCCTTCCTCCCCCCTCCACTCTCCCCCCCTCTCCCCCCAGCCACCAACTCATTCTCTCCTTCCGCCCCACCTCGGGTGAGGAAGTCCACTCTCTCATTTCTTCTTCCCCCCCTTCTACCTGCCCCCAGGACCCCATCCCTTCTCACCTTCTTCGCTCCCTTTCCACCTCCACCTGCTCCCACCTCGCTCACCTCTTTAATCTGTCCCTCTCCACCGGCATCTTCCCCTCCGCCTTTAAACATGCTCTCGTCTCACCCATTCTCAAGAAACCCAATCTTGACCCCACCTCACTCTCTAATTACCGCCCCATTTCCCTTCTCCCATTTGCCTCCAAAATACTCGAGAGACTTGTCTGCAACCGTCTCTCCACCTACCTCTCAGAACACTCCCTCCTTGACCCTCTCCAATCAGGCTTCCTCCCCCTCCATTCCACTGAAACTGCCCTGGCTCAAGTTACGAACGATCTCCTCTCGGCTAAAGCCATGGGCCACAACTCCCTCCTAAATCTCCTCGACCCCTCAGCGGCCTTTGACACCGTTGACCACCCCCTCCTGCTTCACACCCTTCAGTCCATTGGCCTCTCCGGTACCGTCCTCTCCTGGTTCACCTCTTACCTTGCCGACCGTTCCTTCTCTGTTTCCACCTCTGATTCTCTCTCCCCTTCTTCCTCCCTTCCAGTCGGGGTCCCTCAGGGCTCTGTCCTTGGACCCTTACTATTCTCACTATACACCTCTTCTCTGGGTGCACTCATCAGCTCCTTCGGCCTCAAGTACCACCTTTATGCTGATGACACTCAACTCTACCTTTCCTCTCCTGATCTCTCTCCCTCCCTTCTTTCCAGGGTATCCGCATGCCTCTCTGCCATCTCCTCCTGGATGTCCTCTAGATTTCTTAAACTCAATCTTGCTAAAACTGAACTCATTGTCTTTCCTCCCTCTCGTACCTCCTTCCCCTCTGACCTCTCCATCACTGTTGACAACTCATCTATCTCCCCTGTTCCCCAACTCCGCTGCCTAGGTGTCATCCTCGACTCCTCTCTCTCCTTTGCCCCTCACATTCACTCTCTCGCCAAATCCTGCCGTTTCAAGCTTCGCAACATTGCCCGCATTCGGCCCTTCCTCTCCCAGGATGCCACCAAATCTCTCGTCCACTCTCTGATTATCTCCTGCTTGGACTACTGCAACCTTCTCCTTATGGGCCTCCCCCTCTCTCATCTCGCTCCCCTTAGATCTGTACTTAACGCCGCTGCTAGGCTTATTTTCCTCTCTCGCCGTTCCACCTCTGTATCCCCACTCTAGCAAGCCCTTCACTGGCTCCCCTTCCCCTACAGAATCCTTTTCAAGCTCCTCACTCTGACTTACAAGGCCCTCGCCAACTCCACTGCTCCCTACATCTCTAACCTTATCTCTATTCACACTCCCTCCCGCTCGTCCAACGATCGTCGCCTCTCTTCCCCTCTGATTACCTCCTCTCACGCACGTATCCAAGACTTCTCCCGCGCCGCTCCCCTCCATTGGAATAAGCTCCCCCGCTCCATCAGAACTTCCCCTAATCTGTCCTCTTTCAAACGAACATTAAAAACCCACCTTTTCCTTAAAGCCTTCCAGTCTCATGCCTAAACTCCCACCGGTCGTATACCTCTCTTTCTCATCCCTTCTCCCCCTTCCTCCCATCTCTCCGTCTCATCCATGTGTCTGTCTGTCTTCCCCTCCCTTTAGATTGTTCGCTCCTTTGAGCAGGGCTCTCCTACCTTCTGTTTCCATCACTTTTAACTGCGCTCTCCAGCTACTCAGCTCACCTCCTCTCAGTCCCTCTGCCCTCTGTCTCCTCTCGCTTCTCTCCGCTCCCCTCAGTGACTCTCAACCTGTCATCCGTGCCCACCCTCTTGGGCCATAGTTACCTGCCTGTACTCACTTTTCCCCTCCCTCTCTCTCTCTTTCATGCTGTGCCTGAGCCCCCAGAGTTATAGTGCTTACTGTTACTTGTACTGTGCTGTTTCACCTTGTACTGTGCCATTGTTTGTCCTTGTACGGCGCTACGGATACTTTGTGGCGCCCTATAAATAAAAATTAATAAATAATAAATAAATAAATATTGGATTGAAAGTTTACAAGATTGGATCCCATACAGATTAAGACATCAGATGGTAAGTATATGGGTTTTTTATTAATTTTAATAAATATTTGTGGTTATAACGAGGGTTGTGTGTTTTATCTAAAGGGTTTTATTTTTATTTTTTTGTTCAATCAGTTTTTATCGAACAATAAGGGGGAAGGGAGTTGGTACAGTAGATGAGACATATCACAAGAGTTGTCACTCACCGGACTGTTAGTGCCTCTAGGTTGGGACATAGATCTCTCTCGCTCCTGCCGGTGCCTCTCCTGAGCCGCGGCCGTCCGCTATCTTGACTAAGATTGCGCATGTGCAGAAACCCTGAACTGTTAATACCTCGCCTCTAGTCTCATTGGTTAATTAATCACCTCTCAGTACTTAAGGCACCTGTTGCCCTATTACCTTTGCCTGTTCTTGGTTCTCATTCCTTGAGACTCTGAGGTGTTTCCTGTTTCTGCTCGTGTTATCCGGTTGCTCTGGACAAGTCTCCTCTCCACATCGGTTGTAGAACTTACCCGCTGCAGACTACTCTCGCTATCTCCGTTACCTGCCTGCTTCTGGACATTTCTTCTCTCCACATCGGTAGTAGAACTTACCCGCTGCAGACTACTCTCGCTACCTCCGGTACCTGCCTGCTTCTGGACAAGGCTCCTCTCCACATCGGTAGTAGAACTTACCCGCTGCAGACTACTCTCGCTAACTCCGTTACCTGCCTGCTCCTGGACAAGTCTTCTCTATACATCAGTGGTACAACTTGCCTATTGCAGACCACTCACGTTACTCCATTCCACGCTTGCACCTGGACAAGTCTTCCCTTCACATCAGTTGTACAACTTGCCTATTGCAGAGCACTCACGTTACTCCGTTCCACGCCTGCACCTGGACAAGTCTTCTCTACACATCAGTGGTAAAACTTGCCTATTGCAGACCACTCACGTTACTCCGTTCCATGCCTGCGCCTGGACAAGTCTTCCCTTCACATCGGTGGTACAACTTACCAGCTGTAGACCATTCATGTTTCCTTGTGATATAGCTACTATTCTGTATGGCACCTATTAGCTGGACTAAAGTCTACAAGTGCCTCTGTATTGTAGTTGCAGTCGCTGACTCTTCTATTATATTGTTGATTGGTCTTTGCCTAACGTTATCCAGTTATCAAGTACTGGCCTGCTATATGCTACCTGCGTGCTAAGGTACTTGGACTCTTTCCTCATTTTATCCTGTTTACTAAACTGCTATACCATCACAGTTCCACGGTGCCAAGACTCAGCATTTATACTATTGACATTCCTTTCCTCTATTCTACTGTATGGTTCCACTGATTCACCACACTACCCAGAGGTCCGCACTTCTGGTAAGTGTAGCTACACCTGGTGAATTCTGGGTAAAACTCCTAGTGCCCGTGACAAGAGTAAAGTCATTGCAGTCCATCAACCAATGGTAAATGACACAAATTGTAAAGACCAAAAACACATGATAGAGATGAGACAGAGAGAGGAGGGAAAGTAAAGAGGATGGGTAGGGGAAAGTGAGAAGAAGCGTGTAGAGGGGATCGAAAAAAAAATGGGACAAAGAAGGGGACTCCTCACAGTGTTATAGCAGTTTTGCGAGAGAAGGAACCCCGAAAGAGGATGCATACAGTATGCCTAACCTCCAGAGTACCCACCTAGACGATCCACTGGCAGCATGGTATGGTAAGACAGAGATTCCTTAAATTCAAGCCAGCGGAGCCAGTTCGCCGTATATTCAATAAGTTTCTTTTGGCTAGATAAGGTGATGTCATCCATGAGCCTGTAAAGATCTATCTATCTGAGCGATTCCCACATGCCGGGGAAGGCAGGCAGGGCCGCCTTCAGCAATCATGGGGCCCAGTACGGGTCCCCCGGGCCCCCCCCCCTGATGAGCGCCCCCCCCCCATGAGCAACAGCAACACATACTTACCTGGGGCCCCGCTGGTCTCCGCTACTCTGTCTTCAGCCTGGCTGTCACCGTGACAGCCAGGCACCAGGATGCGATCGCAGGGGTGGAGGAATCATTCCCCCTGCGATCATGTGATCTGCCTGTGACAGCGAGATCATATGATCGCAGGGGGAATGATTACTCCACCCCTGCGATCGCATCCTGGTGCCTGGCTGTCACGGTGACTGCCAGGCTGAAGACAGAGTAGCGGAGACCAGCGGGGCCCCAGGTAAGTCTGTGCTGCGCTGTTGTACCAGGCCCCCTGGTGAGCCCGGGCCTGGTACAACAATACCCCCTTGATAGCGGCTCTGGAGGCAGGAGACTGCCAATGAACTGGAATGACTGCTACAGCAGCATTGCTTTAATGGCGGAGTAATGCTTTTTTATATTGGGAAATGGAAACATCTGTTAGGATAAACAGTCAGAGGTCCAGGCCATCATTAACTGGGCAGCCCATAATTTTCTCTGCGACCATTCTCACCTTATGTCAGTATAGCGATATTACAGGACATGACCACCAAATGTGGAGCAGGGATCCCGTCCCTGATCCACATCTCCTGCACGACCAGAAACACCTGGGTGCATCTTACTTAACTGGGAGGGACACCTGTACCAGCGAGAAAGAACTTTGTACCGCGTCTCCACCACAGAGAGGCTGATGGAGCTCAACAGGGTGTGCTAAATATAATATAGTATATCTAAATAATAAATCAGAAATAGCACTTAATCTTCAACTCATATTGCCCCACATAACTAAATGGGCTCTCATCTTCATTTGAAGAAATCCAAGGCTTCATTTAATACTTCTGGACTCAAAGTCCTCAACTTGAAAATTCATAAGGTTTCTGCTTTACACAGTTTCATAAACCTATCCCCACCTCTTAGGGCTTTACCAATTTGCTCAATCCCCGTTAAAAGTAGTACCGAAGGATTACAGTTGTGAACTCGTGAAAAGTGTCTCGATAAACTATGGGTTTGTAGACCCAGTTTAATGTTGCGTCTGTGCTCTCTAAAACGTGTTTTTAGAGCTCTAATAGTCCTAAATATATAATGGTGTTTGCATGGATACTGTAACATATACACTACAAAACTGGATTCACCATTAATATACTGGTTTATTGAGAATGTTTCTCTAGATATGGTGGAGGTAATCTCCTTCTTTTTATTTGTTAAAAAAACACACATGTAATGCAAAATTTCTTATTACACCTATAGCAACCCAACATATTTGGTGGAAGCCAACCCAAGGTATCTCATACATTTGTCTCTTTAGAACCATAGTTACTAGTTGTCAAAAAGCTCTTAAGGTTCCTATTGTTACGGAAAACAACTCTGATTCATTAAGAAACGTAAATGCCGATAAGTGCCATATTTTGTGTAAAATCGCTCTGTACATGCCCAGAACCATCACATCAGTGCAAAGGACCGGTAGTGGCAGCCTACAATTTCAGTGGCGGAATAAGGAGGGGACTAGGTGTAAGCACATAGTCAATGTATAGTAAGCAGCGTCCGATTTAAGCTTTCGCAATCTCAGAGGTATGTGTTTTTCTGTCGTATCACTTGCACCAGCTACAGGTCAGGTGTAAGTGCCGATTACTAGTGATGATGGCACTATATGAATGCTAGAACATGTGTTTGCAATCAGGAACAAGTGTAAAAATGCATTTAATGTACAGTGGGCACTAATAAAATCCTGATAACACCTTGATAAATATTTTTTATAGTGAGTTGACTGTCCTAATTTTAAAAGTGTCAGTAGCAGTATACTAACCATACAATCCCAGAAGCCTATGGAAACATAATTTTAATGTACTGTCTTATGCAGAAAGGTTTTCTGAGATTCAATTGTCACTTTAAATGACAGAAGAGGGTGGTGAGAGTAGATAAGTGATAGAACTTAGGATGCAAAAAAATTGCAATGGAAGGAACAATATTTGAATTTCTTTGCTTCTATAAGAGATCTGAACACTTTCAAACACTTGTGGAAATGTTGGTACAGAAAATTCTGGCCATTATCCAACTTTCAAAGTTCTTTATGGTTTGAAGAGCACATAGAATACTAGTGGGTAAATTTATCAAGCTGCAGGTTTGAAAAAGTGGAGATGTTGCCTATAGCAACCAATCAAATTCTAGTTATCATTTGTTTAGTACATGCTACAAAATGGCAACTAGAATCGGATTGGTTGCTAAAGGCAACATCTCCTCTTTTTCAAACCCGCAGCTTGATCAATTTACCCACTAAGGACTTTTCTCCTGACACCTCATCCAGTCCTTTCATAATGAGAATTTTGAAGTACAGAAGCAGGGATGCAAACTTGGCTTCTACAATGAAAAAAGGAGAAATTAACTATGTCAAAAACAATTTGTCCTCTTATTGAGATGCACCTTTGGCAATGTATGGGCCAGGATTTGGGCCAAAAACATTATATGCTTTGACTAACATATGTTAGAGTGGAGGATAGGGAAACGTTGAGCTTTTTTTAAACTCCCCTCAATAGATTATGTCCCTTGCTGACTGTGCTGATCCTTCTTTACTATTGCAAGGGTCTGATCATGTTGACTTGGACACACAAGTAACCTTCCCGAATCTGTGTGGTTGTTCATTTGGCTTTGTTGACGCAAGATTCAAGATCCAGTCTGCTATGTTTTGTCGGGGCTTGTACTGAGTGAGCCCTGAGGATTGTCTGTCATGGTCACCCAGCTGTCCACATATTCTTCTTATCCTGTTGACTTTCTGCTCTTTCTTTCTTGTCCATCCTCTCTTTTTTTTTTTTTTTTTTTTTTTGCAGGTGAGATCCAGGAGGAGTAAATTGAGATATTGAAATTTCTTTATTCCAATTGAGTAAGGACTAGTCCTTAGAAACTACCTGAACTGTGTTAATGTTTAGCTGCTAACTGTTGGGGATTTAATGCCCGTCAAGGTGGGATAGGTGAGGAAACATCATCATTATATAAAACAACACACCGGAAGGGTTTCAGTGTTCAGGCTCTGAAACGACACATGAGTTCTCTTGTCTTACATGAACTATATTCCAACTACTGACTGAGTTTTGTCAATCTTGTCAGCCCCATTTGTCTCTCATGCGGTATAAAGTGAGGAGAATGGTAAGATCAATGGCAGGACAGTAGGGTCCCACAGCACCCCTGGAGGAAACAGGGTTAACCTTCTGGCGATAGTGGAATAATAATTCTACAGGAAGGGTATGTAAAATTGTATCATGGAATGTCAAAAGCCTCAGTATACAGTTAAACAATGAGAATTTGATGAGAATGATATATTTGTTTTGATCCTTGCCACTATTCAATCTATAGACTTCTTTCTGATAGGCACATATATGTTCATCTACAATTTGATTTGCAACTCCTTAGTGGTGTTATGACCTTAGCCGCACTGATCTCAGCAGCTTCCTTAGTAGATATGGCAGATTTTAATGCAATAGTCAATCTCCGGAGTGATGGCCATTACAAAACATAATTCAATAAATGGGTCGGATAATTTGGGATAACAAAAGCTATATCAGGCGCTAGAGGATCTTATATTATTAATTATAAAAACAGGTGACTGCTGCTCCCGGTGGGCAGATATCTGAATCTGTCCAAATGATATGAATAATATATATAGAAAAATAGGGAAGCGCTAATTCACCTGCAGTATTTATTAAAAAACAATATAAAACAATATTATAACACACAAATATGTGTAAGCATACACAGCTGACTAGAGACTCCTAAGACAGTAGGATTTCTTAAACACAAAACAGAGTGTGTCTAATTATGATAAAGCATCAATTATTTAAACCACTTAGATATAATCTAATAATATGCATAGACAATTGCGTTAATGTAACGATTAACCATGACTATTGATTCATACGTGTGTTACACTGATAAATTTACAGTGGTCTGGACCACACCCTAATATCAGATTGAATAAATATACGTGGTAATCATGGTAATTACACTAAATTCCAATTAAAACAGCCACACTCCAGCAGTGGTCAGTAGTTGTAGTTAGTTAAAAACCAACTATAGGATCTCCTAATTTTCAATGTACATTTAGCGCATAGATAATGGATCCCAAAATGGAAATCTCATTTGTGTTTCAAATATCAATGCAAGTGTATTCTGCATTAATTGATATATCAGCCTAAAGTTACAATCCTCAGAAAAGAGACATCCGTTAAACTCAATGGCTCATAAAGTGCAACAGTTAGTACTCATCATCACCATTTATTTATATAGCGCCACTGATTCCGCAGCGCTGTACAGAGAACTCAATCACATCAGTCCATGCCCCATTGGAGCTTACAGTCTAAATTCCCTAATATGCACACACACACACACACACACACACACACACACACACACACACACAGTACTCGAACATCAGTTTTGGCATGCAGAAATCTGCAGCAACAATCGAAATTATTAGCTAGGTTACTTAGCTCAGTCTGAGATCGGTTTGCACTTAGCTCTTTCCGCAGGCAATTCGTAAAGATAGGAAAAAAACTGGATGCCGTGAGGAGATCCTCCAGAGAAAAAATCATGCAATACCCTGGAGTATGATGGGGCGGAGCCTGTTAGTCAGCTGGGTAAGTGACAGCCAATCCTGACGCGTTTCCCCGTTACAAACAGCTTCATCAGAGGAACTTGGATGAGATAATTTGGGATCCCTTAACTATGGAAATGGACATACTCGCATCTAAAAGCTTTCTCCTGTCTGGAGAGTTTGCTTTCAGGTCAGCTGACTTGTATTTAAAAAAAAAAGGCATGTGAATATTTGCCTATAGGGATCTCAGATTAGGTTTCAGTTATGTATTTCCTAGACATTGGGGACGGTGGCCATAATTGAACCTATGCTGTCTGGCTATAACACAAATAAACGCAAATAAAAGAGATGTGCTCACTGGGTGATATTGTTTAGAAAATGAGGGTGAGAAGGAGCTAAAAGTTAAATGAGATAACATTGACTGTGGTGATAGATGGAATCATAGTGGGTATGTGGATTGACCTGATTATTATAGAGATGATGACTCTAAAGGTACTGATAAAGGGAGATAGGTGTAGGTAGTCACGAAGCTCAAAGAATTCTCAGAAAAAACCCATTGGAACTACGTATTTAAGGAACGTAAAGTTGTGTTTAGTCCAATCAGAGAAGGCCTTAGGGTTATGACCTGGAAGGAAAACCCGGATTGTTTGAATGCATGGACACAATATTTCCAAATAGAGCAGGAAAACCAAATTGTGGGGGGAAGATGAAGCAAAGGGGCAGATCCTTGGGCTCTAGCCAGAACAGGCCGAAGGGTAATGTCAAGTGCAATAAGTCCGCCTCCACATCAACCCATAACCTAGTATGAAAACCAAGGCCAGTGTTTTTAGAATGACAAGTTTTCTGGCTGACACGCGAATGCGTCCCAGACCATATAAATAGGAGATACTTAATTGAATATCTTTGAGGGTGTTGGAAGGGAACTGCACTGGCAAGGCTTGGAACAGGAAAAGCAGCCTGAGAAAGATGTTCATTTTTCCAGCAGTAGCCCTACCAACCTAGGAGATAAAATGAGAGTTCCAGGTGTTCAGGTCCTTCTTTAGAGTAGTATTCAAAGGAGGAAAATTAACTGCAAACAATTGTTTAGTTAAGTGAATATTTACATGCTTAATTTGCTGAGGTTGTCAATTAAACTTGAAAGAAGATTGTAAATGTTGTTGAACATCAGGGGGGATGTTGAGGGCGAGAACTTCAGTTTTGTCTGAATTGATCTTAAAATTTGACAAAAGAATCTCTGATCTCATTAATTAGAAATGGAATCGAAACATGGGGATTTGTGATCGCGAGGAGGATTTCGTCTTTGTAAAGTGCAAGTTTATGAGAATGAGAACAGGCTGGGATACTTGAAATATTCATACTTGGAATTTAGATTTTTAAAGCTAGCCACAAAACTTTCCATATGACTCAGTGGTCACTTTTCTTTAATTGGAATTTGACTAGACTGTACTCCTCAAAAAGAATATTTTGGGAGCATCTCTTTCAAGGCTGGTTTTGTACCTTTAACTCACAGAACAAGATGGCGGAGGTCTTTACCTATAGCAGCCGCCTTTCCCTTAGAGCTTGATATGCTCCCTGGTACTCAGATGCCCCCAGGACTTAACTCCAAGCGTAGTGCGAGTTGGTAATACAGGCCCGTAGCGGCAGGCCAGGAGGCTGGATAAAAGGCAGCGGATAGTCAGACGGTAGCCGAGGTTAAGGGTCACAGGCAAGCAGAGTAGTCAATAACACGCCAAAGGGTTTGGGTCACAGGCAACGTAGCGGGGTCCAAAGTACAGGCCAAAGGATCAGGGTCACAGGCAAACAGGCAGAGTCCAAAGTCCAGGCAGGGGTCATACACATAAAATTCAACAGAGTATCCACAGGACAGGGTACAACAGACAGGAGCAGGTCAGCAAGACTGGGTCAGAAGCGCTATAACCAGCAGGGAGGCTAAGCCCTCCCTGTCTTAAATACTAGAGTCCACCAATCAGGACTTTGCCCTGTAATAACTCTCAGGGCCGGACTGATGGGCACTATATTAATTAATCAGCCTGCAGGCTAGGACAAGGTCAGTGCATTCGCCCGGCTGTAAGGCCTGCCGGGGCGCGTTTTCAGGGATACACGGCGTCCGGCCGTTGCCTTGGCAACAGTCGGACTGGCTGGAGGAAGTGACTGGCGTCTCCTTGACGACCAGGATGCCAGGCAGGGCTGGAGCTGAGTCGCGGCGGTGCCCGTGGCAGCCGTGGCTCCTAACAATACCCCCCTTGAGGAGGGGTCAAAGAACCCCGACATCCCGGCTTCCTAGGAAACTGCTTGAAGAATCTCTGGATATGTTTTTTGCATGAAGGCGTCTTCGTGGAACCCAGGACCGTTCCTCCACACCACGATTCTACCACTTAACCAGAAAGTGGACTTGACCCTGCACTCTTATAGTCAGGAATTTTTTGGATGACATACTTCTGAGATTCTTTCAAATCTGGTACTCGAGTACTTGAAGGCTGAGATTGGTCTGGGCACAACACAGGCTTGAGAAGAGAGCAGTGAAAATGAGCCAGAGATCTTCAACCTGAAGGCTACGGAGTTGATTTGTTTAGTGATGGTGAATGGTCCAGTGAACTTAGGCCTAAGTTTCTGCAGGGCTGTTTAAGTCTGATGTTGCAGGTTGAAAGCCAAACATTTTACCCCACCTTGAAGGAACAGTTAGTACGGTGGAGATCCGATTTTTTTTTAGCAAAAACTGAGGCTCATCTTAAAGAGGACTGCACTTTCTTCCAGATAACCTTGAGATCAGTGGCTGTGGAACGAATCTCCAGAATACCAGCGGATTTGAGAGAATACAAGGAATTAGATCTGGGATGAAAACCAAAATTACAATAGAATGGAGAAGTTTGAGTGGATGAATGACATGAATTATTGTAGGCGAATTCTGCCCAGGGTAACAAGGAGGACCAGTTATCGTGGAACTCTGTGGTATAACATCGCAGGAACTGCTCTAGGGACTGCTTAATCCTTTTAGTTTGGCCATTAGATTGAGGGTGATATGCAAATGAAAGACTGATCTTGATTCCATGAAGGGTACAGAAAGATTTCCAGAACTGTGCCACAAACTGAGAGCCACAATCGGAAACAATATCAGTAGGAAGTTCATGGAGACGGAATATATGTTGAATGAACAGGATAGCCAAATCTCGAACACTAGGAAGCCTGGTTAGCGGTATGAAATGTGACATCTTGCTAAACAGGTCTACAACCACCCATATGGTGATCTGTCCTGCAGAGGGTGTGAGATTGACAATCAAATCCATTGACAGATGTGTGCAGGGTTTTGAAGGAATGGATAATGGGACCAACTGGCCTGAAGGACAGTTCCTGAGGACTTTATTCCTAGCACAGCCTTCGAAGGAGAGAACAAAACTTCTAACGTCAGCGCATAATGACGGCCACCACACATACAGGAACTTTTGTAGATTCCAGGATGTCCAGCAGTCTTACTGTTGTGCGCCTCAGAAAGATCCACCTTCCTTAAAAGGACTGGGACAAATAGGCAACCCTCCGTAGTGTTTGTCACACACCGGCCCCATGGACGGGTACCGGCTTTGTTACCTCTATCTCATAAGCAGTGATCACGGCATCCTGAACTAAGTGTTTTGCTTATCAGTCTCCATCTGGTTGTTCGTTCTGCGCATGTTTTACCCACCACTCTCTTTTATGACCTCCTACTCGTTCCCATTGGCCCTGGCACTTTGGAGCGCTATTTAAACCTCTCAGTTCCTGCTGTCTGATGCATATTCTTCGAGTTACTCACTCTCACCAGGATTGGGCTTCCTTCGAGTGACTTACCTGTGGCTGCTGTGCATTGCTGTTCCAAAGTCAGCTGTAGTTTCTCTTCGGTGCCTCCACTGGAACTTCTACAATACCTGTCCTCTGCAGCCTTGTGCTGTGTTTCTTGTTCGGCTTTACTGTTCCGACTTCAGCGCTTCACGATTGGAACTCCAGCCTCATTAGGAACTCTCCACATCTGCTGCTCTGAGTCACCATGTAATGGATCAGCTAAGTTCTTCATTGTTATTGTTTCTACTGAACTGCTGCTGTACCAGTAATTCACCTGCTGTTGCTCTGAGTTACCATCTAACGGATCAGCTAAGTTCTTCATTGTTATTGTTTCTACTGAACTGCCGCTGTACCAGTAATTCACCTGCTGTTGTTTTGAGTTACCATCTAACGGATCAGCTAAGTTCCTACTGGTAACTTACTTATATCTCCCGAAGCAGTCCCCGCTAGCATAGCGTTCCTGCTACATTAGGCTTCACCTACTGTTCTTTCATCACTCCTTCTGGGAATCGCGACCTGCGTTAATAGGTGCTGCAAAGTCCATACCCTCTCCTAGGGGTCAATGGTGAATACCAACTACCGTTGGACTCCGCGCCCCAGTTCGAGCATCAGTTATTGGCAGATACACAGGACTCTCTAAATTTCACCAGATTTCGTGACAGTAAGAACAGGCATCATGTCTGAGCACCCGGTGGTGCCTTATGCGAAGGACATGTTACAGCATCTTATCACCCGAGCTGAACTGAAAGACAACACTCATCGCCAGCTGCTTCAATGCTTTCAAACCCTGGCAGGTCACCTGGATGTTTTTCAAGCAGCCCAGCCTGTCATTTCAGTTTCTCCACCTGAGCAACTTCCTGGTCACCAGTCTTCTTCTGCATCTGCACTCAGACTCCCTACTCCTGCTAAATTTGATGGGGACCCAAAATTTTGCCGTGGATTTCTAAATCAATGTTCTATTCAATTTGAGTTATTATTTCATAACTTTCCTATGGACAGAACTAAAATAGCATATATAATGTCTTTATTAACTGGCCAAGCCTTGGCCTGGGCCTCCCCACTCTGGGAGAGAGATGACCCTCTGCTCAGCAACTATGCATCATTTCTGGTTACTTTCCGCCAAATATTTGATGAGCCCGGTCGGATTACCTCTGCTTCTGCTGGCATCCTCAGATTACATCAAGGGAACCATTCTGTGGCACAATGCGTCACTGAGTTCCGAATCTTATCTTCTGAGTTGTCCTGGAACAGTGACGCCCTAGTGGCAGCCTTCTGGCAAGGTTTGCCAGACCGCATCAAAGATGTATTGGCATCCCATGAACTGTCTACCACCTTGGATGCCATTATCTCTATGTGTAATAGGGTGGATTTGCACTTCAAAGAGAGGTCAGCAGAGAGGGATGGTTCTCTGCACTTTGCATCTAGACCAATTCCACGAACATTGTCACACTCCATTGTTGCTGATGAACCCATGCAAATCGGGAGGTCCCGCTTAACCCCTGAGGAACGTGATAGGAGACGCCGAGATAAGTTGTGCATCTATTGTGGCAAGTCCGACCATTTCCTCAATTCCTGCCATAAGAGGCCGGGAAACGCCAAACCCTGATCTGTACCGGGGAGGTCAGATTAGTGACCAGCAAAAACTGCCCGTCTACTGTTTGTACTATTCCTGTCTCCTTACTACTCGATTTTTCAGTTGTTGGGTCTCAAGCACTTTTAGACTCTGGTGCTGCCGGGAATTTTGTTTCAGAAGCCCTAGTGACTTGATGGTATATTCCTACACTCCCCTTAGAGTCCTCTATTGTTATCACAGCTATTGATGAATCTCAACTTCCTGGAAGTGTGATTTGGCTACAGACTAAACCACTTACTCTCCGTATTGGAGCATTACATTCGGAATGCATCTCTTTTCTAGTATTGCCCTGCACCACTACTCCCATCATTCTGGGTCTTCCATGGCTTCAATTACACTCTCCTCAATTGGATTGGAATACCTCTGATATTCTGGCTTGGGGTCCTCACTGCCACTCTGGGTGTTTAATGGAAGTAAGACCACTTCGAACTTCATCTATTGCAACATCTGCTAGTCCATCTTTGTTACCACCTCAATACCAGTCATTTGCTGATGTCTTCGACAAGGCTCGTGCTGAAATTCTCCCACCACATCGTTCTTGGGATTGTCCCATAGAACTAGTCTCAGGGAAAATGCCACCTAGGGGCCGAGTCTATCCTCTCTCTAAACCTGAGAGCCAGGCTATGTCACTTTATGTGATAGAAAATCTACAGAGGGGTTTTATCAGACCATCAGTTTCCCCGGCTGCGTCAGGTTTCTTTTTCTTGAAGAAGAAAGATGGGTTATTACAGCCTTGTATTGACTATCGCGGCCTTAATATAATCACCGTGAAGAACCTTTATCCAATTCCTCTGATCACAGAACTATTTGACCGGATTAAAGGCGCCAACATTTTCACAAAATTAGATCTTCGGGGCGCATATAATCTGATTCGTATCCAATCCGGAGATGAATGGAAAACTGCCTTCAATACCCGCAAGGGGCATTATGAATATTTAGTGATGCCCTTCGGTCTGTGTAATGCCCCAGCGGTATTTTAAAGTTTCGTGAATGAAATTTTTCGAGATCTACTCTATTCCTGTGTGGTCATTTATCTAGACGGTATCCTCATTTTTTCCAAAGCTCTCAGTATCCATAGAAGACATGTAGCTGGGGTACTTTCCAGACTCCATAAAAAACATCTTTTTTGTAAGCTCGAGAAATGCTTCTTTGAAGCCGCATCCATGCCCTTTCTGGGTTACATCATTTTGAGAACTGGCCTTCAAATTGATCCCGAAAAGGTTCAAGCTATTCTTGACTGGCCCCTTCCATCTACGCTCACTCAAGGTGGTCCAGCGTTTTTTAGGATTTGCAAATTATTATCGCCAATTTATTTATAACTACTCCAGTATTGTCGCTCCCATCAGAGCCCTCACCAAGAAAGGGGTCAATCCAAAAACCTGGCCAGATGAGGCCTTGGAGGCCTTTTTTCTTTCTTAAGAAAGTTATTTCCTCAGCTCCTATTCTTCGACATCCAGACCTTTCTTTGTCATTCTTTTTGGAAGTAGATGCTTCAGCTATTGGTGTCGGAGCAGTTCTCTCCCAACAGGCTTCATCCAACCGATTATTACCTTGTGCCTTCTTTTCCCGGACATTCTTGCCTGCCGAACAGAATAATACCATCGGTGACGAAGAGCTATTGGTCATGAAACTGGCGTTATCAGAGTGGCATTACCTTTTGGAGGGAGCTCAACACGTGGTAACAATATTCATGGATCATAAGAATCTCCTGTATCTACAGACTGCACAATGTCTTAATCCCTGGCAGGCCCATTGGTCGCTTTTCTTCTCTCGCTTCAACATCCATGTGACCTTCAAACCAGGTCAGCTGAACAAAAAGAGCAGATGTGCTCTCCCAAGCCTTTGACCATACTCTGGATCCGGATCCACCAGCTGATCACCCTATCTTGGATCCTAAGGGCCCTACGGGCTTCATCCTAACCTTCCCAGGTTTTCTATGCTCCCACCCACCCATGTTCCTGCTGCAAAACTTCTACAAAATTTTTCCTCCACCTGGTCTCAAGTTTCAGCTCAGCTCAAGATAGTATCCATCGGTTATAAGACTGCATCAAACAAAAGACGTCGGGCTGTTCCCGCCCTCAAGGTTGCAGATAAAGTGGGGTTATCCACCCAGAACATCCATCTTAGAGTGCCTTCTGTGAAATTTGCTCCCAGGTTTATTGGACCATATAAAATACTGCAGGTCATTAACCCAGTCTCCTTCAAATTGAAGCTTCCTTCCTCACTCCGTATCTCTAATTTCTTCCATATATCTCTTTTGAAACCACTGATCATCAATAGGTTTTCTTCTACCAAGCATTCCTCTACTACACCCAGTTTCGCCCAACAGAAAGATTTTGAAATTACTCAAATTTTGGATTCCAAAGTTTCCAGAGGTTTGGTGAAGTATTTAGTGGATTGGAGGGGTTTTGGCCCTGAGGAGCGCTCCTGCATTATTATGAAAATTTAATGCTAGATCTTCACACAAAATCACCGCTAAGTGTCCAGTGACCACTTCTAAAATGGGGGGTACTGTCACACACCGGCCCCATGGACGGGTACCGGCTTTGTTACCTCTATCTCATAAGTGGTGATCACAGTATCCTGAACTCAGTGTTTTGCTTATCCGTCTCCATCTGGTTGTTCGTTCTGCGCATGTGTCAGCCACCACTCTCTTTTATGACCTCCTACCCGTTCCCATTGGCCCTGGCACTTTGGAGCGCTATTTAAATCTCCCAGTTCCTGCTCTCTGATGCCTGTTCTTTGAGTTACTCACTCTCATCAGGATTGGGCTTCCTTCGAGTGACTTACCTGTGGCTGCTGTGCATTGCTGTTCCAAAGTCAGCTGTAGTTTCTCTTCGGTGCCTCCGCTAGAACTTCTACAATACCCATCCTTTGCAGCTGTGTTCTGTGTTTCCTGTTCGGCTTTACTGCCCCGACTTCAGTGCTTCAGTACTGGAACTCCAGCCTCATTAGGAACTCCCCACACCTGCTGCTCTGTGTCACCATCTAATGGATCAGCCAAGTTCTTCAACATTATTGTTTCTACTGAACTATCGCTGTACCAGTAATTCACCAGTTGTTGCTCTGAGTTACCATCTAACGGATCAGCTAAGCTCTTCATTGTTATTGTTTCTACTGAACTGCCGCTGTACCAGTAATTCACCTGCTGTTGCTCTGAGTTACCATCTAACGGATTAGCTAAGTTCTTCATTGTTATTGTTTCTACTGAACTGTTGCTGTACCAGTAATTCACCTGCTGTTTGTTACGGTTCAGGTACCTTTGTAAGATTTTTGCAGGCTTATCTAGGGCGCGGAGTCTAACGGCCTTCCGGTCTTCACCAAGAACCACCGCAAGGTAGGATGGGTTTTGCTGCCGAAGAATCGCAGGTCGCGGCCCCCAGGTTAGCCTACTGACGTAAGGGAAAAGGCTCTAAGTGATGGATAGACAGCAGAAAATATGACAGGGTGGTGCAAATAATTAACGCACTAACTGTGAATTTCAGGGTCTGAAGTGGAAGCTGGCTTGGTACACGATATCTGTTGTATGCCTTAAACAGGAGATGAGTCCAAGAGTAGTCGAAACACAGCCGGGTCGGTACACAGGAGATCGTCAGATATACGGTGCCAGAGAGAAATCCAGAGTAGCCAGGAACACTGCCGAGTCGGTACACGGGGGGTCAGTCCAATACACGGTGCCAGGGATTAGCCAAAGAATAGACAGGATGCAGCCAGGTTGGTACACAGGAGTCTGAAGAAATGTAGGAGCACACAGGGAGCAGGATCACAGGAGTCAGGTACACAGGGAGAGATAGCCAGGAACAGGAAACACATTGCTCTGACACAGATAGCGTGTCAGAGCAGAGAATATGTAGTTTTTGAATTCCCCGCCCAGGAGTCACAAGACCACCGCTGCGAGAACACAGAGTGCAGAGGCGCGATCAGAGGGAGCGCTAACCGCCGGAGAGGACAAGCTGCCAGACATCGCCGACAGCGCAGCATAGCGGGGAACAGGTAAGGTCATAACAGTACCCCCCCTTCAAGGGCGGCCTCCTGACAACCTATAAGGCTTCTGAGGGAACTTGGCATGGAATCTCTTCAACAAACTTGGAGCATGAAGATCACTTGCAGGAATCCAAGAACGTTCCTCAGGGCCGTATCCTTCCCAATCAACCAAGAACTGTAAGGAACCTCTGGAAATACGAGAGTTTAGAATGTCCTTAACCTCAAATTCCTGATCTAGCGCAGAAATTGCAGCAGGAGGTTTTTTTGAAGAGAAAAACTTGATAATATCAAGTGGCTTGAGAAGGGAAATGTGAAACACATTGGGAATCCTTAAGGTAGGAGGTAACTTCAATTTAAATGCCCCTGGATTGATGACCTCTATGATTTTGAAGGGACCAATAAATCAGGGAGCGAATTTCCTAGAGGGAACCAACAACCGAAGATTTTTTCGTAGACAACCACACTTTGTCACCAGGAGCAAGTAATGGAGATGGTCTCCTTCTTTTGTCAAATGCTTTCTTACTGATGGCAGAGGTGTGAAGCAATTTGCATCTGATTAAATCCCACCTAGCAGAGAAGTCCAATAAAAGAGAATCGACTGCAGGAACTCCAGAAGGGGGTAGATCATTGAAGGGAGGAACTTTAGGATGAAATCCTTGAAGAGCAAAAAAAGAAGATGTAGAGGTGGAGTCATGCGAATTATTATTGTGAGCGAACTCTGCCCAAGGTAACAAATCGACCCAATCATCATGTTTAGCTGAAATGAAACATCTGAGGAATTTCTCCAGTTCTTGATTCGTCCTTTCAGTGAGACCATTACTTTGAGGATGGTATGCGGAAGAAAAATTCAACTTAATGCCACAGACACGAGAAAAAGCCCTCCAAAATCTAGCCACGAACTGAGTTCAACGATCAGAGACGATAACATCTGGACAGCCATGTAGGCGGAAAATTTCTTTGATGAAAAGTTGAGCCAGGACAGGAGCAGAAGGGAGACCTTTTAATGCCACAAAATGAGCAGCCCGAGAAAGGCGATCAGTGACTACCCATACCACTGAGAAACCTCTGGAGGAGGGTAAATCTGTGATAAAATCCATAGAAAGATGACTCCAAGGTCGATCTGGAATAGGTAGAGGTTGCAGCAGACCGTAGGGAGCTTGACGAGGAACCTTGTTCTGAGCAAAAGTGGAACATGCCGTCACAAACTGTCGGACGTCCGAGTGGATAGATGGCCACCAATAATTACGGGAAATGAATTCCAAGGTTTTCTTTATACCGGCATGACCAGAAAAACGGGAGGCATGAGCCCATTTGAGAAGTTTTGGTTGGAGATGCGGAGGAACCAAAGTCTTCCCGTGAGGAATAATAAAACGAGTAGGAGTAGTAGCCAAAATACATTCTGGATCTAGGATGGGTCTAGAACCCTCTTCTTCTGTATCCATAGAGTCGAAGGAATGGGAGAGAACATCTGCCTTCTTGTTCTTGGATCCTGGTCTGAAGGTAATGATCCTATCGAAGCGGGAGAAGAACAGGGACCATCTGGCCTGGCGAGGATTGAGGCAAGATGCAGTTTGTAAATACAACAAGTTCTTGTGATCTGTAAAAATTGTAATAGGAAATCTGGCTCCTTCCAAATGATGTCTCCAAGCTTCTAAGGCTAACTTAATGGCGAGGAGTTCCCTATCTCCAATGCCATAGTTCTTTTCGGTAGCCAAAAGTTTACGAGAAAAGAAGCCACAGGGGGAAAATTTCCCAGTAGACTTTTTCTGAGACAAAATAGCTCCCACTCCGGTAGAGGATGCATCGACCTTCGAGGAAGAAAGGGAAGGAAGGGTCTGGTTGATGAAGAATAGGAGCCGAGATGAAGGCTTTTTTAAGAAACGCAAAGGCTTCCACGGCCTCCGGTGGCCAGGTTTTAGTGTTGGCGGACTTCCTAGTCAAAGAGGTAATGGGTGCTATCACCGAAGAAAACCCTTTGATGAAGTGGCGGTAATAATTGGAGAAACCAACAAAACGCTGGATGGCCTTGAGTCCTACCAGTTGGGGCCAATCAGAAATTGCCTTTAACTTCTCGGGATCCATGCGTAATCCGGAGCCAGAAACCCCGTGACCAAGAAAAGGAAGATGCGTTTTCTCAAAGACACACTTGTCCAAATTAGAGTATAGATGATGTAAACAAAGGCGTTGAAGAACCAGGGAAACATGATGGCGATGAGTAACCATATCAGGGGAAAATATCAGGATATCATGCAGATAAATCACAACAAATTGATACAAGAAGTCCTGAAAAATCTCGTTTATGAAATTTTGAAAAATTGCAGGGGCGTTGCAAAGTCCAAATGGCATAACAAGGTACTCGAAATGCCCATCATGAGTATTGAACGCTGTTTTCCATTCATCCCCTTGTTTAATACGGATTAAGTTGTAGGCCCCTCTCAGGTCCAGTTTAGAAAATATCGAAGCTCCTTTGATTCTATCAAAGAGTTCAGAGATCAACGGCAAGGGGTACCTGTTCTTCTTAGTCATGGCATTGAGGCCACGATAATCTATACAAGGATGTAACCCACCTTCCTTCTTTTTTACGAAAAAGAAACCGGCCCCTGCTGGTTATGAGGATTTCCGGATAAAACCTCTGTTTAAATTCTCCTTGATATATAGGGACATAGCATTCGATTCGGGTAAAGACAATGGAAAGACATGTCCTCTAGGTGGAATCTTGTCCGGCAACAATTCAATGGCACAATCCCATGGTCTATGAGGAGGTAACTTGGAAGCCTCCTCTTCACAAAATACGTCAGAAAAAGAATGATATTGAGGAGGAATACAAGAGGATGTGGTAAGAGAAGTAGAACAGGCAGTATTAGGTCTATGAATCTTGGGAAGACAACGGGAATGACAACCTGGGCCCCATGCAAGAACTTCAGGTTTCTGCCAATCTAAGGTAGGGGAGAAAAGTCTGAGCCAAGGAAGGCCTAGAATCAAAGGATTAATAGCCTCAGGAATGACTAAAAAGGAGATTTCCTCAGTATGTAAGGCTCCGATGCGTAGAGAAAGGTTAACAGTTCTGTTCTTTATGGATCCTCCAGTAATACGACTGCCATCTATAGCTGTGATAGCGATAGGTGGATCCAATGGTTGCATGGGTAACGACAACCTCTCTATGATGTCAGCTCGTAAAAAATTCCCCACTGCTCCGGAGTCGATAAGTGCTGGAAAAGACAGTTGATTATCAATATATTGCAGAAGGACTTGAATGGAAAAGCTAGAATCCTCAGGAGAGGGAATAGACATACCTAACTTAGCCTCTCCAACGTCAGTTAGGTCCGGTCGTTTCCCGGTCGCTTCCCACAATGGCTCAGAACATGACCGGGTTCCCCGCAATAGAGGCATAAACGATTCTTGAATCGCCTCTCTCTTTCGGACTCTGGAACCGGGGAGCCAAATGGAAAGTAGATCGATGGGAACTCTCCCTCTCTTGAGTGCGTTCACGAAACCGGATATCAATCTAGTTACATAGAGAGATCAATTCATCCAGGGTAGTAGGTAATTCTCGACCCGCTAACTCGTCCTTAATGCGGTTGGACAAGCCTTGCCAAAAAGTGGCCACAAGAGCTTCGTTGTTCCAATGTAGCTCAGCCGCTATGGTGCGAAATTGAAGGGCGTACTGACCCAGAGTAAGAGTACCTTGGCATAGACGGAGAAGACCTGAAGCTGCGCTGGAAACACGTCCTGGTTCATCAAAGATGCGTCTGAAGGTTTCCAGAAAGGTAGCACAATTATGAAGTATAGGATCATCATATTCCCATAGAGAAGATGCCCAGGCAAGAGCTTGACCAGACAACAAGGAAATTATGTATGCCACTTTAGTCTTCTCCGTTGAAAAGTTACCGGACTGTAGTTCGAACTGAATGGCACACTGGTTCAAGAAACCTCAACATTCCTTGGGATCCCCATGGAATTTGGGTGGGTTAGGAGTGCGGAGTTGAGACATGGCTGGAACTATAGCGGCAGCGCTACTCTGAGAGGGAATAGATTGTGGAGCTGGAACAGGCGGAGGAGTAGGAGCAGCCACCTGAGCTGCTTGAGCTGAGACCGTACCCTGGAGCGTGTCCAACCGATTAGACAGAGTCTGCAAAATCTGTAGTAATTGTTCTTGATTTTTTCCCCTGGTCTTCAACCCGAACAGCTAAGTGAGTGGGTCAGAGCAAACTGTTACGGTTCAGGTACCTTAGTCAGTATTTTCGCAGGCTTATCTAGGGCGCGGAGTCTAACGGCCTTCCGGTCTTCACCAAGAACCACCGCAAGGTAGGATGGGTTTTACTGCCAAAGAACCGCAGGTCGCGGCCCCCAGATTAGCCTACTGAAGTAAGGGAAAAGGCTCTAAGTGATGGATAGACAGCAGAAAATATGACAGGGTGGTGCAAATATTTAACGCACTAACCGTGAATTCCAGGGTTTGAAGGTCTGAAGCGGAAGCTGGCTTGGTACACGGTATCTGTTGTATGTCTTAAACAGGAGATGAGTCCAAGAGTAGTCGAAACACAGCCGGGTCAGTACACAGGAGATCGTCAGATTTACGGTGCCAGAGTGAAATCCAGAGAGTAGCCAGGAACACTGCCGAGTCGGTACACGGGGGGTCAGTTCAATACACGGTGCCAGGGATTAGCCAAAGAATAGTCAGGACGCAGCCAGGTCAGTACACAGGAGTCTGAAGAAATGTAGGAGCACACAGGGAGCAGGATCACAGGAGTCAGGTACACAGGGAGAGATAGCCAGGAACAGGAAACACATTGCTCTGACACAGATAGCGTGTCAGAGCAGAGAATATGTAGTTTTTGAATTCCCCGCCCAGGAGTCACATGACCACCGCTGCGAGAACCCGGAAGTGCAGAGGCACGATCAGAGGGAGCGCTAACCGCCGGAGAGGACAAGCTGCCAGACATCACCGACAGCGCAGCGAAGCGGGGAACAGGTAAGATCATAACACTGTTGCTCTGAGTTACCATCTAACGGATCAGCTAAGTTCTTCATTGTTATTGCTTCTACTGAACTGCCGCTGTACCAGTAATTCATCTGCTGTTGCTCTGAGTTACCATCTAACGGATTAGCTAGTTTTTCATCATTATTGTTTCCCTCGAACTGCTGCTGCACCAGTATTTACATGCCGTTGCTCTGAGTTACGAATCAGCTAAGTTCCTACTGGTAACTTACTTATATCTCCCGGAGCAGTCCCTGCTATCATAGCGTTCCTGCTACATTAGGCTCCACCTACTGTTCTGCCATCACTCCTTCTGGGAACCGCGACCTGCAGTAATAGGTGGTGCAAAGTCCATACCCTCTCCTAAGGGTCAATGGTGAATACCACCTACCGTTAGACTCAGTTCGAGCATCAGTTATTGGCAGATACACAGGACTCTCTAAATTTCACCAGATTTCGTGACAGTGTTGTCAGGAGCTATCCTTTGAAACCTACGGAGCGTGATACTCAAATCTTGAGTTAACCCAGCATGGATAATAGATAAGGGAATGAAAGGTAGAGGATTCGTAACTGGAATGGGATGTGACAAAAAGGTCCTAGATAGAGCATCTGCCTGGACATTTTTAGAACCTGGTCTGTAGGTGATCAAGAACTGAGTGAGTGAAGAAGAGTGACAAGCGGGCCTGTCTGGGATTCAACCGTTTAGCCGACTGGATGTACTGTAGTTTCTTGTGATCTGTAATAATGGAGATAACATGTATAGCAGCTTCAAGCCAGTGACGCCACCCCTCAAATGCCCATTTAATGGCCAACAGCTCTCGGTTGCCCACATCACAGTTAGCTTCAGCAGAAGAGAACTTACGAGAAAAGTAGGCACATGGATGTAAGCGGTGAGTATGAGGGTCCTTCTGGGAAAGGATAGCGCCAGTGCCAGCACCGGCATCAGAGGCATCGACCCAGGCGAGGGCTGGGAGAGGGAAGCCCAGGGGGCACACAGGTGGCCGCATCACATGACAGGATTGCCCCCTTGCCCCCCGGGCCAGCCCGCCCCTGCATCGACCTCTAATACAAAAGATATCTCTGGATTTGGATGTCTAAAGACTTGAGCAGACACAAACGCCTTTTTTAAGGTTTCAAATGCGGTTACTGTCTGAGGCGGCCAATTAGTTGGATCCATTCCTTTTCGGGCCAGGACGACAATAGGAGCCACTATATCAGGAGAGCCATGGATGAATCTCCTTTAATAATTCACGAAGCCCAAGAATCTCTTCACAGCCTTGAGGTTGTTGGGTTGTACCCAGTCGAGAATAGCTTGGACCTTGGTTGGATCCATGGAGAAACCAACAGAAGAGGTTATGTATCCCAGAAATGATACCTTCTGTACCTCAAACTCACACTTTTCCAACTTGGCAAAGAGATGGCGTTCCCGAAGTTCCTGTAGAACCTGTTTGACGTGACCCCGATGTACGGATAGCGACTGAGAGTATATGAGGATATCATCCAAGTAAATAATCACGAAGTGGTCAAGGAATTCACGGAGAACGTCGTTAATTAAGTCCTGAAATACTGCAGGTGCATTGCTAAGATGAAATGGCATGACCAGATATTTGTAGTGGCCAGAATGCGTATTGAACGCTGTCCTCCATTCATCTCCTTCTCTGATGCTCCACAGAGATCGATTTTAGTGAAGACAGTAGCGCCCCTTAGTTGGTCGAATATTAGAGAGATGAGGGGAAGAGAATAGGTGTTCTTGACTGTGATTAAATTTAATCCTCTATAGTCAATACAGGGTCTCAGTACACCATCTTTTTTGGATACAAAGAAGCATCCGGCTCCTACAGGAGATTTAGATGGCCTAATGAACCATTTCTCAAGATTTTCTTCAATATAAATCTGCATGGCCTTGGTCTCAGGACCGGAAAGAGAATACAAGCGCCCCTTAGGTAGTCTGGAACCAGGAATAAGCTCAATGGCACAGTCGAAGTCTCGATGAGGTGGTAGGGAGTCAGCAGCTTTTTTAGAGAACACATCCCAGAACTCACGATATTGTGAGAGAAGCTGCTCAGGAATTGATTGTAGAATTTGGAGAGGTAAAGTCAAGCAGGACTGTGAACAATAAGAGCTTCACTGAATGATTTTTTCTTTAACCCAATCCACAACAGGGTTATGAAGGGAAAGCCAGGGATGGCCAAGAATTAAGGGAACTGTCACGACTCCGAGTGGTTTTATAGATCCCTTGCCTCTGTCATATAGGACTTGCCCAGGAATGCAGAGTCTAATGGATAGGAGGTATTCACCAGGGATCCCCGGAAGGGGATATGGACTCCTATTCCGCAGGTCACGGTCTCCCAGGCAAGGACTGACAGAGGATAGTGGAGGCAACACACAATGCCACGGTGGATGAGGAGACACAGAGTAACGAGTTCAGGATTCACAGGCTTCAGCAATAGTAGTAATAAAACACTGGAGATGGTAGCAGTGCTGTAAAGTAGTATATTGATTGATGGTACAATGGAAATGGAAGAATATATATATAACGGCAGATATTAAATACACGGCAATTAGGACACAGGCAAGATGTAAATGACGTTATGCCACTTCATAATTGGTAACTCTTGACAACTGTATGGGATGAGTAAACAATAGTTCAAACATAGGATGACAAATGGAGAATGCGTGGATCCAATAATGTAACACACGGCAGATTGATGTAAATCACTGGTCAATAACAGTTCTGAGAGAATGAGAATGTAGAACTGTTGATCCGAAGATAAAGATGATTCTACGTAGCAGGTGGGTTACAGGTATCACGATAATTCTCAGAATAGAACAGCAATAATCGTTGAACTGATGTTCTACTAATAACAGTCCCAAAGATATAGTTGAACAGAAGAAACTTCAAACAGTTCATTACCTAGAAGTAGCAAGAACGAGGAGTATCCTAGCCGAGTATAGAACCGCAGATAACTGATGTCTTCTAATAAACATATGAATGAAGATAACAGCACTGTTAGATCAGCCGGGCAGAAGCAGGAACTTGAACCATAGAACTAGCTGCAGGCCGTAGTAATTCAGCAGGTAGATTAAACACAAGGAAAGTCTCAATGGAACTCAGCATTGAAAGTACAACAACAGGTGTGCAGGCTAAACCACAGGTGCAGCAATCAACTCACAGTGAACGTTCAACATGAAGCTTGATAGCAACCGAGGATTTCAGCAGACCAGCGTGGAACTACAGGTACCAGGTACGATGATGGTAGATTGCAGTAGTCCAGCAAACTGGTGACAGCAGCGAGAGGTTCAGCAGTACAGCATAGAACTGCAAATACCAGGTAGAATGGTTGTAGATACAGAAGTCCAGCAAGCAGGTAACAGCAACAAGAGGTTCAGCCGGCAGCGTGGAACTACAAGTACCAGGTACAATGGTTGTAGATGCAGAAGTCCAGCAAACAGGTAATAGCAGCAAGAGGTTTAGCCGGACAACATAGAACTGCAAGTACCGGGTACAATGGCTGTAGATGCAGGAGGCCAGCAAACAGGTAACAACAACGAGAGGTTCAGTAGTGGCAGCCAGGACCAAGGCAGACTAAGTAACATGAAGAACAGGGAATGAGCCAAGGATCATGGGTAGTTTAAGTAATACTCCAGAACCAATGAGAATCGAAAGGAGGTCCAAGCAAAGCAATCAGGAACATCTGTGCAAAGGTAGTATCTTAGAAACAGGAATAGGTTCAATCGTAGTTCCCAGAGGCAAGTCACAGTGCCGGCACCTATCTATGGGACCAGCATGTGACAGGAACAGACGGACAGTCGATGAGGAAGAAGGTCAAAGACTCAGAATGGAGAGCTCCTACATTTAACTGTAGCAAGGGGGTCTTCCAGATAATCTTGCCGACAGGTAATGGACTTCCGTCTAAGTCACAGACTGTAATTGCAGATTTGAGCTTTACTGTAGGAATTCCAGTAGAACGGGTGAACCCGATGTCAAGGAAGTTGCTCGCAACTCCACTATCAATGAAGGCCGGGAGGGCCACGGAACAGGCACCGAAGGTGACTTGTGCGGGAATCAAGACAGCATTTTTTGGGGAAACAATTTGCAGACCTAGTTGTACCTTCCCCTCGTTCCCTAGGCATGCTCTTTTCCTGGTTTGTTGGGGCAAGAGCGGGAGATGTGGCATTTAGCACCACAATAGAGGCAGAGACCTTGTGACCGCTTTCTGTCCTTTTCCTCAGGAGAGAGGCGATAAGCCCCTAACTGCATGGGCTCCTCAATGTCTGCAGGAACAGGAATACAAGCAGAAGGAAAAGAAATTTGCCTCTTTTACTGCCTTTCTCTCCTTAATTCTCCTGTCAATCTTGATGGTGAGCTGCATGAGGGTTTCCAAAGAGGTTGGAGAATGGTACTGCACCAGGGAATCTTTGATCTGTTCTGACAGCCCTAAGCGAAACTGACTGCGTAACGCTGGATCATTCCATTTGTTGTCAGTCGACCATCGACGGAATTCAGCACATTATTCCTCTGCAGAGCGCAGGGCTTGCTTCAAAGACCGTAGATGAGCCTCAGCAGAGGCCCAGCATCGTCGTAGAGCAGACCCAATGCATTAAAGAAGGCTTCCACAGACTGCATGGTAGGGCTCATTTGAAGCAGACTGAAAGCCCAAGACTGGGGGTCACCCTGAAGGAGATAGATGACAATCCCAACCATCTGTTGTTCCAAACCAGAAGACCGAGGTCTCAGCCAAAAGTTGAGTTTACAGCTCTCATTGAAATTCCGAAACAAGGCTCTGTTTCCGGAAAACCGGTCCGGCAAATTTAACTTGGGTTCACCTGCAGGAGCCGATGTAGCCTACGAGGTCCTAGAGGTTTCCTCTTAAGCAGACAGATGCTGGGCTAGTCCTTGGACCATTTGTGACAGGGTCTGAATTTGTCTATACAGAACTTGAGCTGGGGACAAGTTGGTTCCGCCTACATCCATTCCAAAGCTTCTCCTCCTGGAATAATTTTATGGCCAGTTATAATGTTAGGCTGATGGTCTGGTCACCAACTCACAGAACAAGATGGCGGAGGTCTTCACCTATAGCAGCCGCCTTTCCCTTAGAGCTTGATATGCTCACCGGTACTCAGATGCCCCCAGGACTTAACTCCAGACGTAGTGTGAGTTGGTAATACAGGCCCGTAGCGGCAGGCCAGGAGGCTGGATAAAAGGCAGCGGTTAATCAGAAGGTAGCCGAGGTTAAGGGTCACAGGCAAGCAGAGTAGTCAATAACAATCCAAAGGGTCAGGGTCACAGGCAACGTAGCGGGGTCGAAAGTACAGGCCAAAGGGTCAGGGTCACAGGCAAACAGGCAGAGTCCAAAGTCCAGGCAGGGGTCATACACAGAAAATTCAACAGAGTATCCACAGGGCAGGGTACAACAGACAGCAGCAGGTCAGCAAGACTGGGTCAGAAGCACTATAACCGCCAGGGAGGCTAAGCCCTCCCTGCATTAAATACTAGAATCCACCAATCAGGACTTTGCCCTGTAATAACCCTCAGGGCCGGACTGATGGGCACTAAATTAATTAATCAGCCTGCAGGCTGGGAGAAGGTCAACGCATGCACCCGGCTGTACTGCCTGCCGGGGCGCGCTGTCAGGGATAAAGGGAGTCCGACTGGCTGGAGGAAGTGATGTCCCGGTCGTCAAGGAGATGGACAGGATGCCAGGCAGGGCTGGAGCTGAGTCGCGGCGGTGCCCGTGGCCGCTGCGGCTCCTAACAGAAACATTATAAATCATGATACATGAGATTTGTTTCCTCCATAGACTTTTGGATAAAGTGATATCAGAATGGTGTGTTTAATTTGCCTCTACATTCTGGATAAACATTTGTTTATTATTCCACAAAGTCAATCCTGACAAAACTAGTTATAGTTTGTTCTGAGTACACTTCTTGGGAGGAGGAACAAATCAAGCTGCTTTTTAAATCAGAAGTTATTGGCACCTTCAGTATTACAATTTTACCATTAAACAAGATGGCAGATCATCATCATCATCATCATCATCATTTATTTATTTATATAGCACCACTAATTCCGCATCATTGTACAGAGAACTCATTTACATAAGTCCCTGTCCCTACAGTCTAAATTCCCTAACACACACACACACACACACACACACACACACACACACACACACACACACACACACACACACACACACACACACACACACAGACTAGGGTCAATTTGATAGCACCAATTAATCTACTAGTATGTTTTTGGGGTGTGGAAGGAAACCCATGCAAACACGGGGAGAACATATAAACTCCATGGGCCTGATTCATTAAGGATCTTAACTTGAGAAACTTCTTATTTCAGTCTCCTGGACAAAACCGTGTTACAATGTAAGGGGTGCAAATTAATATTCTGATTTGAACATAAGTTAAATACTGACTGTTTTTTCATGTAGCACACAAATATCAATTTTAAATTTCAGTGTACAAATAAGCTATTAAGTATTTGTGTGCTCAAGTTTCTGGTTCTCCCGCAATCCATCAATCCTATTATTTTTGGTCTACCCTGGCTAAGGGACTACTCCCCTCAATTTGATTGGCATCACTCCCAGGTTATCTCATGGGGTTCGTTCTATAAATCTCATTGTCTGACTCCTGTCATTTGCAATAATTCAGTCATCTCTTGCCGAGCCGCTCCCTCTTGTGATACCCTTCCCGAGGTCTACGCCGAATTCCTTGATGTTTTTAGCAAAGTTGCTGCGGAATCTCTACTTCCTCACCGCCCTTGGGATTGCCCCATTGAGTTAGTGCCGGGTAAGAACATCCCCCGGGGCAGGGTATTTCCTCTGTCCATACCGGAGACCCAGGCCATGTCCGAGTACGTCTCAGAGAACCTCAAACGAGGATTTATCCATAAATCATCCTCTCCGGCTGGTGCGGGTTTTTTCTTCGTGAAAAAGAAAGATGGATCTCTTAGACCATGTATAGATTACCGCAAACTCAACGCTATCACGGTCTAGAAAAGGTATCCTCTATCCCTCATTCCGGATTTATTTGATCGTATTCGGGGAGCTCAAATCTTCACAAGATTGGACCCATGGGGCACTTACAACTTGATCAGGATTAAAGAGGGGCACGAGTGGAAGACAGCGTTTATTATCAGAGACAGCCACTACGAGTACTTGGTAATGCCTTTTGGGCTATGTAATGCCCCAGCTGTCTTCCAAGAATTTGTCAATGAGGTCTTCCAAGATTACCAGTTCGTGGTGGTCTATCTGGACGATATTTTGATATTTTCCCAGGATCTTTGTTCCCACCAGGGTCATGTAAAAGAGGTGCTTCTTCGCCTTCGTGAGATCCACTTATATTGAAAAATGGAGACATGCCCATTTCATCAATCCCAGGTACCCTTTTTGGGATACATTGTCTCCGGTTCTGGCCTCCAAATGGAGCCAGATAAACTTAAAGCTATCCGTGACTGGCCTCAACCTGCAGGGTTAAAAGCTACTCAACGCTTTATCAGGTTCACAAATTACTAACGGCAATTTATTCAGGGATTTTCTACTCTTATTACTCCCATTACTTCTCTGACACATAAGGGAGGCCAAGTGAAGCTATGGCCCAACGAAGCAGTTTCTGCATTTAGAGCTATCAAAGAAGCCTCTCTAGCTCCCATTCTGATTCAACCCGATTTATTTAAACTCTTCTTCCTGGAGGCTGACGCATCTGCTGTAGGTGTAGGGGCTATTCTATCCCAGAAGACCCCCTCTGGCATCTTCAGACCTTGTGGCTTCTTCTCTAAAAAAAATTCTCTCCCAGAATCTAACTATGGTATCGGAGAAAAAGAACTCCTGGCTATTAAACTGGAGGAATGGTGCTATCTATTGGAAGGAGACCACTTTCCAGTCTCCATTTTCACTGACCACAAGAATCTTATTTAACTGCAAACCGCCCAATGTTTGAATGCTTGACAAGCGCAATGGTCATTATTCTTCAGTCGTTTCCAACTCATCTTGACCTTCCGGCCTGGCTCCAAAAACCTCAGGGCAGATGCCCTCTCACTCTCTTTTGACCCCTCCGACTCACAGACATCTGTGCCCATCAAACCTATTATTAACTCCGAAATAATCCTGGCTTTGACCCAATCCTCCTAGGGGCCATTCTTTTGTTGACTCCCATTTATGCAGCAAGTTATTAAATTGGGCCCATTGCTCCAGATTTGCAGGCCATGCCGGGGTGAAGAAAACGGTGGCACTCCTCTCCCGGTCTTACTGGTGACCCTCTTTAAGTCTTGGGGCTAGATTTACTAAGCTGCGGGTTTGAAAAAGTGGGGATGTTGCCTATAGCAACCAATCAGATTCTAGCTATCATTTTGTAGAAGGTACTAAATAAATGAAAGCCTGTGAGGTATGCGCTAGACATAAGACTTTGAGACAAACTCCTGTCGAACTCCTGCGCCCACTTCCCATTCCTGAACATCCCTGGTCCAGCATGAGTATGGACTTTATCACGAATCTCCCTAATAGTGATGGCAATACCTGTATATGGGTTGTTGTTGACCAATTTTCAAAATTCGCTAATTTTGTCCCCCTCAAAGGTCTTCCCTTTGCTCCTGAACTGGCATAATTATTCATTCATCATATCTTCCATCTGCACAGTACTGGGGTACAGTTTATTTCCAGCTTTTGGAGGGCTTTCTGTAAGCTCCTAGAAATCAATTTGAAGTTCTCATCGGGATACCATCCACAGACTAACGGGCAAACTGAGCGAGTCAACCAGGATTTGGAGTCATATATTCAATGTTTCTGTTCCGGTCAACAATCTGGAGTAAGTTCCTTCCTTGGGCAGAATTTTCCCACAATAATCATCTATATGAATCCACTACTATGTCTCCCTTCTTTATTCTGTTTGGCAGACATCCCATTATGCATACCTTCTCAGACTTGCCTGTCTCCACAGTTTCGGCAGCCCAAGATTTGGTTCACAACTTCTCATCAATCTGGTCTCAAGTACAGGCCAAATTACAGCATTATTTGGATTGTTACAAACACTTTGCGGATCGCCATCGGAAGAATATCCCTGTACTCCACATTGGAGAAAAAGTATGGCTTTCCACTCGAAATCTTAAACTCAGAGTTCTATCCATGAAGTTCGCACCTCGCTACATTGGACTCTATCCTGTCATGCAAGTTCTGTATCCTGTTACTTACAAACTCCGATTATCTCCCTCCCTGCGAGTGCATAACTCTTTTCATATTTCTCTCCTCAAACCTCTGGTTATCAATGAATTTTCAAAAAAAACTCCTGCTCCTCCTCCTGTCAGGACCATGTTTGGGGGATAAGTTTGAAGTCGAGAGTATCCTTAAAGAACGAACCCTCTGAGGTAAACCATTGGAAGGGATACGGACCTGAGGAGAGATCCTGGGTCAACAAGAAGGATCTTCATGCTCCTCGTCTCCTGGCTCAGTTTCTGAAGCGTAAAGAGTGGGGTACTGTCAGGCGCCGCTCCCGCACCATGCCAGGTGTCTGGAACGGACACCTGTCTCTTCCGACGGACCCCTGTCCCGTTGCCTAGCAATGGGGCGCTATATCGGCGGTCAGGAGCCCCTGACCGCCGCAGGTACCAGTCAGGGCCAGTGCCCTACTATATAAGGCCCCTCCTTTTCCTTCTCCAGTGCCAGAGTATTGGTTTCACCTCTCTCCAGCGCTTGTATCCTGTTCCCATATTTTAGTGACCTTTGGTGTTTGGCTCCCGGCTTGTTCCTGACCATTCTCTGTTCAGCGATTTGGCTTCTTCGTTTCTTGGATTCTGACCCTTGGCTTTCCTCCCAACCGTCCCTCTGGATTACCTTTTGTGTACAGCGCTATCGTTTGGCTACGACCCGGACCGTACGACTACTCCTGCTATCTCCCGCTGCACTGTTAGCTAGCTTGAAGGACCGCGACCTGCGTGCCCCGCGCAGCCAAGCCCATACCTCATTGCGGGGGTCCCTGGTGAATACCGGGGGTACGTTAGACTCCACGCCTTCCTGTCTAGTAGAGTCAATACCAGTCAGCGTCATCTCCAAGTCCGATCGTGACAAGGTCTATACTTAACGCTGCTGCAAGACTCATCTCCTCTCCCACCGCTCCTCTTCTGCCTGCCCTCTCTGCCTTGCACTACACTGGCCCTTTCCCCTACAGAATACTTTTCAGACTGCTAACCTCACCTACAAGCCCTCTCCCACTCCGCTGCCACTTACATCTACAACCTCTTCTCTACACATACCCTATCCCGTTCCCTGCATTCGGCCAATGACTGTCGCCTCTCCTCCACTCTGATCACCTCATCCCACTCCAGAATCCAAGATTTCTCCCGTGCTGCCGCCCTCCACTGGAACTACCAATGCTCCGTCGGACGGTCTCCAAATTTGTGCACCTTTAATTGGACACTTAAAACTCACCCCTTCCTCAAAGCCTACCAGCCATCCACCTAACCTGCTCTCTATGCCTGATTTCCTCACCTAGCAACCCCTACTTCGCCACTGGCTTCTAAGATTGTACCCCTCTAACTACCCATTGTTCCTTCTGTCTGTTTCCCCTCCCTTTAGGATGTAAGCTCTCACGAGCAGGGCCCTCTTCCTTCCTGTCTCTCTACATATTCTTCTGTTCCCTCCTCAATTTGTAAGCAATGTTGGGAGCTGTGAAGTCCTGATATTTTTTGTTTAATGTTCTGTATGGTTCTACCTAGGGATGTGCACCGGCCACTTTTGGTGTCTCGTGTTTTGTGTTTTGGATTCGGATGTGCTTGAGGTTTTGGGTTCGGATTTGTTTCGCAAAAAACCTCACAAAAGGTTTTGGTTCGGATTTAAGGTTTTGGATTCGGATTTATTTTGAAAAAAACATAAAAAGTGTTAAAATCAAGTTTTTTTTGGTTTATTTTCACTCCTACACTATTATTAACCTCAATAACATTCATTAGCAATCATTTCCACTAATTCCCAGTCTATTCTGAACACCTCACACCTCACAATATTGTTTTTAGTCCAAAACGTTTCACCGAGGTAGCTTTCTGGACTGCATAGTGCAGTGGTCCCGGTACACAATTTGATAACGGTGGCCACAATATAATAAAAAAACCCTCAACTGGTCTGAATTTTACCAAAAAAGTATCTGGACTGCGTAGTGGAGTGGTCCCCACAATATAATAAAAAAACCCTCAACTGGTCTGAATTCCACCAAACAAGTATCTGGACTGCGTAGTGGAGTGGTCCCTACAATATAATAAAAAAACCCTCAACTGGTCTGAATTCCACCAAAAAAGTATCTGGACTGCGTAGTGGAGTGGTCCCCACAATATAATAAAAAAACCCTCAACTGGTCTGAATTCCACCAAACAAGTATCTGGACTGCGTAGTGGAGTGGTCCCCACAATATAATAAAAAAACCCTCAACTGGTCTGAATTTTACCAAAAAAGTATCTGGACTGCGTAGTGGAGTGGTCCCCACAATATAATAAAAAAACCCTCAACTGGTCTGAATTCCAGGGAACAGATGGCGGACACCGGATGGACGTCTAAAACCAACATAGCAGTTAAGGGCGCAGTTCCTCTTTATTGTGACTGCACAAACAATTAACGTAGTAATAGAAATGACAGTTTTTTGTTTTTTTTTAAATAGAGAAAGAAAGAAGGTAGTAATAGAAATGGCAGTTATTCGAATCCCCAGGAGAGTCTAAGTGGGGTGAGCCACAGAGAGATTATTTCCCTCAGTTTCTCTAACAGGTTGTCAGTGTTGTGCCTCTTCTTAAAACCTGTGATACATAACTACACACACTCGGCAAAGCTTTTACAAATTATCTGCGGCACAGGAGAGTACCACTGGACTGTACTTTAGTAGCAGTACCTATTATTTTTGGGTACAGCAACAGTGAATGATCGTAGTTAGACTTTTAAATAGCAGTGCAAGCTAGATTTTTTAAAATTTTGTAATATTTTTTTTCAATTAATTTTGGAAAAAATTTTATTTATTTTTTTAAAATAAATTTTTTATAATTTTTTTTATAAAAATAAATTATTTTTTTGTTAACTTTTGGATAACTTGGAAATAACAATGCCCTTAGCAGAACAGACCACAGGACACAGGAAATACAGAAAGAAAGAAGGTAGCAATAGAAATGGCAGTTCCTCTTTTTTGGAACTGCACAGTGATGAAAATAAAGGTGGAGCTGGTGGCATGTCACGGTCCTCTTCAGAGGACAATCTCCTGACCAGCAGGTCTTTGCACCGCTGTAGACTTGTGTCCGCCGGAAACAGAGACACAACATACGCTTTTAACCGAGGATCGAGAACGGTTGGGCAGAATGTATTCCTCTGACTTTAAAAGACTGACCACCCTCGGATCCTGGCAAAGCGTACGAAGGGCTTCATCCACAAGAGCTACATGCTTGGTGGAATCGCAATGGTGTACCAGCTCCTCCCTCACTTTCTCCAGCTGCTTCTGCAAAAGCCTGATCAGGGGAATCACCTGACTCAAGCTGGCAGTGTCAGAACTGACTTCTCATGTGGCAAGTTCAAATGGCTGCAGAACCTTGCACAACACGGAAATCATTCTCCAGTGCGCTTGACTCATGCGCATCCCCACTCCTTTTCCTATGTCGTAGGTGGCTGTGAAGGCTTGAATGGCCTTTTGATGCTCCTCCATCCTCTGCAGCATATAGAGGGTGGAGTTCTAGCACGTCACTACCTCTAGTTAATTTAGATTGCAAGGCTTGTAAATATAAATACTTTGAAGATAAAAAAAGCAGGCTGCACAGACTGTGGAGCTAGAAAGTGAAATTAAATGGACCACGTTACTTGGGTGGCTATCTATGCCCCCCCCCCGCCCTACACTTGTAGTTGAATATAAAAAAAGCAGCCTGCATAGACTGTAGAACTAGAAATTCAAATATACAAACAAATGGACAAAGGCAGTTTGGTATCTGTCTGCATCAGATCCCCTCTCCACTAGGAGTAAAATAGAAAACTATTCAGCCGTTATATAATCTAGAATATAAATATAAATTGAGAAAGGCAATTTGGTATCTGTCTGCATCATAATCATCAACATCCTCCTCAGCGCCAGCTACATCAATATCCTCCTCCCGGTGTACAACATTCACACCTTCATTAGCCAAATCTGTAACTGGACTGTGGGTGATCCTTCCAGCATATGCAGAGGGCGTGCTGCAAATGCTGGATGGAGTCACCTCTTCCCGTACAGTGATGGGAAGGTCAGGCTTCACAACTACCAACACCCTTGGACTCGCCTTGGGGATTTGTGATGTCATCTGTTTAGAAGGCAGAGTTCTTTGCTGTTTTGTTGTTGTTGCTGACAGCATAACTCTCTTAATTTTTTTGTAGGGGGTGGAAGGAGGGCTTAGATCCTTGGGTGAAGCTGGACCACTAATCATGAACACGGGCCAGGGCCTAAGCCGTTCCTTGCCACTACGTGTCGTAAATGGCATATTGCCAACTTTACGTTTCTCCTCAGATGATTTTAAGTTTCTCTTTTTGCTACTTTTTGAGAACTTGGGCTTTTTGGATTTTACATGCCCTATACTAGGAGATTGGGCATCGGACTTGCCAGGCGACGTTGATTGACATTTCATCGTCTATGTCATGACTAGTGGCAGCAGCTTCAGCATTAGGAGGAAGTGGGTCTTGATCTTTCCCTACTTTATCCTCCAAATTTTTGTTTTCCATTATATGTAGCACAAGAGAGCGTACCCCTAAGCCACACACACTCGGCAAAGCCTTTAAAAATTATATGCGGCACAGGAGAGTACCACTGGACTTATACTGCTGAATCAGTGAACTTTGCAATAGCAGTACCACTGGACTTATACTGCTGAATCAGTGAACTTTGTAATAGCAGTACCACTGGACTTATACTGCTGAATCAGTGAACTTTGTAATATAGCAGTACCACTGGACTTATACTGCTGAATCAGTGAACTTTGTAATAGCAGTACCACTGGACTTATACTGCTGAATCAGTGAACTTTGTAATATATCAGTACCACTGGACTTATACTGCTGAATCAGTGAACTTTGTAATATAGCAGTACCACTGGACTTATACTGCTGAATCAGTGAACTTTGTATTAGCAGTACCACTGGAGTTATACTGCTGAATCAGTGAACTTTGTAATATATCAGTACCACTGGACTTATACTGCTGAATCAGTAAACTTTGTAATATAGCAGTACCACTGGACTTATACTGCTGAATCAGTGAACTTTGTAATAGCAGTACCATTGGACTTATACTGCTGAATCATTGAACTTTGTAATATATCAGTACCACTGGACTTATACTGCTGAATCAGTGAACTTTGTAATATAGCAGTACCACTTGACTTATACTACTGAATCAGTGAACTTTGTAATAGCAGTACCACTGGACTTATACTGCTGAATCAGTGAACTTTGTAATAGCAGTACCACTGGACTTATACTGCTGAATCATTGAACTTTGTAATATATCAGTACCACTGGACTTATACTGCTGAATCAGTGAACTTTGTAATATAGCAGTACCACTTGACTTATACTACTGAATCAGTGAACTTTGTAATAGCAGTACCACTGGACTTATACTGCTGAATCAGTGAACTTTGTAATATAGCAGTACCACTTGACTTATACTGCTGAATCAGTGAACTTTGTAATAGCAGTACCACTGGACTTATACTGCTGAATCATTGAACTTTGTAATATAGCAGTACCACTGGACTTATACTGCTGAATCAGTGAACTTTGTAATATAGCAGTACCACTGGACTTATACTGCAGAATCAGTGAACTTTGTAATATAGCAGTACCAATGGACTTATACTGCAGGATTGTTTATTATTTTTTCTTTTTTTATAATTACTTTTTTTGTAATTTTTTATAATTTGGGAATAATGGGGAAATAACAATGCCCTTAGAAGGACAGAGCACAGGACACAGCACCACTGGACTGAACAGGGCACAGCACAGGACCCAGCAGCACCACTGAACTCAGAAGGACAGAGCACAGGACACAACACCACTGGACTGAGAAGAACACAGCACAGAACTGAACAGCACAGCACAGAACTGAACAGCACAGCACAGCACGAGATATAGCAGGACAGAGGACCACCTAACACAACCTCCCTCTACCCTGATCAATGCCCGAGTGAAGATGGCGGCGACTAGCGGGGAATTTATAGGATCTGAGTATCGCGAGATCCGACAGCGGGATTATGACTCAGAGCCTCGGTTTCAGTTTTGCAGTTGGCGGGAATACCGGATCTGTCTCGGATCGGCAACGTTCGGGTGGGCTCGGATTTCAGATAATCGAGCCCGCTCATCTCTAGTTCTACCCTGTTTGGTTCACTGCCTATACTTTGTACAATGCTACGGATACCTTGTGGTGCCCTATAAATAAAGATTAATACTACTACTAATAATAATAATAATTAGTGGCACAATATAAATAGTTGCTGCTGCTGCTCATCTATAGTCCAAGATGTGTAAGAAAGCAGTTAATAGTAATACAACCTGTAGATGGCAGTATACATCAATCTATTACCATTGTATCATCATCATCAGCTATTTATATAGCACCACTAATTCTACAGCGCTGTACAGAAAACACACTTATATCAGTCCCTACCCCACTGGAGCTGACAGTCTAAATTACACACACACACACACACATACATTCATTTTAGTTAAAATTACGCTATTGCAGTGATAAGTATTCTTTTTGATCGCCCACATTTATCATAGAAATATTGCTGGGCAGTTAAATGCTACTCAGTTCTTATGGTGATCCTGGCCCATAGCTGTAATATTAACCACTAAAAAGTGGGACAATGTATCAGTAATAACTTCCATACTAAGAACACTAGATGGCGCTTAGTAACCAACAGAATAGATCATCATAGTATTGCATTTTAATGCTGCTTTTATAAATATGCCTGTTTGTTTTTTTTTACAGCAATCATAGTATGTGTAGCAGGGCTGCTTGTGAAAGGTCTATTAGATATTTATGCCAGGCATATCCAAAAGAACTACTAAATTCAATGGATATACACACATATGAAATGAAAGCTTGTGCAAGTGTATTGATGACACTTCACACTTTATGGGGGAATTCAGTTGTGCCCAAAGTCCATGGGAAAATCGCGTGTTGAGGCTCTGCAGGCTGTCACATAGGTGCGAGCAAAAATCAGCAATGTTTTACTTACCATAATACCTGGATTTGTGCGTAGCGCTCATCACTCGAGGCTCCAATAGAACTTGCAAACAAATTCTACCCTATAATTCAACATATGACTTTGCTCTTAAAATAGACCAACAACTTAACATGTAAGGCTTGTTCACATCACTTCTGTTGAGTGGTGCAACAACTGGGACATATAAAAGAAATAAGCAGAGCCCATATACTTCATAGTTGCGTACTCTCCTGGTATATCCGGGAGAATCCCGAATCTCTGGGAGTCCTACTGGACTCCCGAGAGAGCAAGGCAACCTCCCATCTCCTGCCCACTTTGTTAATGTAGTGGGCATAAGATGGGATTAGCGACGCGATTCACGGTGAATTATGTCATCATGGCCCCGCCCCCTGTTGTATTAGGCTGAAAATGGCACTATTTCACTGAGGGGGTGGGTCCTAATGATGCGATTCACATGGTCACACCCCCCAGGACACGGCAGCAAGACTTCCCCTCCTGGAGGGGAGATCTCAGAATTTGGCAGGTGCGACACACTTTCTCTGTTCACATTCAAGTTGGGCATTGTGATAATACCTTGAGGTATATTTACTAAAACTGCAGGTTTGAAAAAGTGGAGATGTTGCCTATAGCAAGCAATCAGATTCTAGTTATCATTTATTTAGTACATTCTAAAAAATGACTGCTAGAATCTGATTGGTTGCTATAGGCAACATCAACACTTTTTCAAACCAAGTTTAGTAAATACCTCCTTGTGTCTGCAATGGCATTAATGTTGAATACATGATAATAAAGAGTTGCCCAGATATTCAGAGATATGCTTAACACGTTACATGGGCCACTTTCACCCTCAGAAACATATACTGACATTCAACACTCTGGAAGCGTAGAACAAGGCATACGTTCCATACTGTGAACACTAGATGGCGCTTAATAACCAACAGATCATGGTGATACTGCTCTATTCCGCACTATAACCTTGCTTTTATACACTTGCTTTTTGTTTGTTTTTATAGCAATCATAGCATATGTAGTGGGCCTGCTGGTTAAAAGTTATTAAATATTTATAAAAGCATGACATAATTCAGTGTATTATTTTTTATATTGTAAAAAAGATTGGTATAGTTAACCCATCTACTTTATAAATCAAATAATGTCAGAAAGTATTTAACCAAAAATAAAACAATCTGCAATTACTTAATAAAATAGGGTGGTACTGTATGTAGTAATGTTATTGCCTCTGCTGTATATGTCTGCACGGTATTTTACTGGAGGCCGGTTGACCTTTCTAAGCAGTCCGCACCCATTTAAATCTGTAGCAAGCTTAGCATTCTGCTGGAAACATGCTAATGTATATTATGCAAGTGGTTAGAGTACATCTAAAAATGTTAATAGTGTTTTTATTTTACAAATAACTAATTCTATATCTCCATAACGAGAACCGCACTCTGCATTTAGAATCTGCGGTCTGGTGCAACCTTACAGAAAACAGTAACAAGTTCAGTGTTTAACACTATCAGGGCAAGGATTAAAAGGTACAATGCATAGTAAAGGACTTAAAATAATATATTAATGTTCTTTTACAAACTGCAATAAAAGCGGGCCTCACTGTTTCTTCATTCGTGCCCCTCATTGTTTGTAGGCCACATGTCCACGTTCTGGTCTTTGAAACTGCCCCTAGTTTTGTGGGTTTGTAGATCCACTGAAAATACTCATTTACTTCATCTTAAAGTCCAACCTATTACATCTTTCGAACCACCCCTTTTTTAGTTTTATTTTATACTTGCCAACTCTTCTGGAATGTCCGTGAGTAGGTCAACCTCCCACATCCTGCCCTCTTCCTAGTGAAGAATTAGAGCCACAATGACAAAATTCTTAGGGAATCGCATCATTTTGGCCCCGCCCCGCTGTAAAATGATGCATCTGCATCATTGCATCAAGGGGCAGGGCCAAAAATGATGCATCTGCATCATTGCATCAAGGGGCAGGGCCAAAAATGATGCAATTTGCTAAGCCACGCCCCCTTTGCCCATGCCCCTTTCAGGAACTCCCGGAAGGCCACTTGAAAAAGTAGGCAAGCAGGTTCTATTTTCAGTGTCTTCTAAAATACTACTTTGTTTCGCTTAATTTATGTCTTAAATAAATCATAATAGCGAGAAGACATTTTTATTATTATTATAATTATTATTATTAACATATATTTGCATAACATCAGCATACTCTGTAGCACTTTGCAATTGGAAACAAACACAATAATAAAACAAGATTAGGCATTAACAAACAGACGAGGAGGTAAGAGGGCCCCACGCGCAAGCTTACCTTGAATAGGACATCGGCTGTCTTTCTTACATGTGTACGTGAATATATTTTTGATTGAAGTGTGTCTAGAAATGACTTTTTCCATAAAAACTGCAACTGCAAGGTGCAAAATGCTTCTTACTAAAATATAGGGTAAGATTCAAAAAGTAGGGACACTCCCAAATTGTGCCTTCCATATACTTTTACATCAATTAAAGAATCTTGTCTCATTTTTGCATGTGAGTAGAAAAGAAAGTGCGCTCACACGCCTAATACGGCACTCAGGAAAGAACAGCCCTGGTCCACCATGATAGTGCCAACATTTGTATCCCTGCAGTCACCACCATCTTAGCCTAGGAAATGCGCTTTAGACCCATCTTGGCCATGTGATTTCTAGACTGCAATTCTGAACATGTCCAGCAGGGGGCAATATACTTGTGTTTATATCCATCCTTAGTAGGTCCTGCTCTAGTAGTGTTTTATGTGTATCACCATAAATACTTCCTTCACTGAGCTTAACACATTTTCAGGACTCCCAAGTGATTTCTGTTAAAATTATAGTTTTTCATGTTATATATAGTAATTGAGATGGAAGGGTGAAAAACAATCATTCTGGGTCTTGACCCTACTGCAAATGCACATGGTTAAAAAAGTGAAAAAAAAAAGAGCCTACTATCACTTGAAGATGACCCATTTGGATTAATTTTAAATATTATCGTGTCTAAAGAGTCAGGGTACAGTAGGATTGTGTTTTCTATATGTATTCATCTTTACGAGAGCACACTCTTCAAAATGCCTTTTCCACACCTATTGAATCTCGTTTAAATAATTTCATCTAACAAAGCTAAATTTTATTTATGGATGTGCGTGCATAACTAGGCACATTCATGTACCTGCTACACACTCAACAAGGAACACTCTGAGCAGCTCATCAAATCAAATAATGCCAAAGTTTGAATCCCTTTAGACACCCCATTTTTGGCATTCAAATCCATGCATTTCCCCATAATGTGGAGAATATGTTTGACAACAAACAACTGTATTTATTCTGTGGGAATCAGCTTAACACTAAATTAACCATATGGGTCTCTATAGGAGTAATAATTTAATAGTTAAATGGTTCTGTGTGTAATGTGTCTTCATATATTTGGGATAAATTGCATATATTGGTCATGTAGAGCCCAAACAGCGTGTTTTGCAAATAACAGCGTGTATGCAGATTGTGATCTTCAGTTGATCATATCTTCAAGCATGCTTCAAAAACATCTATATGATCTGTTCTTTGGTGGATATGACATGGGATGATATCTTAGCAATTTGGCCAATAGCAATGAATGAATCCCAATGCCAATTTCAGGGCCACCTTAAGCAGTACAAACCATAATCACTTTTATTCAAGTATATGGTGAAAGCACACTTTTGGCATAGCCAAAATACATGTCTTTCTGGCCTCTCACTAGCTATATAATAGAAACATTGGGTCTTGCTTTTTCGCCATTATGTACATTTTGTTTTAAATGTGGCACCCCTTCACAGTCCTCTAAATGTATCTGTCTGGCTAAATTCTGTAGAATTGCTTTTTCTCGCTATTGTTGTGATTTTTTTAATTTTGATGTGTATATTAAGGTGTGTACCTGAAATTTGTCAAGATGTGTGTATATAGTGATGTGTGTCCTGACAAATGTGCTAAGCATACTTGTCCACTCTACCGGGATATCTGGGAGACTCCCGAATTCCAGGTAGGTCTCCTGGACTCCCGAGAGAGCAGGCAATTCTCCTGCATCCTACCCAGGATGGGAGCCTCCATGAGGCCTCATTGCACTGCAGGGCGGGGCCAAAATGACATCATTTACTGGGCCCTGCCCCCTTCTGTTCTCACTCTTCACCTCTCCCGGAGGGGAGGTCTAAAAAGTTGGCAAGTATGGTGTTAATAACACAAAATATTATAATATAAGTACCAAGGACTGTATTTTTGGTATGCAGTTTATATTCTATGGGCTTGTTACACAAGCACCTGTTCAATATCAGGATGTAATTGAGATCAGACATAGATTTAGGGGATGCTGAGTTGGCCGCATATGTGTCTCAATATTAAGCTTTAAAAACTGCACGTAAAAATAGCATATCTACTCCCATATCCTGCTGTATATTCATCACTAGATGCATCCAGCTCTGCACCAGTAGCTTATATGCCAGGCTTACGTCAGGTGTACTTACACCCAGATGCACCTACAAGCAACAAGATCATAAGCGCAAGATAAGTTTGTTAACATTTGTTTTACTAGTGACAAATGCATTCACTGTTCATTGATTTAAATAAAAAACCCTCTATAATACCGCAGATGTAATATTTATTCTCTCGTACGAACGAAATTAGCAAAAAAAGTTTTTAAAAATTACGCTGACCAAATCATATAATATATGCAGGATCAATGAAGAAAACACTTATCTGCTTGAGAGGTGAATTTCCAATCAGCCAATCAGAAAGGTGCTAGCTAGTGCTGATGTCAGGTGCCGTCCCTGTGTCTTTGCTTCAGCTGATGGTGTCCCGTCTCCTCTGACGTGGCCGTGTGTGCTTGTCAGGCAACCAGATGCACTGCTCCCGGCCGCTGAAATTTATTTTCTGAGTATGCGCGTCCCATTGCCAGGCAACGGGACGCTATTCCAGGGCTCGGTGGCGGCGGTTTGCGCCACTGCCGCCAGTAATCATGTGACCTGTCTCTATGTAAGCTCCAATGGGGCAGAGACTGATGTAAGTTCTCTGGACAGCGCTGCGGATTTAGTGGCGCTATATAAATAAATGGTGATGGTGATGATGATGATATATACCCGGCTCTGGCACCACTAGGGTGCCAAAGTATTGGGTGCCCTTACTCCATCACCTCCTAGTGTATTCCTGCATTTGACTCCTTTTACTGATCTCAGCTTCTTGGGACCTCGCATCTGCTCTCTCCCTTGGCATTCTTGATACCAATGTTTGACCTTCTGGTGTGTTCGGACTTCTGTGTTTTGACCCGGCTTGCCTGACCTCGCTATTGGATTTTCTCCGGAGTTGCTTCTGTCCGCACAGCTTGACCCGGATTGTCTGACCTTCCATATTACCTACTGTTTTGTTGGTGATCCTTTTTGAGGACCGTGACCTGCGCGTCTCCCGCAACGAAACCCAAACCTCCTTGCGGGGGTCCCTGGAGAAGACCGGAGTCGCGTTAGACTCCGCATCTCTCAGTAGAGTAGTGTTAATACCAGCAAACAGCCCTCACTAGCTACAAATGTGTGACAGCTGGTTCTCATTATCAGTGTGTATTTGCACCAGCTCTCAGGTACCCGCATTTGATATGACTACTGACAGACAAAAACAAGCAGATGCATATGATGGGCAGCATGGTGGCTCAGTGGTTAGCACTTCTGCCTTACAGCACTGAGTTCAATTCCCGACCATGACATTATCTGTGAGGAGTTTGTATGTTCTCCCCGTGTTTGCGTGGGTTTCCTCTGGGTGCTCCGGTTTCCTCCCACACTCCAAAAAACATACTGGTAAGTTAATTGGCTACTAACAAATTGACCCTAGTCTGTCTGTGTCTGTGTGTTAGGGAATTTAGACTGTAATCCCCAATGGGGCAGGGACTGATGAGAGTGAGTTCTTTGTACAGCGCTGCGGAATTAGTGGCGCTATATAAATAAATGGTGATGATGATATGTCAAGTGCGAGGGAATCTGCATACATGCATTTGTGTGCCCCTTTCTGTGTGGATAGATAGTATGAATTTGCTAAATTTATCCTATGCATACAGATGTACATAATAGTTGCCTACTCTACCGGAATGTCTGGGAGACTCCCAAATTATTTTGAGTTCTTTGGACTCCTGGGAGTGCAGGGCAACCTCCCGCATCCAGCTCTCTTCCTTGGTGAAGTTGGTGGGAGCGGCACTAAATGTGTCTTCCTGGCCCCGCCCCCTGCTGTGAAATTATTAAAGATAAGCACGGGGCGGGGCCTAAGAGCTCAAATCACGTGGCCATGCCCCCTTGACGTACAACCGGCCCTTAGTCATTTGGTCTGATTGTTTACAAATCAGCTGAGAATGGCAACAAAAAAGCGACACCAACTATTGCTTGTGTGTCCTTCCTTATAAAACACCTAGAAAAAAGCAAGTAGACACTGATTAGTTGCTTATATACGCCCACATATGTTCCTGCATTAGTAATGTTGGAAAGCAATATTTACACCAATTTCAATGTCCCTTTTTGGCAATTTAAAGTGTGCGGCACAAACAAGTACATGAAAGCAAGTGATTTCTAGAATATGAATAGTGAATGATCTATTTCAAATTTGATGATTAAACATTATCTGGTGTCATTTTTACAGTGACATAACTAAATGACCCTCAACTCCAGAGCGAAATAGAAGTCAGATTTCCACATCACTAATAACCCTACATGCACACATATCTCTTATTCCTGCCCATGTATCATAGGGTCGCAGATGGGATTCCAGAGCCCGACTGTGGTTGCTACAATTATTGATATGTCACTGATTTCTAGCACTGCAGAAGGAAGACAAAAGTGCCTCCCCTTCCTCTTGTGTAAATCCTACGTTTGTTTGGGAGATGATGATGCGTGAACAAAGAGATAAGAGTTAAAATGATCTTCATGCTCATTTGTTGTATCCTCAGACAGCTTTTCTTGGATACAACAAAAAAGAAATTCTGATACAGAGGGCGCTATTGAGTATTTATATATTTATAGGTGGAACAAAAAGCACTCATAGTGCATTATCTCTTAATAATGTGTAATAATAATATTTTTTATGTATAGGTCAAACAAAAAGCACTCATAGTGCATTATCTCTTAATAATGTATAATAATAATATTTATTATTATAATAATAAATATTATTATTATACATTATTAAGAGATAATGCACTATGAGTGCTTTTTGTTCCACCTATACATATATAAATACTGCCTGACGGGTTCAGCAAATTGAGGTGAAACTAATTGAAAACTCCAGAAAGGAGAAAAGACACCACACTTAATGCTTCTTATTGCAAAGACTTCTTGTAAGTGTGCACCCATTAGGGGACAGGGGTGAAGACATCACTGGGGGAGGTCTGGTGTTGCATGCTAAGTTCACAGAGATTCTATACATGATATATGCGTTCATACCAGTCTGCATTATCGTTTGTTTTTTCTGTTTTTTTACATATTATTCCGAGAATGGGAGAAGATCTACTACAACCTAAGTAAGACGGACTAATCAAAATTCCCACATTTATTGGAAGAAGGAATCTGCAACCTATGGACGCTTTCTGAAAGAAGGACATTATTTATTTACAAACATTTCATCTGATATATATATATATATATATATATATATATATATATATATATGTTTGTGCTGTTTACCAGTCAATAGCGCCATCTGTATCAGAATATTTTTTTTGTTGTATCTGGCTTTTTCACTCTTAGTGGATCAGAGTGTGATTATAGGTGGCTGCTGAATGACTGTTTGCGCTGGTGCACCACCATACACTATTGTCTGAGCTTTTCTTGGATACCTTATTTGTATGAGCATCATGCTCACACAAATAAGGTATCCAAGAAAAGAGCATGGTAAATGTTATAAATACATTATCACTAATCCATTTATCCCTGCGAAGTCTGATCAATATTATGAAGAACAATCCTGCCATATGTCTGTTAATGTCCGTCATAGCTATAACTCATATATCGTAAGCGGAGAGCATGCACGTATAGCCTTATACTGATGCAGCAGAGGACTTTTTTATATACTGTTCCATCTTGCAACATGTATCTCGAATTGGAAACAGTAATTTACTTCAATTGCTGCATCTACCCTAGAGATTGACAGGGAAGATTATTTGTTAATATAGAACAGAAAATCATTACAACCAATCATAAATTTGCTTTCATTGTTTAACTTGCACTAAGTTGATGAAAGCTAACTGCTGATTGGTTGCTATGGGTTACAGCACATTTGCCCTCTGTTACTAAATAACACCAACTTTGTTAGATTATGGGGAAACAATTGTTTTTCCAAACAGAGTTATAGTTTAAAATTACAAACATGTTTATGGAGCCAAATGACATATATGGATTTTCACAGCACATGTGCACAGTGCATGTATGTTTGTTAGTCAGCAGAGGAAAAGTTTATGTAGTTATTGAAATGTGCCCACATGTGGATGCTGCATATACATGTTCCCTCATAGTTTTCTTTATCTTGTCAGCTTATCGTTGTCTGTATGCTGGCATGCTGTCAAAATGATGTGATTTCAGCTTTAAATAATATATTCATAGTAGATCTGTATTTTCAAATGAACTGTTTGTCTTTATTGTGGCTGTGATGGTTAGAGGTGTTACTCTATGCTCCTCCTTTCCCATTCAAGTAGCTGGGAGACAGTAAATGAGAATCAGTTCACTATCAGAGCTGAGGGAGGCAGAAGAGGGAACCTATCCAAATCATCGCCCCTCCACCATCCATCAGCTCTCAGTATCCACTGCCTACTGCTCTCCTGCCTGCCAGTACATGATTAGTCTTGTCTATCAGCAGAGTGGACTCTGAGCAGCTCCAACACCGACAGCCATGTGGGGATATAAACTGTTTCAGCTTTTATCTCTTCTCTTCATCACAACAGTGACAGCAGACAGTAAGGTAGGAGGATTCACCCTTTAAATATTGTCTGTGGACTTTTGCCAGTAATGGGCTGTATCAGGAAGAGGGAGAGATTTTCTGTAAAACTTCTGTCTAACAAACCTGTGAAAATATTTAGATCACATCTCCTTATCTCTAAGGTTGCATCAACATTTCCCTGATCCATGCAGCTTGCTTCTGTCAGAATAGTCTATGCTGGACACTAAGCAGAAACACCAGTAGCGGATCTGGTCTCTGAAGTAGTAGGAACATTGTGTGTGATAATTTACATCTACATATAACATTCCTGCTATAAGCACTGGGATGGAATCTCCACAGCAAATCTCTGTGTTGCTGCATCTGCCCAACAGGCTGTGTGTGTCATGTGACCTTTCTGGTTTTGACTGATTAAAACAGTTGTATTAGTCCAACATATCTCAATTTTAATGACACCCCTGTACAACTGGTTGCGCTGCACTGAGCTTCTTATACACGCAGCTGTTCTACTGTATGCACTAAGCTATCACTTGTGGCTATTGTGCTTGGACAATAGGCTAGGTGGTGGGTTTGCAATTTAGGAGGTGTAAATGCTCAACTTTAGGGGCACTAAAGTTGCAGTTTTAAAAAGCTTGGAATAGCAACCCCTGGGCTTGATTGTATATGACATTTCCAGTGGTACTTTTATTTATGTTATTATAATGTTGTATAATCAGAACATTCGTACTGACTTTATAGAGTAATGAGCGCTGTATTGCAGACCAAAGTGCTCCAAAGAACATCAGAAGGGAAATGGTTAACGTGAAATTTAGTTTGTGCTATTCATTCCCCTTGTTTTTTTTTTATCTATTTTCAATTGTACAGGCTCATACACACTAGATAAAAAATAGGTGTTTGTCCTGCAGTGCTTTTGTCTCCATTTGCTGCATGGTTAAAACAGTTTGAATGAGTTATCAGAGATCCTTGATGCCAAATGTGCCCATAAAACACACTCAACTTCTTTACGCCCCCCTTTATGCTCCCTTAAGGTAGCCACACATTTACTGCTGGGATTAATTATTTCTGTTATAACAGTCATTCAAACTGCACACACTGGGCAATGAACAAATTTACAATCCCCATAGGGCAAATACCTGTTTTTTTTTCACTATTGTGTATATTTCTGTGTTTAGAGTTTACGTAAAAAAAAAAAGTAAAAATACCAAAATTGTATTTTAAAAATGTGTGTTTTTCCTGAGCTCATTTGATTGAATGGAAAATGTACAGCGCTGCGGAATTAGTGGCGCTATATAAATAGATGATGATGATGATGATTATGAAAATGCACATTATTGGATGAAAAGTCTCAGGTGACAACTGGCAAACGCTGGGCTGAGAAAAGCAATGTGTTGCACTATGTGTCAGCATGAAGGTGTGCATTGGGTTCCATACCCATGAGAACCCCATGGATGTAAACAAGAATGATGTCCACATGAAGTGTATTTCTTATACCTGATAAGGTCTTGTATGCTCTCAAGTGCAGGACCCTCATACTATCCTAGCACAATGACAAGCACCTTCTGCCTGGTCTCCAGGTCTCCACCCTCAGCGTCTGTGTGTTGCGCCTATAGTTCTGGGCTGAGGCTTGCTTCACACTGGTATGACCCCTGCTTTGTCCTCATCTCTCCTTTATACTTCTCCCTTGTATTATACAATGTGTTACCGTTCACTCGTTGTATGCTCTGCCCTAATATGTAACTCGTTGCCACTTGTCATTTATCTCAATTTGTACATTTTTTTGTTGTAAACCCCGTTGTACAGTGCTATGGACCCATTGTGGCACCTTAAAAATAGATAATAATAATGTCGATTCTCTGCTTTCCTTATATAAAGTAGACTTGGATTCATTGAAATTAATGAGAAAACATTTAAGAACAATGCCTGGAGGTGTTGCCAGGGGCTAAGCTGGCCATTTCCTGCATTGACTTGCCATATTGCTGGGATATGGCAGAGGCTCCTTGCAACATTATTTCACAGCTCACTGTCAGTGCTACGCACACATCAGTCCTCTGAGAAGAAACAAGTGGATACTAATGTTTTCATTGTGTCATTCACGTCTGTTTCAACTCCTCTACAGAAGTCTTTCTGTTGCTTCCAATAACCTCTTTTGTGGTGTCACATTTCCCCAAAACTGTTACATGTGATTTAGCCTGGAAGCCAATTTTACAAAGTCATTTGCTGTTGTTTTATCTCTACTATCTATACTATTCTTCTTTGTAGGCAAAGTATTTGTGAACCAGGTAATATTTGTATCCTAAACCTTAAATGAGATGTTCACTGAATTTGTTTTTTTTTATTTTTTTATTTTACTATATTGCTCAGTTGATCGTAGGTGGATTTGCAAACATTGCTTTTAATTTTTCTGTCCTTTGTCTCTGCACCAAGGGTTAACTGTACTGCTGAGTGCAGCAACATTGTTACAGCCAAGTAAAAAGAAAACAACTAACAGATATCTTGCCTGCCTGCCAACCTCTATTGTTGTGCATAGGGAAGGGAGAGGAATGCCAGAGCCCAGACTACTATCTCTTTGAACTTACTTTATACATGTTAATTAAATTCTCTAGCAAACAACTAGAAAAAAAGTAATATATTTTTCCAGCACAAGAGAGAACCCCCCCCCAAATATTATAAATAATCATCTTTGGGGATAAGATTACTTCATATTTAGTTGACCTATAAGGAGGGTACAGTTTCCCTGACAAATTCTTTTAGCTCATCAGTGTGTCATCATCATCATCACCATTTATTTATATAGTGCCACTAATTCCGCAGCGCTGTACAGAGAACTCACATCAGTCCCTGTTAGCCCCATTGGGTCAATTTTTGTTAGCAGCCAATTAACCTACCAGTATGTTTTTGGAGTGTGGGAGGATCACCTGGAGGAAACCCACGCAAACACAGGGAGAATATACAAACTTCACACAGAAAAGGCAGTGGTCAGAAATTGAACTCATGACCCCAGTGCTGTAAGGCAGAAGTGCTAACTACTTAGCCACTGTGCTGCCTGTGTCCAATGTATCTTTCCAATTAAATTGTAATCTTGAAATCTTTGCTATATATCCCACATCACATCACACCATTATGATGTTATCCTGCATTATCCACTTGTTTGAGCTATGTGATCATGAGGTAGAATGTCGATTCTGACCTGTGTGGACTTTGTATGTTCTCCATGTGTTTGTGTGGGTTTCCTCTGGGTGCTCTAGTTTCCTCCCACAGTCCAAAAACATACTGGTAGGTTAATTGGCTTCTGAATAAATTGACCCATTCTGTGTATGTGTGGTAGGGAATTTAGATTGTAAGATCCAATGAGGGACTGATGTGAATTACATGTTCTCTGTACAGCGCTGCGTGATATGATTGGTGCTTTATAAATACATAATAATAAACCATGTACTCCTGCATCACAGCCCCCATGCCTTCTCTTTAATCTTTAATCTGGAATCCATTCCCTCTGTGGAGCAATGTCTGTGTAGCAATGTCTGGTGGTGTCGACATTAGAAATCCATTCGCTCTGGACAGCTGCTTCCCACAATTCTTGCTTTCAGCAGACACCTAACTCATTCAGTCCTGGCGCAGTTTACATTGTGTTAACAACTGCAGTCATAATGGGTTTAACATATCTGTGACATATCTTGGGTTTTGCACTAAACCAGTTCTAGTTGTAAAATAAGTGCTGGTATATTATCTGAATGTACATTATCTTTGCTGTGATAGACCAGTTTGCACAACCTTCATTTAGTAGAGAAGCACCATAGCTTCCAATATGTAAATCATTTACACCGCAAGTCTTCTATGTCAATGTATACTCAATGAAAAATTATTGTCTGTGCAATAAACCCCTGCTAAGATGTTGGCAGGGGGCATTATGAATGTTCTTCTAATATGTACACAAAGAGAAAGGGGTGCGGTGGATGGAGGGGAGGAGGGGGCAGGGGTTTTGTATCTGTTTTCTAGAGAATCTGCATGTACAAAATAATTGTTTTATATTGATATTTAATACATACTTGCCAACTTTATATTGGTCACATCCGGGAGGGCAGGAGGGGTCATTTTGGCCACGGGTGGGTGGGGCCAAAATGAAGCGATTCCAAGAAAATCATGTTATCTGCCCACTTCACTAGAGAAGTGGGCAGATGCGAGAGGATGCCCTACTCTCCGGGGAGACTTACCCGCAGTTCTGTAGTCTTTCGGACAGTCCGGGAGAGTTGGCACGTATGATTTAATATGGAATTTAAAATGAAATAAAATGTATTTTCATCTCCCCACACCTAGAATGCATAAATGCATTTTCTAAATCAAGGATGTGAGTACTGTAGCATCATGGGACTGCATGTGCAACCAGGGATGGATTTCTCTTCAATCACAGATGCTTTGGGCATTGGATCCCCACCGTTCTGCAAAGAGAAGATAGAAACATTTTTATTGCAATCTATTTATTGCAAAAATAAAAGCATTTCCACCAAATTTAAAAAGAACCAATTAATCTCTGATGTTTCATGTTTCTATAAGTACTATCAGCTATTGATTCCTTAAAATGTAACTTAAACTCATGATTTATAAACACACACATATTTATTCCATACAGTTTCAGTTAACCTTTAAAAACAAAAACATTTTAACAAGCCCCCACTAATAAAAGGAGATATTGGACATACCTATGTTCAGCTCAACAAGAAATGTTCCACAAGCCAGAGTTTAGAACAGTGAGGAAAACTGATGCACGGGTAAGTGTGCAAAAATATGCTGTATCCAAACAGCCAATCAGACGTTTGTTGCATTTTCCTAAACTGTAGTGGCGTTTGCAGGGCTGCCAAGAGGAATTCAGGGCCCCGGTACAACAAATTCATGGGGCCCCCCTTATAGTCGAGTATAGAAGTAAATGTACCCCTTGGAAAAACCATGTTCCACTGCAGGGGGGTGGCAAATTAAATATGCAGACTAATTTAGAGTTAGGAGGGGACGTATCTTAGCTCGACTCTAAATTGCAGTGTAAAAATAAAGCTGTTCAGTATGTGTGTGCTACATGCAAAAGCAGCCAATATGTCCCCTGCATGCAAAAAAAAAAAAAATACAAAAAAATTGCATCCATTGCACTGCAACATGATTTGTCCAGGAGCATATTTGCTCCTTTTTGTTTTGCCTTGTTCCTAATGCTAAACAAGACCTGTAATATATATAGGGGATGGTAATATATGCATAAGTATATGTACACCATACTTGAAAACTCTCCCGGAATGTTTGGGAGACTCCCAAAATCTGGGTCGGTCTCCTAGACTCCCAGGACAGCAGGCAAGTCTCCCATATCCTGCAATTCCCATGCCAAAATAACGCGATTTGCAGTGAATTGTGTCATTTTGGCCCCGTCCCCGCAACTAAGCTTCATTTTGTTGCGGGGGAGGGACCAAAATGACATGATTGACCATGCCCCGCCCCCTCCCACTCTCTAGTCACGCCCCTCTCCCGGACTGCACTGCCTGAAATTAGGCAAGTATGATGTACACCTGTACATAACGCCTGTATAGATGGCGAATTCTCATGTCAGTGCTTGCAACTAGTGAGTTCCTATGTCATCATATTAGCGTCCAATAGGAAACCTTTTATATTCTAAGAAACAATAGAACCCTGCTGTAAATGATATAAGTCAACTCATGTTTACATAACTTATATTTGTTTGTTATGGCCATGGATCTCCATGATGACTTCTAATATCCTTATAATTTACAGGAATGAATACTTGATTCCACATTGGTAATGACTTTGAGATACCCGAGAGTGAGACAGATGGATGTCGGTGCCGAAAGAATAGTTATACAACTAGTGCACTTTGCAGGGCAGTGATAGTAAATAGTATCTATGTGGCTTGTTACATCTGCATACCTCTCCACAATCACATGTTGTTGTAAACTGTGGCACCACGGGTCAATTACTAGTTGTTGTCTCATCCCAAACCCTATAATAATTTAATACATCAAACGTATCATTTTTGTTTGATGCGCTAACGTATAATTTATTTTTATCACATGTTGTGAGGCAGTGTGTACAACGCCTTAAGCTACCATTCGTTGTGGAAAGACAGGCTGCATAGTCCACTTACATTTATAAGCTGGAATAGGTTGGATGTATTAGCTCTCCAATGGCTGATAAGAACAGATTTGTTGTTACATTACACCAAATCAAGGGCAGATTCTTGACTAAAAATGTATCAAAGAACAATTTGATGTCACCCGCATAAGTGTTCATGGGGTTGATGTCCTGATATTTTCACATGCCTCAATTTTATTTATATCAACTCAATTAACATTCCATTCATTTTCTCCCGCCCGAAGGGTAATTAGCAAAGAGACCACAAACAAAACAGCAGATGCCACACACAGGCTTGCTGAATTGCTGACAGGCTTGCTGACTCATCATAAAACATACACATACATCTCTATGAATCCTACATTGAGATAACCTGCTCCAAAAGCAAAGCATTGCTAAGAGATTTTTTTTTATTCATTTTTAGAGAATACGTAGGGTACAGAAAAAAGTGACAGACAAGACAAGTCTACAAGAGAGGAAATAACAGACTTAACCCATTTGCTAATTGTTAATTTTTCTAACTGTTGAAACAGCCTACTAGCCAAGTATAATTTCAGGCTCTTGTTTTCTGTTTTACCATGTGTGTACTCTGGTTGGACCGAAATGCAATATGTAGGCTTAACCCATTCTTGCCTACTCTCCTGGAATCTCCAGGAGGCTCCCAAATTTCGGGGAGTCCTCCCGGACTCCCGGAAGAGTGCGCAGACCTCCCGGATCCTAAAAAATGCTGAAATTCTTGGCATTGAATATGGGGGGTGGGGCTTAATCGCGTTATTAAGTTCCACCCAGGGCCATCTTAACAACATTATGGGCCCCCGGGCAAAGCAGTGCATCGGGGCCCCTATATATATGATATATATATATATATATATATATATATATATATATATATATATATATATATATATATATATATGGGCCTCGATGCACTGCTTTTTTTAAATGTACTCGCTCTGTGACCCTTAAAGTTTTTCTTTTGCAGGATTTTTTTTTTGCAGGATTATTTATTCTTATTAAGAGCCTTGCCTATGGGGCCCCCGGGCACCTGCCCATTGTGCCCAGTGGAAAAGATGGCCCTGGTTCCACCCCCCACTATTCAATGCTGTGAATTTTGGCATTTTATAGTGGGGCGGAGCTATGGTGATGCAAAGACGTCACCACACCCCCTCCTACTCCTGTCACATGCCCTGTCCTCTGGAATCTCCCGGAGGACAGCGTCACAGAGTTGGCAAGTATGACTTAACCTCATGTATCCAGCTCCCATTGTCCCATAGATTGTAAGCTTATTGAGCGGGGCCTTCTCATCTTTTTGTCTGCATTGCCCAGTATTGTTTATTACTGTGTTTGTCCCCAATTATAAAGCGCTACGGAATTTGTTGGCTCTATATAAATAAATGTTAATGATGATGCAAAGCTGCTCTAGCTCAGTGCAGACTTTTTTTTAAAGGCTGCTCTGTTCTTTTAACTACCCTGTCCGACAACCAATTCAAAGTCCGCAGCTTGTGTTTGGTCCTCCCGCTCACACCCTTACCTCAAGCACCATTTTAAGTTGATTATCTTAATTGATTTGACTGCCACACAGAACCAGCAGAGCACCTTGAAAAGTGTCCACATATAGCAGCTCCCAGAACTTTAGCTAGGCTGACTGGCACCTTAGTACAATATAGGTGGTAGTGCACGCTTAAAGAGGATACTGGCAGTGAGAAAGTGACCATCTATTGTTAGTTAGTGTGCAACTTTTTTGCCTAATGAGCACAGATGTATGGGAATCAACAATGTAGAAAATTCAAACCTCTTCCTGCCGTGTATAAGACCATAGTCATTATTACTTTAAGCATTGCCTACCTGTATCTCATTTGCACCCAAATCTCATTAAATGTGATCTGCAGGGGCGGGCCGCTCGTTCAGGCTACTCGGGTTGGGGGGTAGGCCGGCCGGCCGCCCCCCCGAATGCAAAATACAATACTTTCCCCCGCGGCCGCATCTGATGACATCAGATGCGGCCGCGTCAGCGCACAGGCGACCGCATCACATGACAGGGGATGCGGCCACGTCATCAATGACGCGGCCGCATCCCTTTTCATGGGATGCGGCCGCCTGTGTGCCCCCTGGCCATCCCTCTCCCAGCCAGCGCCTGGTGATCTGTACCCAATATTCACCCTCCAAACAAATAACAGCACCATGGGAGTTCCATCCAGAGACCCCCTCATGTCACACTGCCAGAGCTGCAATACTCCATGTCCTGACGTTGATGAGATGCTCAAATGGTGCTGTGTGCCAGTTTCTAGTTCCAGCGCTAACTTGACAGGGCTTTAGCTGGTTGTTCACTAACTGGACAGGGCTGTAGCTGGTTGTTCACTAACTGGACAGGGCTGTAGCTGGTTGTTCACTAACTGGACAGGGCTATAGCTAGTTGTTCACTAACTGGACAGGGCTATAGCTGGTTGTTCACTAACTGGACAGGGCTGTAGCTGGTTGTTCACTAACTGGACAGGGCTGTAGCTGGTTGTTCACTAACTGGACAGGGCTGTAGCTGGTTGTTCACTAACTGGACAGGGCTGTAGCTGGTTGTTCACTAACTGGACAGGGCTGTAGCTGGTTGTTCACTAACTGGACAGGGCTGTAGCTGGTTGTTCACTAACTGGACAGGGCTGTAGCTGGTTGTTCCTATTCGAGCTTTACCCAGTTGTCAATGCAGGACAAAAAATGTTGCCAAGCTAGCGGGGAAAGGTTCTCTAGCCTGTGAGTGTTCTTACGTGTATCTATTGGTTCAGATGCATCACGAGAACACGCTCTTACTAAACTCAGCCAAGAGGTGGAACTAGCGAGCTTGGGCTCTGGTGCAGTGAAGCAGGGAGGAGGGAACCAAGGCCCATGCTCGCTAGTTTCCCATTATCTCCTTCGGCCCCAGAACACTGAACCTGCTCCACCAATGGTAGTTCCACCACTGACTCAGCCTGCACTTATAATAAGTGACACAAGACAACCATATGCAATAGTCCACAGATGGACGTATGCATAGAAATTTTTGGTGAACTTGTGCAGTACAAAAATGAGAAACTCTGCAATTTCTCACACATAAAGACAACATCTCCAGGGTTGCACGATCATATCTTTTAGTTTATTTAAATATCAGGTTTGCAAATTCATCACAATGATTTAAGTGCACTTGTGCTGCTCTTGTTACATACCACATGCAAAGCTGATAAAGACTTCACGCCACCACAATCTGTACACTGCGCAACCACTTTCTGTGCCGTTAACAAACAATGCCCCATTGTTCCACAAAGACACCACCTTGGTTGCAGAATCAAATATGGCATATGGAGACACAATGACGTAAAAATGGGCAATTTCAGCTGTTCTTCTGCCTAGTGAATCTATTTACATTTTCAGCCCATCTCTTTTACAGTTCATGTTACTACAATCCATTGTTCACTTCAAAGAAGGAACAATACAGTTTAAATAAAAACAAATTTGCAAGTTGAATTAAACTGCAAACATAAAGGAAGTTAGATAGCAGTTGTTATTTCCTCACTGTAATCACTCACTGTCAAGTCGACAGTGCACTTATCCTTTTATGGAAAGACTTTGTCTAGACAAAGTGCTTTAACTGACCCTCACTCTCTCTTACTTATAACAACTTACTGTCTACCCATTGATTGCACTGGTGACTTGAAACAGAAATAGGTTTACTAATGTGCATAGTTATATAACAAGACTAATCTTCCTCTCTCGTCGCACTACTTCTGCCTCCCCTCTCTGTGAAGCTCTCCACTGGCTACCCCTCCGACAAAGAATCCTCTTCAAGCTCCTCTCCCTTACGTAGGCCCTCTAAAGCTCCATAGCCCCTTATCTCTCCAACCTCCGATCCATTCGTACTCCATCACGCCCACTATGGTTAGCCAATGACCACCACCTCACCTCCTATCTGGTTACTGCGTTTCACTCCTGCATTCAAGATTTATCCCGGTATATGTGAGATATAAATAAAATGATTCAAATAAATATAGCAATAAAGTTAAAAATAAAAGAAGATTTGCAAACTGTGTGGTAGTTCCTGAACTCTACGCGTTTCGCCACAAGTATGTGGCTCTTTCACAGTGTTCTTTTTTGCACAAAGGATTCCATTAAATTCAAGTTCTTTTTTTAAGGGTTGAAGAGGCTTTTCACCCCCTACGCATACCATGGAACAACCTGATAAATACCGTCTATCCATCTTCATATAATTGTCTTGTCTCACAGACCAAACTCTCATTTTTGCATGTGGGTGCAATACAAGAATACATGCTCGCAGTCTGTATTTAGCTAGAAGCTCCACAATCTGTCAAGCGTTCAAAATCAGAGAATGCAAAAAGTTTTCTTACAGGTGCCTCCACCTTGCAAATCCATGAGCCAGATGCGGTGCAACTAAATATGCATTTCCGCAAGCCACAGCGATGCATATGTATGCACTACTGATATGCACCATACCAGGGCTACTTTGGCAGCCCCCGTGAAATAACCTCTGTGCTGCGAACCATTTTTCCTATTCACTGGCAGCCTAGCGCTGCCGGTGATTGAAGGAAGTACTGTGCGCATGCGCACAGCACTTCCACTGGAATGGATTCTGTGAAGCCAGAGAGGCTTTAGCAGAATCCCATGGGAAAAGACAGGTAACCCCATCCTGAGATGTCGTTACCTTTTTGGGCAATGCAAAGCTTATCAAAGCTTCATTCATTGCTGAATTTCGCAGTCCACATAGTAATCTATGGGGACTGCAATGCTGCAGGATTTTTGCCTAAACAGAGGGAATTGCTGTGAAATCCCCTCCGTTAGGCAGTTAGTGTATAGCAACTAGAGATGGTCACTGACCCCCGTGTTTTGGTTTTGGATTCGGTTTTGGATCTGGATTACCGTTGTGTTTTGGTTTTGGTTTTGGTTTTGCAAATCCGCCATTGCGTGTTTTGGTTTTGGTTTTGGTTTTGTTTGGTTTTGTTTTGCTATTTTGTTGGAAAATACATGTTTTTGTGCCTAAAATAACCCAATTTAGTGCTCCAACTGTTTTAGAGATAAGTAATCTAATTGTTGAGGTAATAAATCATCCAAAAAAACTGTTTAATTCTTCGTTGGTAGGCCTTCGTTTATTCTACACACAAAACAGATTGTCTTCCTCTCCATCTATGCATATTGGCAATGCAGCCATCGTCTTTGAATCTATATTACACCCTACACTTATAGTTAAATATGTAAAGAAATGGAAAAAGACAGTTTGCTTTCTGTCTCTATAGGCCCCCCTCCACTTTTTTAAAAAAACAAAAAATTCAGCCGTTATAGACTGTACAATATTAATTGACATGGGGAAAGCCAGTTTGGTTTCTGTCTCTCTAGGCCCCCCTCCACTTGTATAAAATACCAAAAAATCCAGCCGTTATAGACTGTACAATATTAATTGACATGGAGAAAGCCAGTTTGGTTTCTGTCTCTCTAGGCCCCCCTCCACTTGTATAAAATACTAATAAATTCAGCCGTTATATACTGTACAATATAAATTGAAATGGACAAAGGCAGTTTGGTATCTGTCTGCATCAGATCCTCTCTCCACTAGGAGTAAAATAGAAAACTATTCAGCCGTTATATAATCTAGAATATAAATAGAAATTGAGAAAGGCAATTTGGTATCTGTCTGCATCATAATCATCAACATCATCATTAGCGCCCTCGTCGCCTACACAAATCTCCCCCTCATCCTCTTCTAATTCCAAAGTGGCATCCTCAATTTGGGTATCACTGGCTACACTCGGGCTATTAAGGCACACATCAGCAGAATGCTCACGATTAGACATCCCACTGTTGGATGGACTCTCCACAGGGATTGTTGTCATTTGTGAATCAGAGCAAATATTCTCCTGTAATGCCTCACTGTTATCTTGCAGCTCGGCTTTGACGCGTAACAGTAGTTGTGCACCAATTGTAGGCTGGGTAACTTTTTGGGATCTGCCACTAATAGCCAAAGGTGAAGGCCTCATTCTCTCTTTGCCACTGCGTGTGTAGAATGGCATGCTTGCAATTTTTTTTTTATCGTCACTTAACTTTTGCTCAGTTACACTTCTTTTTCGCTTCAATACAGTAAAAATTTTTTTGGTTTTTGTTTTTTGCACTAATTTGAAAACACTCTGTTGTTTGACATCGCCTTGGCCAGATGACGTACTGGGAACACTAACATCAGGACTGGTGACAGAACCTGGTTGCTCATTCAGATCATATGTGGACTGCTTTGAATCCATTCTGAGCGCAAACCACTGGGGAGTGCTAAAAATTATTTAGTAGATTCTGCTGACAGATATGACTTTTGACAGCCAGAAATATTAATGCACAATTAGGGAGGACACCCCAAAAACACTGAGGAGTGCTAAAATTTATTGAGTAGATACTGCTGACAGATATGACTTTTGACAGCCAGAAATATTAATGCACAATTAGAGAGGACACCCCAAAAACACTGAGGAGTGCTTAAAATTATTGAGTAGATACTGCTGACAGATATGACTTTTGACAGCCAGAAATATTAATGCACAATTAGAGAGGACACCCCAAAAACACTGAGGAGTGCTTAAAATTATTGAGTAGATACTGCTGACAGATATGACTTTTGACAGCCAGAAATATTAATGCACAATTAGAGAGGACACCCCAAAAACACTGAGGAGTGCTAACATTTATTGAGTAGATACTGCTGACAGATATGACTTTTGACAGCCAGAAATATTAATGCACAATTAGGGAGGACACCCCAAAAACACTGAGGAGTGCTAAAATTTATTGAGTAGATACTGCTGACAGATATGACTTTTGACAGCCAGAAATATTAATGCACAATTAGGGAGGACACCCCAAAAACACTGAGGAGTGCTAAAATTTATTGAGTAGATACTGCTGACAGATATGACTTTTGACAGCCAGAAATATTAATGCACAATTAGAGAGGACACCCCAAAAACACTGAGGAGTGCTTAAAATTATTGAGTAGATACTGCTGACAGATATGACTTTTGACAGCCAGAAATATTAATGCACAATTAGAGAGGACACCCCAAAAACACTGAGGAGTGCTTAAAATTATTGAGTAGATACTGCTGACAGATATGACTTTTGACAGCCAGAAATATTAATGCACAATTAGAGAGGACACCCCAAAAACACTGAGGAGTGCTAACATTTATTGAGTAGATACTGCTGACAGATATGACTTTTGACAGCCAGAAATATTAATGCACAATTATGGGGGACAACCCAAAAGCGCTGGGGAGTGCCAAATATGAAGAAAAAATAATAAACCTCTATCCTCCTCTCTGCACTAGCGATTTTGGTTAGAGCAATTGCAAGAACAATATTGTATTCTTTCTCTGTCCCTGCTCTAATTAGCCTATGACTACACCCTGCTCTCTCCCTCTGTCAAATGGCGATGGATTGCTGTGGAGGCGTGTATTTATAAAGTTGAAGTATCGCGAGAACCGAGTCCCGAGATCCGACGACGTCACAATGACGTTCGGCCTCGATTTGGATTCGGAATTGGCGGGAGAGTACCGAGCTGCTCAGCTCGGTACTCGGATACCCAAAGTTCGGGTGGGTTCGGTTCTCGGAGAACCGGACCCGCCCATCTCTAATAGCAACTAAACTTACATCATGCAGAAACAGCCGTTTCCGCATGATTTAAGTTCTTGATTGGTTTGATGTATAGACCCCTTAGAGAGCTTCTTTTAAAATGATCACATTTGTATTTTAGGTAGTGCACAGAGCAGGCACATGTGAGCATTTTGTAAGTAGAATAATTCCCTGGCTCTAGTACAGCTGCACTTGTACATCTTATGCGGTTACACTCTGCTTGTGTCAGCTGTTCCTGGTACATTATTGTAATGGGAAAGACGGTTTCACTGTTTTCACCCACCCATAAAAGAGGTGGGACAGTGATGAAATGTTCCAGTTGAATTCTCCTGGGTGTAGGTGTTTCTCTGCTGCCTGTGTAAGGGGGATTTCATTATTAGACATGGTTGGAAGGGTCAGATGACATTAACACTTCTTGTACTAGGATATTTACAATGTTGGTCCAAAGAAATGAAAAAGACTAGCTAAATATGTGTGAAAAAGTGTACAATATTATACTATGTGTATGCCATCAATGATTATAAATGAGTAAATTAGAGCAGGGAACAGGATCTGGCAAAGTGGCTCAAAGTGGTTTGGGATCGCAGGTCCAGTACTTAATACAGACTATATACCTTTCAGATTCATTAATGTCTGCAATTACAGGAGAATGATAGATTGGTGGCTATACAACATTAATGTGCCTCCTGTGGTCCAAGGGGGCATTTATGAAAATTGCTGTATAGGTAACTGTGTAAAAAATAAACTGTAACCCATTGCAACAATGTATTGATCACTTTTATTTTCTGAACTACACTGGAAATCCTACAGTTGCTATAGGCTACAGTACATCACCTTTGTTTCTGTTTGAAGTATTTTGTAAACATGAACAAAGATTTAGATATTGTTTATTTGGAAGGGGGATGAGTACACCTCCTAGCATTCCAATTTGTGGAAAATGGACAATATTGTGGCGCATGATTGTGTCGTGATTGTATCATCATGGATCATGGCCAGATCCTCCAGGGCGTGCCTAGTGCCTTTGAAGCCCAACCCCTTTTTCTCCCCCAAAAACACCCATGCACCAGCCCTCTGTGGCTCTGCACAGCAGATCTGGAAATATCTCCCAATATTCACAGTAGTCGGGACAAACATTCCCCAGAATTGGATCTGTACCACCTAAACTGGGACAGTTGGGAATTACAGAGATGAGAGCTCTTTGGCGATACTGATTAAAAGTGTTTTTCATAGAAAGTTGCAGCACATAGGACATGCCCACGTTTTGCTTGTGCCTTGCCCAAGGCCACAACGCACCCATCATACTCAAGCACACACATGTTTCAGAGTCTGAAAAGGAGACTTTACTGTATGATGTAGCAACAGTCAATGTTCCATGTAGGTTACCATGCTCATTTTTGAAGGCATGCAGGGAAACAACACAACTTGTCCAAGATTGGCTGAAAAAACCTTAGGAGTCCCCTAGTCCACATAAATCACATTCCTGAATGTTGCCGTATTTAAATTCAAAATGTAGGATGTGTACGTATACTATGTACCGTTGTCATACTGTAGAGTTTCTCTTTTTAGCTATTTTGGATTATACGTGGAGAACAAACCAATCTTGATATAGTGATCATTGACATCTGTAGCAAACAAATTGTCGCCAGAGTGGTGCTTAATAGAAAGCACAGGAAGGGGGACAGAAGCATTGCCCACACTCCATGCTGAGCTTTCCCAAAAGTCTGTGTGCATGGACACTTCTTTTCCACTAGTGATCAATGATCCCTGGTTCAAGCCCCATCTGTTCTGTGTTCACTGCAGGTTGAACAGATTGAAGGTCAGATGCTGTAAATAAAATTATTGTGGAGGATCTCTCGGTGATGTTTATGTTTGTGATAATTTCTCTTTTGTGTACTGCCAACGGTGTTCAGCTTTTTTACAGTGAGGCAAGAGAATACTGTAATTGTTATCCCCATCTTACCAAAATAAATTTTATACACATCTTTTAAAAACATTTCATGCACCATTGTCATTAACATTGGAAGAGAAGAGGTAGAACGTATTAACGCCTGATTATAAATATTACAACGTGACTATCAATAAAGAAAACAATGGCTCAGACAAAGGCGTTACATGACTTAGTCCTATGTACATAATTCTCGGATGCTGGATTTCCTGTCTTTCACACTTTGGCATTTAAAGACTTAAATCTCAGGCGCACAGACTCAAAGTGCCTGTTCTTATAAATGGATTTTCCTTTTTCAACAACTTGTGAAATGTCAGACTGAAAAACTGATTTCTCTTAAAGGATCAAAGCTTGAGGTTGAATATAATGGATTGTCCACTCGGTGTGTAGTGTCCATTCCTCTGTTCCTGAGTACTACCTATTATCAGTAGGGAAGTCCTTGCTGCTGTTAGTGGTTATTGCTCAAGAGAGCAGAGCAAGACAATAAAAAAGTTTTTTCCCTCCACAACATTTTATAAAATACAAATTGGAGTTGGGGAAGGAGGGTAAACCTCGTGGGAGCACATCTTGCGAACACTTTACTAGGTAATTCATGTCACAAATTACATTAGTATTAGTTGGCATTGAATAGATTTTAAATTCATATGTAGAAAGTTTTGGGGCTATATTTACTAAACTGCGGGTTTGAAAAAGAAGAGATGTTGCCTATAACAACCAATCAGATTCTAGTAAGCATTTATTTAGTACAATCTACAAAATGACAGCTAGAATCTGATTGGTTGCTGTAGGCAACATCTACACTTTTTGAAATCCGCAGTTTGGTAAATATAGCCATTGGAGTTAGTGTCTGTTGCACGTTCTTGAAATAGTGAACTTTTCATTTAGATTGTAAGCTTGCGAGCTGGTCCCTCTTATCTCTTTGTCGGTTAATATCCAATCTTGTTTTATTACTGTTTATTCATTGTAAAGGGGTGGGAGAATTAAGTGAAGGGGGATATAACATTTTAGCTTTTTATGATGAGGTTGGAGTTGGTTTAGGTTTAGTGTTAGGGCTATGTAAGGATCAGGTGTGGATCTAGACTTTTCTTTTAGGGGGGTGGGGACGGTTTATTGATTGATCCCAACTACTCCCCCTCTCTAGTCCTGACTCCTCCCCTCTCAAGCCTGGACTCCTCCCTCTCTCCAGTCCCGATTGCTTTAGGCCAATAACACTGTGTGCCTTACAAATTAATGTATTTTCAGATACAAGTCAGTCAGGTTTTGTCTTTGCTTTTTTGTAGGTAACATAATATATAGCTATAACATCCCAACAGTAAGAGCAACAAATATGTCTGCCCCATCATCACACAGCTCCTCCTTCATCACACTGTGCCTCGTTCCCTACTGAAGATAATGTTACGTCCCACAATCAGTGAGGTGGAGGAAGGAGGGAGCGAGGCACTGTGCCATTGCGCTTGAGGCACCGTCGCTGGTTTGCTAGGGGGGTGATCACCCCAATTAACCTCTCCTGCCCCTGGGTCAGTCCCTGGTAAGGACGCACTAATCAAAATGATTGGGTAATGACTAAGGTTAGTATTTTGCTTTTTTTATTTACTCAGGTATCACCTTAATCAAATATCTTGAAATAAAAGATTATCGTTTTGAAACAATGGATGTCAAATCTTTTTAGGACACCAGGGGGCACAGATAGAAACTGCTTCAGTACTTCTCCCACCCAGTCTCCATTCCTAAGGTTTAATTGAGGGTCCCTAGTCCTGGTACGCCCATGACAAATACCACTTTATCTCCTCATTAAAATGACTGCAGTCCACCTAGACAGCGCTACATGTGGTGTCCATAATTCATCATCATCATTATTTATTTATATAGCGCCACTAATTCCTCAGCGCTGTACAGAGAACTCACCCACATCAGTCCGTGCCCCATTGGAGCTTACAGTTTAAATTCCCTAACATACACACATACACATTTTTGATAGCGGCCAATTAACCTACTAGTATGTTTTTGGATTGTGGGAGGAAACCGGAGCACCCGGAGGAAACCCACACAAACACAGGGAGAACATACAAACTCCTCACAGATAAGGCCATGGTCGGGAATTGAACTCATGACCTCAGTGCTGTGAGGCAGAAGTGCTAACCACTAAGCCACCGTGCTGCCCCTATAATCGCAACTATCAGCTGGTGTCAAATATTGTGAGAGCCTGCCTCTCAGGATGATAGCTGCTGTATGGAGAAGCCTTGCTCTATCACGCACTGCAGGTTTATGGGAAAATCTGGATGTCAATGTACTGGGTAATGGCTATTGCATGTTTATCATTATGTCAGTAGGCTCAACCTATCCCAGGAGAGCAGCCTCTGCTATTAGCAGGTCACACTGAAATAACATATATGGGATGTTATCTTCTTACAGTACAAGTCAAGCCTAGTTACAATGTACGTGTCTTAGAACTAACATGACATATTTTTGCATTTTTTTCTACCAGTCCAATAACATATACAATACATCATAACTATTTCACACGCAATACGTTTGTTTTACTGCTAGTTTCCATGTTAAAGGAAACTTTAGCTGCATTTATGTGATAAGGAAAGAGGCCTTTGGGGAACAATAAGCCTTGACTGTGCAGCATCAATTTCCTTCTCCTCCACTCACACAATGACATACCTGTAACTCATCATGAGCTGACACCCGACTCTTGTGTGGATGCAAATTGGCCACGGCATTTATTGATTGCGTAAATGGAGAAAGCAGTTAGCGTCACATGTTAATATCAATAAATATATCAATGAACAGAAAAAAACCCATCAGTCATCCAGTGGTAGTAAAACAGCCGCTGTTCTGTAGGAGTCTGCTGGCTCCTATCTAAAATACAAATATTAAATAAAAGAAGAGGACAGCGCTAAATGTATGACTTCCAGTGATATATTATGTATAAAAGTGAGATTTTGCAGTAAATATTAGTAATGATAGAGACTTGCTACTAAAATATCACGTGTATTACTATCATTTTAAAGGAAATGATTCAAATAAAACATTGATAAAAAATACACATTGTCGATGAAACGAAATAACTGATAATGTCTTTTCCTAGTTGTAGTCTCTTTAAAGAGGCCCGAAATATCTATATGTATTTACTCTTAAGTCCGTAATAGGATAATTCCTTGGTGTAGTGTGCACTGTCCCCACATATTGATTGGGGTTTACTCATACTTGCTCACTCACCCGGAATGTCTGGGAGACTCCCAAATTCCTGGGTAGGTCTCCCAGATTCCCGGGAGAGGTAATTCTTCCGCAACCTGCCTGTAGGGAGCCTAAATGATGCAATTCGTGGTGAACAAAACGTTGATTTTGTCATATGGACGGGCTCAAAATGACGCAAGTCTCCTTGCCCCCTTTCACCCTCACTGCCTGGCACCCCCTCCAGGATCTCCCGGAGGACAACAATAGAAAGTTGCCAACTATGTGTTTACTGCAGTGGAAATGTATGCTTTCTGGAATAGCAAAGTCCAGGCGTTAGCAGCGCTGCCCCTTTAGTAAAAGCCTAGTCAGAGTGGGATCTTTTGATCCCTCCCCAGCAGGCTGGGTGCTCCTCCTCTCTTTCCCCCCTGTTCAACATTTGTGTGCAGAGAGAAGACCAGGACAGAACCTGGAAATACACTCTTTTTCCCCAGCGATCAGCAGCTAGAGAGTTGTTTTTACCATTCTCTGGGACCGTTGCTTATCAGCGCAGCTGTCTCGTCTACAGTTAATTTATAAATTGCCCCGTTTCTACATCTCTTATTGCCTCAAATAGTGGAAATAAGTGATATTGGTTAACAGGTAAAATTTGCAATAGGTCTTGTAGACTGAGAACTTTGGTGCAGTACCATACTCCCTCCCACCAGGGGCACTGCTGTGTACGGGTTTCTTGCTGTTTCAGCAATGCAGCAGTTAATCCACTTTGCTGCCGCAGATCTACCGAAATCAGTGTTGGTGTCATCAGCCCAGGAGAAGTACACACTTAAGGCATTCTATACCTGGGGCACGCCGATAATGTTATTGGATACCTACTTTTAAAGCCTTAGCTTGGAATAGACCCTTGTCAGTTATTATAATGTGCAGATCATTTTAACATAGTAAATCGGGACGTCTTAAGAGTTTGATAGTTCTCCCAGCCTGCCGGCACCAATGATGATATCCGGGAAACAAGACTTAAATAAGGCAATGTTTGGGGGTCCCAGTGGAGGTACTACCAGCTAACTGTTAGCGAGCCCATGTATTTATATAAATGAGCATATTGTGTTTTTAAATCACTTGTTACACGCATATGGCATACTCGTGATTTTTCTCTTTAGGAAAGACTCATTATTTGTGTGGCTCAATTGACAAAGATGATGTCACTGCACATTATTACTGAATTTTCATACATGCCCTTGCAGAAAATGAAACAATTATATTTATATATTTTCCTAAATGGTAGGGAATAACTGAAGAAAGAAGAAAATGTTGAAGAAGAAATACAGACACGTGATCACACATAAAAACTTTACTATGACCCATTTCTGGGAGATCCCTGAAGAGGGGTGTGGTGAGAGGGTAGAAGGGGTCAGGGCATGGTGAATTGCATCATTTTGGCCCAGCCCCACGACAATAATCGCCATTTTGTCACAGGGGCAGGCCAAAATGACGCAATTCATCATGAATCGTGTGTTTGAGGTCCGTTAGGGACAGGATGCAGGAAACTTGCATGGTCTCCCGGAAGTCCGGGAGATATACCTGGAAATCGGGAGTCTCCCAGACATTCCGGGAGAGTAGGCAAGTATGCCCTATAGTATACATATTTGGCATCGCTATAATTGTTTGCAATTGCAGAACAATAAATATATAGGTCATTTTGTGGGTTTGCTATAACATTGTAAGAATAACAAGGGGTGAAATCATGATTATGTCTCTTTCTCCTATAAGATATTTATCCCAATATAACATCTTAGTTACTGCATTGCCAACAATATTTACCCAGTTAGAAAAAAAGTAGATGCCAGTAAAAGTCCGACCCCTCAGGACATAGAAGTGTCACATACAGGCAACTAGTGGGGTCCAATCTAACCAATACAAAAATGTATAAATATGAATATTGTCTGGAATTACAGTGAGAAACACAAGTATTGAGTACTGCACTGATCAATTCACTTATTTAATTTGACTGGGCTGCTGCATTTTTAGGCATAATTGTTTTTACAAAAATACCAGTAGAAAAGCACTATAAGGCTGCGTTACACAAACGACCCTGTTACAACAGAAAATTTCAATTTAATTGTGACCAGTGGTGGAAGTGGGGGTGTATAGGGTGGTACGCCGTACCCCCACTTCTCCTACTGCCTTCATTGTAAAACTATAATATTATATTCACTTACATTCTTGTTATATTTTTCATACCGCCACTTCTAAATGTCCACTTCGATTACTGATCGTGACATTAACAGATAACTTTATGGTCAACTTTTTGTTGTACCCACAGTCATCTTCAGCTGCAACCAAATACGGGTGGGGTGCGATTTAACGGAACTTGTTAGACTGACAGTGAGTAGCACGAAAAAAAAATTCACAAAACTGACTTCCCCGACAGTTAATAAATGCTGACCGACCTTTATAATGACAACAGAAGTCCCCGACGACCTGGTAACAAATCACGAGCATCAGTAATGACGGAAGTGTGTTTTGACGTCATTTAAAATGGCGACCGTATTATTGGTATTTTTAAAGCGGCAATGCCGGGTCATTAACCCTATTCCTAACCCTATTCCTAACCCTAACCCTAACACTTACCTTGGATGAAAACCGGCACTGCCGCTTTAAAAATACTGATATAGCGGTCGCCATTCTAAATGACGTCAAAACACACTGCCGCCATTACTGGTGCTCGTGATTTGTCAGCACACTGCCTGGGACTTCTTTTGTCATTATAAAGGTCAGTCAGCATTTATTAACTGTCAGGCAAGTCAGTTTGGTGAATGTTTTTTCGTGGTAGTCCCTGTCGGTGTTATCAGCACCGGTAATGTGACTGACACTGCCAAATACAACACTGACACCACAATGTAAATAAATAACACAAATTGAATTGGAAGCCAAATTGCTCCAGATCTCTGACTGGTCCCACGCCACCAAAATGTCAGTTAAGTCAGTCTCACAGTGAGTTTCTTGTGGAAACTTGACTGATTTGTTGGGGAGGACCAAATCGACATTTAAACTGGAATTAAGGCAATGGAAGGTTTGACATATGAATTCGAATGAGATTAGAGGTCTGTCAATTTCTTTCTGAGACTGATTTAAATAAACTCTTTAGTTGTAGAAATTGATACATATTTGCTGTGGCAATTTGAAGTTTACTTTGGATATTTGCATAGCGTGGAAAGAGTTAAGAGGAGGTTAAATTGTTTAAGAAAGTGGTTTAGCTGACACTAAAGAATTAATATAGGATAGGAGTGTCCCAGGTGGGAAACATGTGTCCCACCAGATAGGCATTAAGGGCCAAGGAGAGGGAGATAGGGAGAACCACTTATTAGCATAGTCCCAAATATTTAATGAAAATAATAGCACTGGATGATTGTTACTGGCAAGGGGCCACCAATGTTTATGTAACCAGTGAAGGGAAGATAGTGATGAAAGGCTCACACCTCCAGATTCTATAGCTGACCAAATTTTGGAATCAGGTGGGGAATGCCGAGAAGTCGAGAAGCCATGTGATATCTTTTGAAGTCTCGGATACCCAGTTCACCTTCTAAGTCAAACTAGAGGGGAATAATCTTTATAAAATATGTAACAGATGAGAAGCATCTGATTTCATTACTTTGAGAAGAACCTTGGTAGGTCATACTTAAATGGTGGCAATTGTTTAACGTAAAACATTCATAATCATATACAGTATGTTGTTATAAAACTATATATAATTTACTACAGTTGAAAAATATATATTTTTTTATTCTTTCTTCCTTCACTTGGTTTGCATAATAACAATAATAATAATAATAATAATAATAATAATAATACTCTTGTAAACATGAAAAGATTTATATCACATTTTTGAATTGGCAGCATGGTGACACAGTGGTTAGCATTGCCCCATGAGATGATTCTGACTAGGGCTCTATCTGTGTGGAGTATGTATTTTCTCCACGTGTTTGCTTGAGTTGCCTCCCACAGTCCAAAAAAACATACTGGTATACTGGTATGTCATACTTGCCTACTGTTTTGGAATTTCCGTTCCAGGAGGCTCCTGAATATTGGGGAGTCCGGGAGCCTCAGTGCTGTGAGGCCACTGTGCTGCCCTAATAGTGTGTAAATAGCTAATGATTATAATGATGATGAATACGCGGTGGGATGTCTTATATTATTAAAAGAGTGTGTTAGCTAAAAAAGATTTCTCTAACAGGGCTTCCATGTGTCAGGTATTGCCAGAATTTTCCTGGCTTTTGCTAATGAAAGTGGAACTAAGCTCAGGCTAAAATTTAGTTGGAAAAGAAAATTTATTGAAAAGTTGCTCAATGCACACTACCATATTCATGTCACTAACTGCTACCACATTCCTTTTAAACTACTCCTACTTCATCATTTACAGATGATATTTTAAGAATACACAGAGTAAATCCTTAGCATTACTAAATGCTTTACATTACCCCTGCCTCCCTCCACATAAGCACACATTTAAAGAAATCATCGCAGCCCTCAGTCAGCAAAGATTGAGATTATAGAACAGATGTTATTCAATATAAAATATTAATTTATTGCCTTGACATACATAAATGAGTGGTTGGTTGCATAAAGCTAATATTTTAATTCTTTGTGAACTGCATTCAATCTGTGTTCACTGGAAAGTACAGCCTGTATATCCAATCACACTCCCCACTTCCTGTATTGCATACCTCCCAAAATTTAGAATCACAAAATCGGGACAAAATAAGCCACACCCCTGTTCCATCCAAACTCTGCGCACAAAGGATAAATTTGGCCAAAACTGTACCCACTTTGTAAGCCTCACCCCTTTGTGACTCATGAATCAGGATGTCCCTCCAAAATTGGGACAGTTGGTAGCTACGCTGTATAGTCTGATGTATGTCTGTTTAGCAGTGGCATGTAGAATTGTCAGCAAATGGATTTAAGAGCCACATCATGGAGCAATGTAGAAGAATGATGGGGGCCATATGGATTCTTCATAGCATGACGGAGGCCAGCGGTGAATTTCTAATACGAAATAAAACCAGGCAGCTTCATAAAAAGAATACCTATAAAGTTTTACTTTATTCTGTTTTTTTGTTTTGTTTTTTTATTACAATAAGTTTTATACTTAGTAACACAGTCACTGATACAAAGACTTATACTTAAATAGACAGAGGGCCTGATGCTGAGTTAAGAGCAAAGCAAAAAAATGGAGCAAATTTGCACCTGGACAAACCGTGTTACAATGCAAAGGGTACAAAGTGATTTCTTCCTTTGCCCTCAAGAAAAATACTGGCTGTTTTTTCATGTAGCACAAAAATACTTGATAGCTTTATTTTTAGACTGAAATTAAAGTTTATCTACGACATGCCCTATTCCAACTATAAATCTGTCCCTACATTTTAAATTTATCTCCCCCTCCCAATACAACATGGTTTTGTCTAAGTGCAAATTTGCTGCTTTTCTTTGCTTTGCTCCTAACTCAGCATCAGGCCCATAGTTATTAAATAAAAAATTATATAAGGAATCTGGGGGCATTATGTAGGCAAGGGGTAAATTTCTAATATGAAATAAAACTAGGTTTCTTCATAAAAATACCTTTAAACCAGAGTCCTGGAAAATCACCTCACTGAAGGCACGATATGGGCAGCACGGTGGCTTAGTGGTTAGCACTTCTGCCTCACAGCACTAGGGTCATGAGTTCAATTCCCAATCATGGCCTTATCTGTGAGGAGTTTGTATGTTCTCCCTGTGTTTGCGTGGGTTTCCTCCGGGTTCTCCGGTTTCCTCCCACACTCCAAAAACATACTAGTAGGTAAATTGGCTGCTATTAAATTACCCTTAGTCTCTCTCGGTCTGTGTGTGTGTGTATGTCAGGGTATTTAGATTGTAAGCTCCAATGGGGCTGGGACTGATGTGAATGAGTTCTCTGTACAACGCTGCGGAATTAGTGGCACTATATAAATAACTGATGATGATGATATGGAGAGATAATGAAAGCTATATGGGGGCATTATACAGCTGTATTGTGGCACTATGAAGCTGTATAGTGACACAGTGAAGATATATGGCTGTATGGAGTTGTGATGTGATTCAGTTCATGTTAATATTGGCATTGAGACTGTTCATGTTGGAAAAATCAATGCACAGGATATGCTGGACATTGGGTCCAATGTCTATTGACTTTTGTGCTATATCATGCACTAGTTTAATGTATAACAGTTACGTGGGACACAATATGCATGGTGCTATATAAATAAATGATGATGATGATGATGATAATGATAATGGTGCATTGAGTACACCCTGTTTACCACAGCGCACATGAATGTGTTTTTTATCCAACCCTACCATAGTGTGTGAACCATCTGTGGGGTCCTATATGCCATTGTTGATTGGCACTGGCTAACTTGGGGCACAGAGTCTAATTGGAACCCTGGTCCTCACCAGGAACCTCCACTAAAGATTGATAGACTTTGCTGGGAACCCACAGTTTGCGATTTCCAGCCACTTTCGCTAAGGTGAATGCTCATAACCAAGAGGATACAGGTGGAGCTAACGTTCAAAACCAGAATCCAATCCAGAATCAGAATCCATGGGCTGTCAGATCAGATGCAAAATAAAAGAGCAAGGCAGAGGATCGGGGTAATAAGACATCCAGCATAGACAAAGATGCTGGGCCAGTACACAATAATCCATTAGCGGCTAGAGGAGTTCAGACAACTAAGGACCTGTTGCTGAGGCCCTGGTGAAAGGGCAGAGCCGCTTAAAAACACTCAATGATATCACGGGTGCAGGCAAGGTTAGGCACTTGCCTAGGGCGCTTGGCTCTGGAGGGCGCCACAGATTAAAAATTTCTTTAAAATTTCTTTAAAACTGTGCGGCGACTGCTGACCATACCTCTCACGGCCGCCGCACAGCTTCACATACATCCACAGGGAGGGGGGAGGGACTATTGCTCACTACCACCGCCGCCTCTCTGCTCCGTCTCCTCCCCTCCACTCACTGACTGAGCGTGACATCATCATCACGGCCCGACAGTATCAGTGAGTGGAGGGGAGCAGACGGAGCAGAGAGGAGGCAAGTTAAAAGCAGGTAAGAAAAGACGCACATTTTCAAAATCGGCGCCCCCACCCTACACACTTACACACTATTTTGTAAGTGTGCATGGTGGGGGCGCCGATTTTGAAAATGTGCCGCGCGGGGGCGGGGCGCCGATTTTGTAAATGTGCCTAGGGCACCACGGACCCTAGCACCGGCCCTGCACGGGTGTGCTCATGAACACGGTCACCCACATCCCTCGATACAGCGCACGTCATTGTAAGCGCTCGCACACCATCAGGAGTGAGTAGTTGCAGGGTGAGCGGGAGTAGATCATCTCAAGCAAGGGAGACCTAACTTTTAGAAAAATAGGCATTTTAAATGATTTTACAGTGTTAAACACTTGTGCAGCAGCATAACAAAAAAATACCAGGTCTGCATAATTGGAGCATTGTTGGTAGATATGTAGTAGGAAAATTGAGGCTATATTCTGATCTAAATCCTAGGACATCAGTGTTGCAAAATGTTTTCTTTATTGTGATCTATAGTGACGAAGGTTGGGAGTCCCATTTAAACTGTGATATGGTGATAATAAAGAGAGCGTTTTGGTTTACTCCAAAGGCTCGTCCAATCGGCAGTCTCTTGACAACCAGCATAATCCCCTTTCATTTTCAAGATTCTCATAGCACAGCTGTCTGTGAAACAGACTGAGACGACTGTGGTGTGGATAAGTGCTTAACTGTGAAGATCACACTTTAATAAAGCTGCTCTTTGTGTACTGTATTACTCTTTGCCTGCTTCAAGGGTGGACACAATTGTCGTTGCCACATGCGGTTCATGGCATTTTGGGATATATTAGAAGACCATTTGATAGATTTACTAAACTGTGGGTTTGAAAAAGTAGAGATGTTGCCTATAGCAACCAATCAGATTCTAGTTATCATTTATTTAGTACATTCTACAAAATGATATCTAGAATCTGATTGGTTGCTATAGGCAACATCTCTACTTTTTCAAACCTGCAGTTTAGTAAATCTAGCACCAAGCTTTTTCCAGTGTACACTTTTCGAGGTATGAGGCAAATAATATTATCTCACCTTTCTGTGAAGTGCCTGAGGAATCTAACAACACTCCCTTTATAGGTGCAATCAGAGGACTTTACATGTACTACATGCTTACTGCATGGTTAACATTCTACACCTGGCTGTTGTTTATTTCACTGTTTGGGAGAACAAATTCACTGCTGCATATAAGACGGTGCATACTGATACTACAAGGCTCATTTAGTAACACTGCACAAGTTAACGAAAACCATCTCAACTAGATTAAAGCTGTAATTTTTTTTATAGCACATAATTTTATCAAACATTTGATTGATTCCTGTGGGTTATCACATGTGTACAAATTGCAACACAATTTCATAGTGAGATAAAATCCTTCTGCCTTCACGCTTGTTTGCCAAAATCAATCAACTGGAATGAGTTAATTATCTGGATATTTATTCAACATCAGTTAACAAACTTAACCCAGGTTATTGCAATTGGAAAAGTAGTGTGAAAAGCAGAAACAGCATTGTCGTATGGTGACAATGACTCAGCTTGGCAGGTGTATGCTTTATGAAAGTCACATCTGTATTTCTAACTCCAGCTGACATCAAACAATTAATATTAAGGAATGGCCAGATAAACGATCTTCATGCCGAGGGCTCTTCCACACCAATCCACATGTTGGCGCTTTGTCTACACTCATAAATGCATGAGAAGCACATTAGCAATAAAACATATAGTCCCTCCATTTGCGGTCAAAAATAACAGTAACAAACTGTAGAATGCAGCCTGAATTCTTATGCATTAATGCACACTGGGGGGTAAATGTATTAATGTCCGGATTCTTCAACTCCGGCGTGTTCAGCGTCTTCAGCGATTAAATTTAAAGTTAGTGCTGTATTGTAAAGGGATACTTCCCTTTACAATGCAGTGCCGCTTTAAATTTAATCGCCGAAGGCGCTGAACATGCCGGAGTTGAAGAATCCGGACATTAATACATTTACCCCTGGGCCTGATTTTGAGTTAGCAGTAAAGCAAAGATAAGGAGTAACTTTACATCTGGGCAAAATCATGTTGCATTAGAGGGGGGGGGGGGTAAATTTAAAATGTGGGGACAGATTTATAGTTAGGATTTGGCAGATCAACTTTAATTTCAGTGTAAAAATAAAGCAATAAAGTATTTGTGTTCTAGATGAAAAAACAGCCAATATTTTCCTTGCGTGCAAAACAATAAGTCATTTTGTACCCCTTGCATTGTAACAGGGTTTGTCTAAGTGCAAAGTTGCTCCTTTTAATTGCTTTGCTCCTAATTCAAAATCAGGCACTGGTAAAACCCCGACAGATGGAAAACGCATTTCTACAGTGCATATTAGTTTTCATGCATTTCTATCCATTTTCCCCAGTGTAAATATATATATATATATGTGTGTGGACAAGCCCTGTTTTAGTGATGGGAGTTTTTTCATAGGGAGCAAACACCGTCTCTAGGTTTGTAAGCATGCTGTATTGTGTGAGCTTTATTACGCAATGCAGCACAATGCATACCAGATACCAGAAAAGATCCTCCATTGAAAGCTAATATTTGTCAATGCTGTGGATTTGTTAAAACTTGCAGTTGCTAATGCCTCGTGTGAGACAGGAATACCAAGAATGTTCCTACTGATGGGTACTGCGGGCAGGACAGCTGCAGCTGGAAAAAGAATATGATGGCATTGCTAAGTTATATTTCATCTTGATGTAAAATTGCAGTCAAAGATATGTATATATGTCAAACACCCTCTGCTGTGAATTAGGACAGGTCTTCTCAGGTGGTCTTTCCAAGAAGCAGTGGCTTACAGTTACCAGGAGACTATCTTTATTCACTGCCAGCAGATGCTGCCGATCACTCTAGAACCCTTATGTAATAACATGGTGCAATTATTATCGTTATCAGTAATCTGTTAAGTGCCACAGTGCTGGGCAGCACCGGACAGTGGGAAGAACAGGACATACATAAAACAGGGACATACGAGGTAGACAACATAATGTACTGTCACCCATAGCAGCCAATTAAATAATAGCTGTCATGTTTCTTGCACACTTTGGGCCTGATGCAGAGTTGCATAGAAAAATTGTGTAATGTACGCCTAAAAATGAGTGCATCTACTCCTATATGCTGAGTCACACGGCTTTACCATCTGCAGGACAATCAGTGTGAAGCTGCTCTGTATTGGTGAGAACATACTTGCCGGCAGTTTGTGCCATTTGGCCCCACCCATGCAATTAAATTGCCATTTTTTCATGGGGGCAGGGCCAGGGGCGGATCTAGACTTTATGTTTAGGGGGGGCGATTTTGCATAATCACGCCCCTCCTTTGCTCTGATTGGCTGGCCTGCGTTAACCCTGCCTTCCGCCCGCGATTGGCCCCTTCCCCTCCCGTTTTGGTCGCCGGCTGGGACCACTCTGATTGGCTGGTCCACATTTAGCCCCGCCCCCCACCTGCGCTTAGCCCCGCCCCTCCCGTTTTAATCGGCGGCTGGGACCTAGCATTTTACTGCTAGGGGGGGCGAATGCACTGGGCAGGGCCAAAAGTATGTGATTTTCCGTGAATCGTGTTTTTTAGGCTAACATATTGCCCACTTCACTAGGAAGTCGGGAGTATGGGTTAGAATGGCTCATTCGCTGTGCGGCTACTGTGAGAAACAGTTGTTTCATCATCCATGTTTTATTTTGTTTTATTCTTTGGATTGCAAGCCTGTTACATAGAGGAGAACCCTCTCTGGACTTAGGTAAGCAGTAAAGGCATAGTTGCCTACTCTCCCGGAATGTTCGGAAGACTTCCGAATTTTTGGGAGTTCTCCCGGACTCCCGAGAAAGTAGACAAACCTCCTAGATCCATCTATCTCTGTTGGGGAAGTGGGTGGGGGGCGTGGCTAAACATGTTATCATGGCTCCACCCCCTTGTCGAGATTGGCCAAAATTGTTAAAGATTGACAGGTGCGAGGCCTTACAACACAATTTGCGTGGCCCTGCCCCCTCGACAGAAGACCCCCTCCCGGACTGCTTCCTTCAAAAGTTAGCAAGTATGAGTAAAGGGGTTAAAGAGGGTATGTTTTGGGGAGTGTTTACTTAAATAACAGACATTGTCATGGTGTGGGTGTGTTTATTTAAGTGTGTTTTTTTTTACTGGTGAACAACAAGTCCCAGTGGTCCCTAGATACCATGCTGGCATTTGTAGTTCAATGAAAGCTAGCATACCCAAACAATTTAGACAGGACAGGAATAGCTGGGACCTGCAGTTCACAAGCAAAAAGTTTTTTTGTTTTTTTTTACACTTCTATTACCCCACACCAGGGGCTTCAGCTTGGGGCTGTTTTCTCCTATAGGGTGGGAACTGCATATTTTTTGTGGGACAGACTCCACTAGGGAATGGACCCCAGTACTGAATTGACTAGGCTGGTGGATATATTATGTCAGGTGGACCCAACGCTGTGGGCTTCCCTGCTATATTGTCAACAGCCTGTCACAGCCTAGTGTTGATAGTGGCTTGTACAGAGAGACTATATGTCCCGCCAGTGTTGCTGCTACTAGCCTACGTCATACTTGCCAACTCTCCCTGAATGACAGGGAGACTCCCTGAAATGGGGTTGATCTCCCTCACTCCCTGAAGAGTCTGGCATTCTCCCTGATGCTGAGCCAGTACAAGACGTGGTTGGCTTCGCCATATGTGGCAGGATGGCACAGTTCAGAAATTGTGTCCTATGTTCATGTATTGATGTCTATGGAGGTGACCATTTTCATGGAGACCAAGATTTAATCAAAGACTGACAGGTAAGACAACATGACTTCAATAATGGAGGCAGAAATGTAAAAGACACTTCAGTCTCTAGAGATTTATTAGCTGCTTTTCTTTAACGCATAGTTGCCTACTCTCCCGGAATGTCCTGGAGACTGTCGCATTTCTGGGAGGCCTCCCGGGAGAGCAGGGCAACCTCCTGGTTCTCGCTCCTGCAATAAATAAGTGGCGGGGCGGAATGACGCAAATGTTGTGTAATCTTGGCCATGCCCCCTGCTGTAATTGGCCAAAATTGTGACAATCATTTAGGGGCTGGGCCAAAATGATGCGATTCATAAAGCCATGCCCCCACACGCAAACCAAGTTGGCAAGTATGGCCTATATTATTAGAGCTGCTGCTGGCAACACACCCTGTTTTTTTGTTTCATTTTCACTTAAAAACCCTGCAAATGATAATCCTACTGACAAGTATATCTGCACTTCTGCATGAGCTGCATTAGCATCAACACTCCCTTACTATACTCAGGCTGCATTTGCACACCCCTTTCTGTCTCTTTGGGGGTAAGGAGTTTTAAGCATCAGATGTACGCCACTCTGCATTCAAGCATATGCGTGCACTCTCTTTGTGGGCAAACAGGTGTACGCCCAACTCGGCATCAAGCACTTTATTTGTTTGAATCTTATGAATTGCAATTCACTTGTGCTCATTGAAACATGTTAATAAGGCCCTAGGTTGCTTCAAACCTACAAGGCCACCGTATAGTTCCAAATGCATTAAAATGTGACAAACACAAATGGAACATATGGATATGGAACAAGTAGAGTTGCAAAAATAGCTACCGCTAAGCAAGTAAAATCGCTATTGTGTATGGAATCAGAACAATGATTTTTATTGTCACATTTTCAAAAGCAAATTAAAACGTCAGTGTATTTGTGATGTTAAAGGGGTCTAACTCAGATGTTGATTTACATTTATAATTATTTGCATTACTATAATATACTGTATAAACCAGACATATTATAAGTTGTTTTATTATTTGCATCTCTAAGCCACTTTTTCTGGACCACCCCACACAACTTGGAGCTAAGCGCCCAAACAGCATTTTTAATATATAATATAATGGGAGCTATTCACTCCTAATTCAGCTGATGGTAAATTAATTATAGTATGTAAATAATAAATGGTTAATATACAAACAGTGCCACCCTGCAATGCTGCAGTCCTATGTGGCATTACCAAAATTACACGCCTCGCTCATTTTTAATTAATTAATAATTACTCCCTCCCCATTGATACTAAGATGAGTTGCAAACATTGTTATGAGTTATCTATTATAGAGAGCAGACAGATTGTTTCAACAAAGTAAAGACAAACAATAGCTTAGGTGGATCCCAGTTTGTATTGTAAGTAACAATTGTATGTACAGGAACAACTATATATTATATCAAATATAACATCATAAAAACACAATTGGCAACATTGGCAATTAGTGCTTCAGGAGATCGGGGAGAGGTGGGCGTGTTGGGGGCGGGGCCCGGCGGGTTGCGTCATTTGGTCCCACCTCTGTAGCATCAATCAGTTGTTTGGACCAATTACAGCAGGGGGCGGGGCCACGACGACATGTAATTTGTGTCATAAGCCCCGCCCCACCACCTTACTATTGAGTTGTTTGGGAATCGGGAGGTTTGCCTAGTCTCCCAGGAGTGCGGGAGAGCTCCCAGAAATTTGGGGGTCTCCCAGACATTCGGGAGAGTAGGCAACTATGCATAAAAAACATACATGTAAAAGTAAAGTTTTACATGAACCTTTCCAACAGATAAGTGTTCTAGCTCTCAAAACAATTGATACATAAGGTGCTTTTTCACACTTTACTTTTTATATCATGCACTATTTTTATATGAAGGGAGCATTTTATTTTCGCAGTGCAAAGTGGTTGAAGTGGAAAGTTAGAAGTGGCGGTATGGAAAATTTAAGTGATGGAATTTGATAGTGTTACAATTAAGGCAGTAGGAGAAGTGGCAGTATGGTATACCACCACCATATTGGAATTGATGATTTAGTGTGACTTTGATGTCATTATGTTTTACCATTGTTATTTTCAGTTCCTGTGAGAAATTTATTGAAGGTTGCTACTGATTGTAGGTAGTTGAAAAAGTAATGTTTTCATTGGAGAAATTAGTAATAGTACAGTTATAGCAACAGTAATATTTATATATAGCATTGCATGAGGGCAGGTTTACAAGAGTCTAACGCAAGCACACTCTGATTTGTGGAAAGGCCACATAACCTCAGGTCTAAAGTGGCAGGGATGTAAAGGTGGCACTCACCATTATTATTGTTTTTATCCTGTAGCTTAATAGTTACCTGTGGGAGTAGGGCTCATAGTGGGCTAGAATGGTGTGGAGTCTGAGGTATGGGGCGCCAAACTTTGGATTGACACCAAAATGCTGGTGTGAATCATCATCATCATCTATTTATTTATATAGCGCCACTAGTTCCACAGCTCTGTACAGAGAACTCACATCATTCCCTGCCCCATTGGAGCTTACAATCTAAATTCCCTAAAATATACACACAGACCGAGAGAGACTAAGGGCAATTTAATAGTAGCCAATTAACCTACCAGCAGGGGAGGGCTGGCAAACTTTGATTCAGCAGCCTATTTTAAAGGAGAATAAAGGCAGGCAGCGCTGTTAACCAGTCCAAGTTAGCCCACTATGCCCAGCCTACCCCTGCCTACCAGTATGTTGTTGGAGTGTGGGAGGAAACCGAAGCACCGAGAGGAAACCCACACAAATACAGGGAGAACATACAAGCTGCCCACCGTGCTTCCCATGGCCCATGAATCAAGGCTTCAGTTCAAGTTCTCAAATTACTAATAACATAAAGAGATGTACAGTCATTCAAAAAAGTGGCATAATTCAAAAGGCATCTGTGACAGGATGAACCGCCTATGCCACCCTGTCGTGGTGCTGAAGATTGGCTGGGCCTGCCTTGCCATGGACCCCATTCTTTATCCCAAATGCTCCCCCTATATATGCTATAGGATGGGCTCTGCAGCCATCACTAGGTTCCTCCACCTGCACCTAGAACTGCTTCCTTCTCTGTAACTCTTGCTGCTAGTGCACCGCCTTGCTGTCACCTGGACTGGTACACCTGACTTTTTCCTTCATATCAGGGTTGCTGTGGATGGTTCCCCCTTGCCTCTCACAATTGCCGTAGCTGCAGGCTAGCGGACAGAGCGATATTACTAGATGCAGGGAAGGGCTGGCAAACTTTTGCCCGGGGGGCAAGACTTGACTCAGCAGCCTATTTTAAATGCCAAAAATGCAGATGGCCCAGTGAGCCAGCCCAAGGTAGTCCACTGTGGGACCGGCCCAGGGGGTAGATGCTCCCCTGCCCCCCAGCTCAGCCTGCTCCTGACTAGATTCTGGGTCCCAACCTCAGAACAGCTGGATAACAGAATAGAGTGGTCGAATCTGTAGGTCATATAAATTACAGCAGGTAAGTAGGCTTCAAAGCAGGATCTTGAAGCAGTGATGTTTATTTCCTCAGAAAAGGTACTTATTTACACAAAAGTTAGAGGTACTAGTCCAGATGGTATAATACAGTTAAAATACAAAATACAGCTTTATATACTGTTTCTGAGACATATGTTGGCCGGGGGTAACCCGACCCCCTGATCCTAGCTGGCACCTCAAAATCTGAGATATTACATTCAATGTTTAGCATCAGGATGTAAAATATTTGCTAAACTTGGATTGATAAATTGCTGATAGAAGATAATTTTAATCTAGTGTCTTGATAAATAGACCCATTGATGTTATTTTAATAATTGAAAGGATCGCTTTAAATAAACCTTTTTTTTGTTTTCAATATAAAATCTGCCATATAAACACACATTTATTTTTATTACACATGTAATGTTGGTTCTTGCTGATTTTTATATTTTGTCTTTGGATGGGATCTGACAATCAACCCAAAACTAGCAGCTTCCTTGAGGGATTGATAAATGTTTTAAGTGAACTGAAGAGTTTTTTTTATAAATGAATCTGCAGTTGCTTACCTGTTTTGTCTTGCCCTTTGAAATTATGCATGGATATCACATATCTAGAGTATGCGCTTCTGCCCACTGTAGCCCTTTTCTGATGATAATTTTCCCTTGGAGTTCCATGATGACACTACCTTAGGTCTCTTTCGCTTGTGAAATATTTTTAAATGGAGTCGACTAGGTAGCTAATGTTTCTGCCATACGTACACCAGCAATCATCCCTTCTTAAATATCTCCTCTTGCAGCCATGCTAGCCATAATTATAGGTAACCTAGTGTTTCAAATTATCTTTTGTCTCCCAAGAATATCCATTTCCAGTATGTTATCATTAACTAAGGTTTGGCGCACACTACATGTTTTTCAACCAATTATCAAGCCAACCACCCGATAAACGAGTGTTTGGCCCGATACTGCATTAGTGTCTATGTCCAACGATGAATGTGGATTGTTACAAAGCACATAATATTGTTTCATTGGAATTTTAAACCAAACTAAAAATCTTGATGGAACGACGTTGCTAGAATCCTGCAGTGTGTATGCACTAACGATCAGGATCTCCATGGAGTTTAAAGATTCATAATCTTTTCAGCAGTTGGTTATGACAGATGAAGATTACAGATCTGAAAGTAATCATGTACAAAGTGTATAGTGTGTACACATGAATCGGTATGCTGATTGGGACTTTTTTTTCCCCAGTTTGTTGGTAAAATCGTTATAGATAACACATTGGGAGAACATTTTTGTAGTGTGTACCCAACCTAACTAATATGTCTTCAGTGATATATTTCCTTTTGCTATTTTTATTTGTACCTTCTATGCCTGTGTGTGAAGTCCTTGATTAGCTGGAAAATGCTGAGTGTTTGCAATACATAATTTAACATTAAAGATGATTATTTCAGATCCAGTATCTAATAGATAAGTAACACTCTGAGGGTGGGTCTGATCACACCACAAACGAGAGACAAGAACATAAGAGCATGGATCTCCAGCCTTAAACATGTGGGCTGCGACTGCAGACTGGTTTATCTCCAATGCAATAGACAACGATACCACCCATGCCCAGGCCTTATATTGTTTCAATGCTCCCTGGGTGGGACCATAAAGGCTGGACTTTAGCATGGGAGGAGTAGAGAGTGGTACCACTTTCTCAGCATCACCTAGTGTTTTCTTCTTTGGTGGATTCCATATTCCTCCTTCTGTTTCTGCTTCCTGTGCTTGCACATCTCAAGCTGTTTAGCAATTGGCCGCCTGTCTCATTTTTCTTATGGTATTTCACTTTTAAACAGCACAAAAACATTTGTCTACTGTCATTTTTATTTTTTTCTGTAACAAAACGATTGCGGCTTGCACTGTCTCAGCTATTATATACCGAATCATCTAATTGACTCAGTAATACAGCCGCCTCATGTATTTGTGCAGTGGAACCCTCTGCACTAAACTTTATAAACAATCATGCTCTAGAATGAGGTGGAGCATATTTTAGCAATTTAATTTGTGATGTGGATTTAAATGGTGTCATATAAGGACTATCCCATCTGAATCGATTGCGCATATCATTGCTTATTTCCATTTGTCCATTCCTCAAGTCGTAATGCTGCCACACACCCATATTCTCTTACATGCTTTATATTTTCCCCAATTGAACACCATAAAAAATGTCCATGACTTCACTGGAATTGATGTACACTTCAGCAATTTAAAGTCACACAATAATTGAGAGGAAATTATTTTCTTGCAGTCTCATTCTCCTCATATACAAAATGTATCATAGGTTTTGTAATAATGCTCCCTAAAACAACAGCTTCACCCGCTGACAAACTACTCAGTCATGCCCTAAATCCCAGATACGTAATATCCATGTGACCAACTTTTTCTTGGCTTTTGTCTATGGATTGTAAGTTTGCGAGCAGGACCCTCTTACCATTTTGTCTGTCTTTTAATACCCAATCTTACATTATTACTATTTGTGTTCCCAATTGTAAAGCGCTGCGGAGTAAGCTATATAAAATAAATATTCCTAACAAAATAAAAATACAAGTTCTTCTACTAAATCGTGTAACTCACCTGCATTGGAATTGTGTCTTCCTTCTGTACTCTGCTGTGACGCTGGTTGCTCCTAACTAACATTTATAGCCATCATAGTTATGATCTGCTAATACATCTGCCACTCCTCCTGCTAAATTGAGCTCTCTGCTCTAAATTTTGCCAGGCATGTCTGGTGACCAATGGATATGCCCTGGGGAAGCTAATAGGTGGCCCATTTTTATTTAGGGTAATTTCTACCTCTGAGTCTGAATCATCTATCCATGGGTTCAGAGGCGGAACTAGCAAGCTGGGCGCCCGGGTACAGGAGGTGGAGAGGAGGGAACTGGGCCCCATTATCTCCATGAGGCCAGGTACACCACACCTGCTGCACCAATTGTAGTGCCGCCACTGCATGGGTTATATTGTATGAGCTCAGCATCGCACCCCTCTTGTAGCATAACTGTTCTGACCCATACTGTTAGTAATGCTTTTCTCTCTCTTTGTTTGTTGCTCAAGTTTTACAACATGTACTATCTGGTTTTTGATGCTGGATTATCTCTTAGTGTGTCTGCAGCAAGATCCACCCAACGGAAGCCTCTGTTTTCTGCTCTGTGTGGTTAAACTGATTTAAATCTCCTGCACTTGTTTGCGGGCATTAGATATATGATATAATATAAGGGTCTGATACTTGTTAAATCCTATACAGTACTGGATTATCTAAAAATGTAAGCATAACCTTTCAACAAAATCATTGTGTACACAAATGATCACTTATGTGACATTCACACAACACAGTTACAGAAAGAATCATTTTGAATCTGCACAGAAACAATGCCACAAATCACTATTGCGCAAATTAACATAACATATCAAGTACAGAACATTCCATGATAATATTACAAATTTCAAGAGAGTACCCGCTCACAGCGCCAAGTTTGTTTAAGGTGACGGCTTTATAATCAAACACAAACATTGGCACAAAGATGGAATGACAATTGACACAAAGGTTATAATGAAAAACAGACACATTTAGGTTAGGTTAGCATATGGTTAAATACATCTGGATTTGTGCAGTTGACTTTGAAGAAAAAAGTGCCCTGATCCTCTTCAGCAGGAACTGTTTGTTGGTTGGCTTTCTTGGAATTTTCTGCAAAGATCCAGACACATTTAACAGTATGCTTGAAGTCAAGTAAACATATCTCTTTTTTATTGTATTTTGTGTCAGCTGCCATTATTATTGTAATTGTTTTGCAAGGTGCCACAATCCCCTGATGCACTGGACAGTGGGAAAAAAAAGCATTAAACACGTAAACAGGGACATACAAGGTAGACAAAATAAAAAATATATTTGTAACAATATTTTATGATTGTAAAGCTATAACCTGGAACTCCAGAACAGTTCAGTATTTTTATACATGGCCCTGATGTTGCCAGAATGTTATTTGCTTAAGTAACGCATGTGCTACATCTTTGTGGAAATCCCTGATTTTAATATGCTTGTGCCTCATTTACCCAGGTGTTTCCATTTTATTGTCCACTACCTGTATATCCATCGCATGTAGGGTTCTTAAAGGGTTACTAAATACCAAAATTGAAATCTTCAAAGATAAAGCATAAAGGTAATATATAAAGTTAAGGTTAAACTGACATTCCACTGCAGCTCTGTTAAAAAGATGAATAGAATATGACCTCCCCTTCATTATAGACAGCTAAAGCCACCTCTTACATTTTTACAACATGTCCTAAGTGTATGTGTTGAAAGTCAAAAAGCTAATATTGCAGTAAGTTGAGCTGCTGTGATGTCACTCACCATGCCCATGGGAATCCTTCTATCCATTCATAAAATGAATGCAGAGCAAACTTGCAAATGTTTCAGTCATACCCTGCTTGCTCAGTAAGAGAAGCATCCCCCCTCCAATACAATCTCCTTATGCGCAGTGGAGAAATTAGCGTGGTTTACCTGTTTGGCTAAATATCAACCTACATATTGTTTGTTGAAGTGTATCATGCAGACAGGGATGTCGAGGAAACAAGGGAGATGGGAAAAGAACTCTTCTAAAAGCACAGAAGAAAATAGACACACTTGACAAAGGATTATTTTGTGAATGCCAAATCTTGAATAAATGATCATCACAAGGGATTTGAGGAAGTAAACATCTGCTAGTAATAAATGTGTTTTGAGTATCTACAACATTCTAATTATAGTTTTACAGAGTGATACATACTGGATCATTTACTTAAGTATTCCTTCCAATGCTACTAAATGCAGATTATTTAAATGACAACTAAGCACATTTTTTTATATGTTGGATGTATTCTTTTTTTACGGAAAGTGTAGTTTTTGCACATTATCTGGTTATAGCTCACCAACAGTTAGCTATTGGTAGCTTATCTCTTGCTCCTTTTGTTAACACTGGTGACTGCTGTCACTACTACCCCCCCCCCCCCCCCTACCTCACCCTTGTTCATTTGTTGTTATTTTCTATCTACTAAACACAAAGGACCTTATTATGGGGTCTATTAATGAAGACCTATCAGATTACAATATTTTCATAACAAAAAATCTTTTATCAGACAATTTATTAAGATTTAGGTGACAATGGGTTTCCAGTTACATATTATTAAAAAACAATAAAAAAATAAATATATTACAGTTAAAAAATCAAATGAAAGATAAATAATAATGAAAAAACAACAACAGAATAAAATGATTTATTTTACTACTAAAACATTTTTTACTGCGGGCACCCCCGGTTAACGCCACTCTGAGATGGTGTTAGCGGTCAGAGGACAGTGGCGGTATTTGGGGAAGTATCTCAGGAGGCCCCCGTGATGGCTATTCGCCTACGATAGCTGATGATAGCCTTTACCGCATACTTGCCAACTCTCCCGGAAAGTCCAGGAGACTCCTGAAATTCGGGTCAGTCTCCCGGGCTCCCGGGGGAGCTGGCATTTCTCCCGGATCCAAGATTTCACTGAGAATCGCGTCATTTGATGTGATTCTCTGTGAATCACGCCATTTTGGAGGGCGAGAGGGGGCGGGGTGAGGTAAATCGTGTAATTTTGGCCCCGCCCCCCGCGATGTACAGCATTGTTTCGCGGGGGGCAGGGCCAAAATGACGCGCTTGGTCTTGCCCCGCCCCCTCCAGTCACGCCCCCCAACTCCCGGAAGCAAGTTTCCGGGAGTTGGCAAGTATGCTTTACCGGCTTGAGGCTTTGATAAATAGTGTTAAACAATAAAAAATTTGACAGCGCAGAAATGTCTGATGAAAATAAATAACTTGCTCAAAATCTTTGTGATATGTAATATACACATTAATAAAATTGAATTAAACTCATAGATCAATCATACTTGCCGACTTTTACATAGTGAAGTCCGGGAGATCCCGGACAGAGGGCATGACTGGCGGAAGGGGCGGGGCACAGTGAATCACAGTGAATTTTATGGAGAGAAAAAGGCTGCACATCTAGCCCCCCACCCCATAAGCTCACTCCTTACCCCTTTATTTAATTTAAATACTCTTTTACCACAAATTAAAGTCTAATTTTTAACATTATTTCAAAAATAGGCTCATTTAGCATGGAGAGCCTCTGATCTACCCAAATTCTCTGATCAGATGGTACAAACTCTTGCATCCTTGCAGAAACTCTGCTGGTGACGTATTGAGAAATAAATCAATATATGTTAAGTTCCTAAATAGAAAAAACTGAAAATTTGGTGCAAATGTAGGATGATTAATTTGAAAGATTGATAATATATACATACAGAGTACTAGAGAAGGAATATTCTATTTAATTGATGCAGTGGCATATATGGATATATGTTAAGCTATGGTGGGAGGTAAGCATTGTAGCACTAAATTGCCTTAGGTTGAGGTTAGAATTAAATAGAGCAGAAAAATGATGAAGACCCCAACAGTCAGTTTGATTAAAAATAAAATTGTGATAATTTTTTTTGTTTAAATGGTGAACATGCTCAAGATAAACTGAAACAACACAAATGATGCCATTGTACTGCTAAGTCCAGGGCACTCATTACTCAATCTATTTTTCAGCATGAGTGGAGCTGCCAACCGACTTCATGCTACGCACTAATTGGGCAAAAAGTATGAGCAAATTATTGTAATTATGTAATTAGTGCACAAATGTGCTTGCCAAATGTATCCCTATGTGCTTTGTAGTAAAGCAAAGGTTCTACCATGTCTGCTTTATTTAAATGTTATTATGTAATGCTATTATTTATGCACTTTTCAGGATGATGCTAAATGCTAACATGATTTAAGATAAAACTTTTTCTTTTTCACTTTAATTTATATTGATGTATCTTTCAGATCTTTGGAGATACAGACCATGTGCGGATGATTTCAGAGGGCTCGGATTGTCGCTGCAAATGTATCATGAGACCTTTAAGCAAAGAGGCCTGTGCCCGTATTAAAGACGGCAGTATGCGCGTGGACGATTATTACACAGTGGAGACGGTCAGCTCAGGGTCTGACTGTAAGTGTTCCTGTACTGCGCCACCATCGTCTCTTAATCCGTGTGAGAATGAATGGAAAATGGAGAAAATGAAGAAACAAGCTCCTGAATTATTTAAGGTATCAAATTATATAATTTTACCTTTGTGTTGATTAGTATTAATTTCTAAGTAGTGGCAAGAGGTGATGAAAAACACTAAGCCCACAAATTTCCATTTAGCATAAATAGGTGACAGCTTTCACCTAAGACTGAAAGCTGGAACTAAAATCAAACTGAGCATTGATGCACTGCAAAAACACACTAGCCAATCAAATATTTTAACCATACCTACCCACTCCCGAATTCCGGGTATGTCTCCCAGACTCCTGGAAGAGCAGGCAAGTCTCCTGCATCATGTCCCTGATGGGCCAAAAGGACGCGATTCACCATGCCCCGCTTCCTTCTGACCTCCCACCACACCCCCCTTCCGGGATCTCCCGTAGTATGATCTTAGCAAACTAATGTAATCTGATATCTGATTGATTACAACACATCATTGCACTTGTCACCAGGCTATGAAATAAGATCCATGATCTAGTAGCAGTATAGGAGCAATAAAATAAAAAAGTGTCCAAGAATGTATATATCAAGGAAAATCCAGTAACAGTAGCCGATCAAAAAAGTCTGATCCTATAGGAAAATGTGTGTGGTCCTACAGGATCTATGGAATGAGAAGACACCAAGTGAGGCTGCAAAAATAAATGGAGGAAAACATTTGAATTGCAGCCTGTGGGAAAGTCTGTATGTATAATATTATTGAAGGAGCTAGGGTGAAATAATATATGTCTGAGAGTTGATGCAGCTTTTACATGTCTCTACATAGATGCAATAAATGGAAAATACTAAATTGATAGCAGCTTCAGGCGTTGTCTGAGGAAATATAACGGGTGTATATTTTTACCAGCTAATTTTATCCCTATCACAGGAAGTCATGGGAAAATGTCTGAGCTCTGGGATGGTCAGTTTATCCCATACAACGGAGACGTTTCTATGAAAACTCCCTGAGGCTTCCTTTATTTTATCTTGCAAAACACTGAGCCAATACTCTAAACACTACAATCACTTGTTTAAACGAAACTGGGGTTTGATGTTTTGCACAGTGGAAAAAAATATCACAAGCTAGTTTTCCCATCAATGAATTAAGATTTTTTTTGTAATATTTCACTTGCTGATATTTTTTTCTTTCTGGATACAAGAACAAGAGCTCTCACTTATGGACAGAATTGTGTTTTTGAAATGGCCTTCCCGATAGCTTTTTATATTATAGTATTTGCAAATTTTTTTCCACCGCACATGTACACAGGTCATGTCAATGGTGGTTCTAGAGAGGTGGAACTACCTATCACTGCTGGGAGGTAAGATCTACATTCCCTGGAAAGAAATGGATTTTGCGTGACAGGTGTGACAGGTCATGTGACTGGCCAGGGTGGGTAGGGATTGGGATAGGGATGGTGGAATTAAATTGGATAGGGATGGTGGAATTAAATAGAACCAACATGGGGAAGAAATGAGACAAGTAATTTAGAATTTAGAGGAAATAAAGGAGAAAATGATACAGAAGGTGGAAAAATACAATTAAAGCTGCTTTACGTAAACAGCCTTTGTGGTCCTAACTGCACAGACCAATAAGCACTGAGCTTGCAGCTTCCTATGGATCCTCTTGCTCACACCCCTCTCAGAGGTCATATTTGAATGGCAAAGGAGCACATTTTGCTGATGCTATACAAGATAAACAGAGGATGCCCCGGAGAAACTGTTAAGTGTGTACTTTCAGGGACTAAACTAAGGGGAAGGAGCAGCTTGGTGAAAATGTTACCACTGATTAACACTGCTTTAATTGTTTTCTGAGTAAGTGGTAAGGCAATGTTAGGGATATGATTCATTAAACCTGGATATATTCTCATTTCAACATTCACAGCTTTGCCCAAGAAAACTGTTTGCATTAAGGTGTCTCCCCATCACAAGGGGAATCCCACTGATTGAGGCTTTCACGAGGCATCAATTTACACTTGTACACTTTACAGAATGGTGCCACACTACCTTCTGTGACTGTGGAAATATTCTAAATTCATTTAATTTTATGATGTGTTTCGTAGATGGGCATCATTGTTGGGCATCGCAGCTTTAAACATGGGTGGGTATGCGGGTTATGTGGGGGGTTGTGCACATGTAAAGCTGTATTCCTGCTGTGTGATGTAGTATAATGTCTCTTCTTATCATTAAGAGGGTCTAATTATTTTTCCCTGTGTTAGCGTGGTGATCCACTGTATGGGAACCCTGGAAGATTATCCACCTTTATTTTACCTTCAGTGACTTATACATTTCGTCATGAAACATTTTCTAAATGAGTCGTGGCACATAATGGGGTCAAGTTTCCTAAGTACATACCAATGACAGATGCTCTGGGTGAGGTGAAAACGAGCCCCATGTCTTTGGCAATATGCAAGTCTTACTTTGCAATAAAGATAATAGTAAAGTTATAAGGGTTAATATGCAGTGCTGAATCAATATCCAGCCAATTGCTATATAGGGCCATTAATCGACGAAAATGTGCCCTGCTTCCACTAGTCAATAATGAACTTTATTATTACTATGGTTGACAGATAATCGATACTATTTACTGACAAAATGCAAATGCGCAATAAGCTGTAGCAACCAATCAGCAATTATCTTTCATTGATCTAGTGCTGGTTAGACAATAAAAACAAATGTTCAATTGTTTGCTATGGTTACTATATATTTTCATTCGTGCACTATGTTGGTAATTAATTTGCCAAGAGTGGCATAAACAGCGCATTTCTTTTACAGCTGTACATTCTGCATTTAATGTTTTTTTATATTGATTTAATTGTCTATGCGCATTTTGAATTACAGTTAAATACCAGTTAAATAGAAATCTAAAATAATAATCAATGTTAACATATAGGTTTAATAAATTGTATCATTCCAACACTTCTACTATGTTAGTTTCAATCTACTAAAACACAAAGGCAGACACAATACTGAATGTAAGATACACTTATTCATAGCACGTTAGTGAATTTCTCTGCATAGTAATAACTGCCCAATGCTTGGACTCTACAAATAAGTCTTTGAAATCAAAGTGTGACAAATGTCACAAGCTCTCACTAAATGTGAGCTGGAAAATTCATGAGAAAGGTTCCTTTTTTCTCTTCCTACATCTTCCACATTAGATCAGTGACTGCTGGAACTTGTAATGGGACTGGAAAGAATACATAAACTATGACTCCAATTTCGAGAACAAAAGAAACATTCTGACAAGTATTGATTTAAGCTCTTCAAGGATGCAAGCATTGATGGCAGTAAGCTTGGACACATTTCTCAGAAAGCTAGGAGCCAGAGCCATATAATAATATTACTAGTATTATCATATATAGTGAGCAAAACCTGTACAATATACAATAACACAATATTCTAGCACTCCCAGATACAAGCTTGTGCCCAAGCAACCACCAGTGATGTTGAATACCAGCCTGTGTCCCCACATATGATCCAGTACCCCCTCACACCCACCAGTGTCTTCCAAAAGCAGCAGGTAAATTTCACCACTGCACAAATGCCAAATGAATCCCCTTAGTAATTACTAGCACAGGAAAAATAGAAATTTTGTATGTATTTAATCCTTTAATAGCCCACATATTGTTAGTCACAATAACTAGTACATATTCCTCTGTAGCGGTGCATACACTATATAGCCATCACTATATACAAGTTATATACCCAGTAGTGAACCAACACAGCTTATACCAATACGTTCCCATAATATTATATACTAGGAGTGAAGCAGCACACTAGAATTCCAATAATGCCCAATGTATTACTGTAATTACTAACTGGTGCTCAGAATATTATATATTGAACTTATTAAATGCTGAGCAATGCCCAGCACATAATATACCAACCATTGCTCATATATGTACTCAACAAAGACCCAACATGTTAAATACAAGACAATGTCCAATCAGTGACAGTATCCAGCAGTGAATAAATATGTTTATAGTGTAATTGCTCACTGTTAAATAATGTTCAGTTTTTGGGCATTACTAGATTATGTTTAGTGGAATAATATCTGTGATTTGCTTAGGTGCCACAGAGTTGGTTATTCGTCTTGTCATGGGTGGGTACAGAGGAATTTGTTGGGAAACCATAGTAGAAGTACCAAGACTATTAAGAGTCAGAAGGAAAAAATTGGGCCTTTATTGACTGGACCAGTTATGTGAAGGCACTTGCTAACACCCACTGCAGGTTTTTAATGTTGGACATTTAATTCAGCCTACTCTGAGAAGTTGGTTGCTGATTTTGTTTGCAGCATGCACTGGGTAATTTGCTAGACTCTCTAAAAATTGGCATGCTTCATGTAAAAAGCAAAACAAGGACAAGTGTCCCTGCTTAGGTTGCCAGGCCGTACTTTTCATTCATCATAGCAACCCGGTGACTGGAATTTATCCAGCCCTGGGACAAGCAATGTGCATTTGTCATCTGCCACACTGCTATCCATTCACATTATTTAATACCAATGTGGGATGATGGATGACAATGACTAAGACTGTTTCTGGTTTTATATTGTTTCTTAGCTGCAGTCTATGGTAGACCTATTGGAAGGAACCCTTTACAGCATGGACCTGATGAAAGTGCATTCCTACATTAACAAAGTCGTATCACAGATGAACAATCTGGAAGAGGTATGGCTGGTTACACCTGTAAGAGTCTAGTTTATAAACACAAATGTGCTAACTAATAGCAGTGTGTCCTCGAATTCTGCATGCTCTCAATCTTCAGTAAGAGCACCGAACATGAGCAAAGTTCAGTGGAGACATGAAGACAAGTGTATGTGTAAGAGTATATATATATATAAGCAATGTCTTCCTGTGTGATAATCACTGACCTGTTATATTTGATGGGACACACTGTCATTCAAGTTCTCTATCCTATTCTTTCAAGATGCTTTAAAACAAAAACTGTATTGGCCAAAACATCTTTCATATGCAGAAAACTGGACAAGCTGTCTACTATACCTTATACCAGGGAGGCAACGCAAGTTCACTAGAGTTTATTTTTTTCTTTTGGTACATGTTAATTATATTCTCTTGTAATGTCTCCAGTCAGCTATGAATGTGGTGTAGGGAGGCCAGCCTAGAGTCAGGTAGGGGAGAACGGTGGCGGGTGATAATCAGCAGCAGGAAAAGTCTGTCAGAAGGGATGAGAAATATGTTAGCGGTGCAGCATGGGGTGACTGGCAGCAGGGACCAGTGTGGTAACAGGGAGGGAAAGTGTAGTTGTTGGGGTGTCTGGAAGCAGTGAAGGGGACTGTGGCAGATGGTGTCTGGAAGTCATGCGGGGAAGTGTAGCAGTTGGGGTGTTTGGCATTTATCTGCATCAATTACTATTGGTAATTATTGCTATCAATCCCTAAATATTGGTATCAATCAATATAGACAGGAAACTGCATATAGAATCTCTATCAATCAAATTATTGAGGAGTAAATAAGGTCAATATAGACAAGGGACTGTACATTTCATCCTCAAGGAGAAATAACAGATATGTATTGCAAGTAAGACAAAGGTATATACTTTGATGAACAAAATTTGCCCAGTACTGGTGATAGATATACAAAACAGAGCATCCTAGGGACTGATATACAATACAGAGAGCAACTAGTGACCAATATACAATACAGAGAGTATCATATTGACCGATATACAATGCAGAGAGCATCCTAGTGAACTATATGCAACACAGAGAGTATCCTACTTACCACCATACAATACAGAGAGCATTCTAGGGACTTATAATGAATATAGAAAGCTTTCTAGTAACTACCATACAATGCAGAGAGCATCCAAGTTACGGCCATATAATGCAGAGACCAGTGAATTGTTACACATGAAACCTCTGGTCTACAGTGCAATCCTCAGGCTGCACTTGAAACCAGCTTCTTCCTCCCCCTCCACCACCGGAAGCACACAAAAGCACACACCTGAGAGGGGTTTACATATTCATACAGCAACTTCCCTCTTCTCTTCTCTCCACATCCACATCATGTGTCATGGAAGGTGTTCACTGAGGCCCAGTTACCCTCCTCTTTCTTCCCCCTCCTTCCTTCTTCTCCTTCATCCAGCTCTATCCTACTTCTTCCTGCTTTATCCTACTTTTCCTACTTCATCCTCCTCCTTCCTCCTCTTTCTCCATCATCATCCTCATCCTACCTGCTTAACCCTCCTCTTTCATCCTTCTCCTTTATCCTCCTTCCTCTTTTTCATCCTCCTTCTTCATCCTGAATTACAGAGCTGCATTTGACTGAGGTTAAGTGTGCTGGGGGAGACCAGCGCATGTAGTTACTGAGTGCTGGGGCACCACACACAGGTCTTGTACTGCTCCAGCTGCACTGTAAATAAGCTGTCATGGCAGGGAACTGATTGCCTTCCTCCATTGTGTAATTGGATGATTGTTCCTCCCCAGTTCTCTCTGACTCCCGAGCTTTGCATATTCATTTTGTAATTGGCCAATTGCCCTCCTCTGAATTATCTCAGAATCCCCAGCCCCCATTCTTTCAGAATACCACCCCCCCAGGTTATCCCAGAATCCCCAGTGCCCCCCAGTTCTCTCAGAATCTCCAGCCCCCACTGATGTTTCCTCCTGCTGTACAATAGTATTAACCTGGACTCCTCCCAGGCATTCTACACTGCGTTGCGATGTCAGTGTACTTTGCAACACTTATAATTGCAGGGAGTGGGATGTCTTGGCTCTCAAAATTTTCTGTAGATTGCATATACACGGGTTGGGTCCATGCCTGGCCCTGTGATAGAATGTGGAGCCATCAGCCACTGGGGATTTCCCCTGTACTCTGCCTTGTACTAAACCTTTACTGTACCTTTAACTATCCCTCTGGCATAAATAAAACCCAAATAAGTTTACATTTATAAACAGCAAATTAATCTGTATTTATTATTTTTTCCTAATGGAACATTAGCTGTGTTTGTCTACTGCCACTTAAGGGGTATGTGAGCACTAATATATGCACCATTGCAGAGCTGAAGGAAGTCCTGTCTATATCTCACAAAAATAATTTGTAACAGCAACATTGCCCTCTTACAACAATCTTACAATGCCCTCTTACAACAGCTTTACATTGCCCTCTTACAACAGCTTTACATTGCCCTCTTACAACAACTTTACATTGCCCTCTTACAAGAGCCTTACATTGCCCTCTTACAAGAGCCATACATTGCCCTCTTACAACAGCCTTACATTGCGCTCTTACAACAGCCTTACATTGCCCTCTTACAACAACCTTACATCGTCCTCTTACAACAACCTTACTTCGCTCTCTTACAACAACCTTACTTTGCCCTCTTACAACATCCTTACATTGCCCTCTTACAACAGCCTTACATTGCCCTCTTACAACAGTCTTACATTGCCCTCTTACAACAGTCTTACATTGCCCTCTTACAACAGCCTTACATTGCCCTCTTACAACAGCCTTACATCGCCCTCTTACAACAACCTTACATTGTCCTCTTACAATTGCCTTACATTGCCCTCTTACAACAGCCTTGCATTGAACTCTTACAACAGCCTTACATATTATTATTATTATTATTATTAATAATTTTTATTTATATGGCGCCACAAGGTGTCTGTACAGGGACAAACAAATTACAATACAATGGGAGACAGCACAGTACAGTAAACAGTAAGCACAGTAACTCAATAAGCTCAATGCACAGCTAGAGAGGGCGAGGAAGGGGGAGGGAGGATCCGCAAACTACGGGGCCCAAGAAGGAGGGCGCGGAAGACAGGGAGACCCTCAGGGGGGGAGGAGAGAGCGAGAATGGACGTGGGGTGGAGGACCCTCGAGGAGGAGGGCTAAGTAGCTGGAGAGCAGAGTTAGAAGTGGTGGAAACAGGAGGAGAGATGGCCCTGCTCAGAGGAGCATACAATCTAAGGGGAGGGGTGGACAGACAGAGAGACGCAGGGGAAAGAGGGAGAGTAGGGGAATGGAGGCAGAAGATAAGGTAGGAAGTTAAGTGGGAGACTGAAAGGCTTTAAGAAAAAGGTGAGTTTTTAGGGCCCGTTTGAAACTGGACAGATTAGGGGAAGTTCTGATGGAGGAAGGGAGCTTGTTCCAGTGGAGGGGGGCAGCGCGGGCGAAGTCTTGGATACGCCCATGGTGGGAGGTTATAAGGGGGGAAGAGAGGCGACGGTCAGAGGCAGAATGGAGAGGGCAGGATGGAGTATGAATAGAGAGGAGGGTGGAGATGTAGGGCGCAGTGGAGTTGGCGAGGGCCTTGTAGGTGAGTGTGAGGAGCTTAAAGAGGATTCTGAAGGGGAATGGGAGCCAGTGAAGGGCTAGGTAGAGGGGAATATAGAAGAGGAGCGGCGAGAAAGGAAAATAAGCCTAGCGGCAGCGTTAAGAACAGAACGAAGGGGAGCGAGATGAGAGTGGGGGAGGCCAGTGAGGAGAAGGTTGCAGTAGTCCAGGCGGGAGATGATCAGAGAGTGGATAAGACATTTGGTGGCATCTTGGGAGAGGAAGGGCCGGATGCGAGCGATGTTACGCAGCTGGAAGCGGCAGGATTTAGCAAGAGAGAGAATGTGGGGGTGTCACGGGCACTAGGAGTTTTACCCAGAATTCACCAGGTGTAGCTACACTTACCAGAGTGGGGAGGTGCGGACCTCTGGGTAGTGTGGTGAATCAGTGGAACCATACAATAGAGTAGAGGAAAGGAATGTCAATAGTATAAATGCTGAGTCTTGGCACCGTGGAACTGTGATGGTACAGCAGATTAGTAAGCAGGATACAATGAGGAAAGAGTCCAAGTGCCTTAGCACGCAGTAGCATATAGCAGGCCAGTACTTAATAACTGGATAATGTTAGGCAAAGACCAATCAACAATGCAGTAGAAGAGTCAACGACTTGCAGCTACAATACAGAGGCACTTGTAGACTTTAGTCCAGCTCATAGTTACCATACTGAGTAGTAGCTATATCACAAGGAGACATGAGTGGTCTACAGCTGGTAGGTTTCACCACAGATTTGTAGAGAAAACTTGTTCAGCGCAGATATGTAACGGAATAGCGTGAGTGGTCCGCAGATGGCAGTTTACATCACTGATGAGAAGAGAAGACTTGTCCAGGTGCAGGCATATAACGGGATAGCATGAGTGGTCTGCGATTGGCAAGTTGTACCACTGATGTGAAGAGAGGACTTGTCCAGGTGCAGGCATGTAACAGAGTAACAACAGTGGTCTGCAATTGGCAAGTTTTACCACTGATGTATAGAGGAGACTTGTGCAGGCGCAGGCATATAACGGAGTAGTGAGAGTAGTCTGCAGCGGGTAAGTTCTACTACTGATGTGAAGAGGAGACTTGTCCAGGTGCAGGCATGTAATGGGGTAGTGAGAGTAGTCTGCAGCGGGTAAGTTCTACTACTGATGTGAAGAGGAGACTTGTCCACAGCAAACGGATAACACGAGCAGAAACAGGAAACACCTCAGAGTCTCACGGGAATGAGAACCAAGAACAGGCAAAGGTAATAGGGCAACAGGTGCCTTAAGTACTGAGAAGTGATTAATTAACCAATGAGACTAGAGGCGAGGTTTTAACAGTTCAGGGTTTCTGCACATGCGCAATCTTAGTCAAGATGGCGGACGGCCACGGCTCAGAAGAGGCGCCGGCAGGAGCAAGAGAGACCCATGTCCCAAACTAGAGGCACTAACAGTCCGGGGAGTGACAGGGGGCCAAAGGAGAGAGAGGAGTCGAGGATGACACCAAGGCAGCGAAGTTGGGGGAAAGGGGAGATAGAGGTGTTGTTGACAGTGATGGAGAGGTCAGAAGGGGATGAGGTATGAGAGGGAGGAAAAACTATGAGCTCAGTTTTAGCAAGGTTAAGTTTGAGGAATCTAGAGGACAGAGAGGCAGGCGGACACCCTAGAGAGGAGGGAGGGAGAGAGATCAGGAGAGGAGAGGTATAGTTGTGTGTCGTCAGCGTAAAGGTGGTAGCTGAAGCCGAAGGAGCTGATGAGTTCACCCAGGGAGGAGTTGTATAGAGAGAAGAGTAAGGCTGCCAGAACAGAGCCCTGAGGGACCCCGACTGGAAGAGTGGACGGGGGGTAGAGAGACCCAGAGGTGGTGACAGAGAAGTATCGGTGAGTAAGGTAAGAGGTGAACCAGGACAGGACTGGGCCGGAGAGGCCGAAAGACTGGAGGGTGTGAAGGAAGAGGGGGTGGTCAACGGTGTCGAAGGCTGCAGAGAGGTCAAGGAGCATGAGTAGGGAGAAGTGGCCCCTGGCTTTAGCAGAGAGGAGGTCATTGGTGACTTTAGCCAGGGCAGTTTCAGTGGAGTGGAGGGGGCGGAAACCAGACTGGAGAGGATCAAGGAGGGAGTGTTCAGAAAGGTAGGAGGTGAGACGGCTGCAGATGAGCCTCTCGAGAATTTTGGAGGCAAAGGGGAGAAGAGATATGGGGCGATAGTTCGAGAGAGAAGTGGGGTCGAGATTAGGTTTCTTAAGAATGGGGGATACGAGAGCATGTTTGAAGGAGGAGGGAAGATGCCAGTGGAGAGGGAGAGATTAAAGAGGTGAGCGAGGTGGGAGCAGGTGGTGGGGGAAAGGGAGCGAAGAAGGTGGGAGGGGATGGGATCCAGGGGACAGGTAGTGGGGGGGGAGGATGAAATAGCCCTTTTACAACAGCCTTACATTGCCCTCTTACAACAGCCTTACATTGCCCTCTTACAACAGCCTTACATTGCCCTCTTACAACAGCCTTACATTGCCTTCTTACAACAGCCTTACATTGCCCTCTTACAACAGCCTTACATTGCCCTCTTACAATAGCCTTTCTTACATAATCATCTGCTTCCCATGATAATTTAGTATAGGTCCTGAAGTAGACTTATTTGTATACTAAACATACACATTAAATTCCTGACACACAAATGGTCTATTTTAAGTGTTTATCCTGAGTTGCATGTAACATAGTTATGTGCAACTCAGCATAGTTATTAAATAAATCTGTGTGGAGATACGTTTAAGGCTAAAAAGATATGCTTTATGCTGACTATGATGCGGTTGCATACTAGAGATGCAGCCGCATCTCCCTCCCCCTACTCCCAAAGTGGTCTGGGCTGGACAGTGTGGGGTCCTTCCATAAAAACTGCAGCCAGCACCAGGCTGGTCGACACAGGGAAACCCACAGAATGGGTGCTCCTGTTAGTAGGACACAGCTCCAGCCTGTCCAGCACAAGGAATTGGGAATTGCAAAAAGAAATATGAACCCCTCCAGAAAAACAGCCTGTGATGAAACCACTAGGGCTCCTCATAACACCCATGGTGGTAAGTGTTGGGGTAAAAAAAAGTAAAAAAATAGCATTTTTATAACTGGCAGTACTGGTCCCATCAATCCCTGGCAGCCATAACCTGCTTGAGGATGCTGGTGCTTATAGAACTTCAAATTCTAGCATACCCGTGACTGCCAGATCATAGTGCTCTCAGCACGTAGCTGCTGTTATCACATTATTTTTGCAACCAGGATTCATCTAAGGAATTCACCCTGTGCTGAACAGGCTGAGGCTGTGTTCCAGTATAATACGGAGACCCCAAACTACAGATGTTCCTGTTATAGTGTGAAATATCATGTTATTTTTCCCCTTGCGTTGGCGCCAATCGGCCCAGGCAATGAACACTGGTGTTTAGATCACTTTTTTGGGTGGGAGGGGGGCGGGATTATGCCATTTGAAAAATGAAACAAAACTTTTTCATTCTTTGTTGTTATACTGTAAGGATCCAAGCTCATGATCTTCGTCATCATCACGTATCTTTGCATCAGGGATTGAGAACCCACAAGAGGCATATCTGTCTGTCCACTGGTTTAGTCTCAATCATAAAACTAAACCAGTAGACAGACAGATATGCTGTACTCAGCCTAACTTGTCCTCCCCATCCCTCTCGTCTTCTGCTTCACAAGCGTAAGTGGTTGTAAGTGTATATGTGTTTACATATTTGGTGTGCATGTGCAGTACGAAAATACTTATTTCACTCAAAAAAGAAGTATTTCCGTCCAACTATACTGGAAGCACAGAGTCTACAGCTTCTATATAATTTTACCTTAACCAAGTCCTTGTTTGTGTGGAATGTTCATTTGTCCATGTCCATGTTTAATATACTTTTATAAAAACATAATGTTTAAAAACCCTCTTCATAACTATACTCTAGTTTCCCAGTACCTTACGACAGGACTAGTTCAAACAAGCACAAAAATTCATGTGCGTATAGGGTGCATGTAGAACTTCTACCACTCGTTTTGTGTGTACAGTTTGATGAAAGTCAATAATGAAATGTGCTGTCCTCTCAATGTGTCCTCTACAGTTTGCTAAGACTGTGGGTTTTTATCATTCCCAGGTTAGTTAAATGACCATGTGCAGTCCGTCTGGAATTTTCGTAATTCCTCCACCCTTTTAAACATTGCTCCTTGATAGCAATAGCACAGGTGGCGAACATATTTCAGTGATAGATCCTAAAATTGTGCTTTGTACCTCCAGAATAAATTACACCAAATCTACAAATATACTTTGAAATTTAGTGGTCTATTTATCATTGGTGGTTAGTGGACGTCAGTGAGAATTATTTTGTATCGCTGCATACCGCAGTGATACAAATTGTCCTGCTGCTGGTATTGTTGAAGCCAGGACTCCCCATCTGAACTAACCAAAACCTCCACCAGCAGCATAACGCTGTCAGCGAATGGAGGATCTGACCCTAGTGGCTACTGCTTAAACGAGTATGGTCGCACATGCACATTGTGATTGGACCCCAGTGCAGAAAGAAGTCAGGCTTCTCTGGAGTACATAGAACGCCATTAAAAATGTAAGCTTGGGATGGTGTTAGATTTTTAAGGCTGGTGGGGAAAAGCAGAGCTTGAATGCATCTGGAGCTTTTGTTTTAATGCTTCTTGTTCCATCTCAGTGCATCTGAAGCAAGTCAGCGCAGTTAAATATACGTTCACCTCGGCAAGAGTGCATTGTAAACACAATGACATGCAGTTAAGAGGTGTTTACATATGTACTTCCACATAGTTAAGAAATTCAGATTGACTGCGTCTAAACGCATTTGTAATCCTAAATGCAAAGTACTTTATATGAAACGCATTTGTAATCTTAAATGCAAAGTACTTTATATGCGCTTTTACTTACCTTTCAACATGCATTGAAAAATGCATTAAAAACGTCAATCTGTAACTAGTCTAAAAGTAGAGTTTGGTAGATTTTAGATATGTGGTTTATAAAGTTTGAACAAATATAAAATCAGTTGAGATGGAAAAAATGAATAAAAATTCAGTGTCTCAAATAATAATTCAACGCTGAGCGGTTTCAGTGAATTAATAGTACAGAGCAGATGATCGCATGAGAGTGGTAATGCAAGCATTTCCGGATGAATTGCTTATGGACTCCGGTGTACATGGATAAATGTAACACAGTATTTATTCTCTGTAAACATTTTTGAAAATGTTTTTTGCTTATAAAATCCTTGATATGCACAGTGAGCACATGGTGAATTATATAATATATATGGTTCCTAAAATTATTGGTTTGGACTGAAAAGGTACCACCAAGGAAGAGAATAAATAATGCTTTAACTCCAGTTATGCTTACTTGTTCAAGTAAGTGTTAATTGATAATAATTTTATTTTATTGTGTTGTTCATTTTTTTAAATTTGATTTATGGTTTTAATTTCTGTGTAATGCTTATTAAGGATGGACATTAGATTGGCAAAAGGAATATTTTTTCTTTAGAATCAATACCCCATTTCTCTATGATGGTAAACAGTTGAATGGATCTAGACATCTAGGATTTGTACAAGGTGTCTTTTGAGCATAAGAATCAAATACATGGGGCAAAACTAGAGAAAATAAGGGGAAACAAGTGTATTTCTGCCCTTATACAGAGCAGTTTGCATCTGAAGATGTATCTGCCTTCACATCAGCAGCACATGCACCTTGTGTACGATAAGTCATCACCATCAGAGGGTATTTGCACCTGTCCTGTAGCAGGTGCAATATATATGCTACCTAACAGGTATACATACGTGTTTCTACAGGTCTGCATGAACAAGACTACAGTATACTTGGTTTGCGTTTGCATGCGCCTTCCTTGCCCTCTCCAGGCGCAGGAGGGTGTATGTGCCAGAGTCATGCAAGTCTGCATAGGGGCAACGGAGGGCTGGGAAATTTTATCCTGGGGTGCAAGGCTCGACTCATCAGTCTATTAGGAGCATTTTAAAGGAAAAAAATGCAGGTGGCCCAGTGACCCAGCCCCAGGTAGCCCACTATGAGATCGGCCTGGGGGGCAGATGTCCCCCTGCCCCCCAGCCCAGCGTGCCTCTGCATAGGGGCATATGCATGCGCCCACTATTTGGGCATATGCAGAGCGATTTCATGCAAGATATGCTACGCAAACTGGCATACAATCCACTCTGCATCAACCACATGGTGTCCACACGATAAATGAGAAAAACATGGTGGTTGCATATACATATAGGGCCTGAGTCATTAAGGAGAGCAAAGCATAGAAAAGGAGTAACTTTGCACCTGGGCAAAACTAAGCTGCATTGAAGGGGGAGGTAAATTTAAAATATGAAGATAGATTTATAATTGGGGTAGGGCATGTCCTAGATCATCTTTAAATTTCAGTGTAAAAATAAAGATATCAAGTATTTATGTGCTAGATGAAAAAGCAGCCAGTATTTAACTTATATGCAAAATAATAAACTAATTTGCACCCCTTGCATTGTATCATGGTTTGTCCCAGAGAACATTTGTTCCTTTTTTTGCCTTACTTTCCTTAATAACTCAGGCCCATAGTCTCCATGTTTTCTTGATGAAGTGGAATCTTATTGCATTAGGAATAATACAATTAGTTATGAAAGCATTATAAAGAATATATTTTGAATATTTATCCAATTAGTGCTGTTATTATTGTTTTCAAATATTCCTGTCCTTTTCTTGATTCTAGACCATCAAAACAAATTTAAGCCGAGAAAATGACTTCATGAAGGAAAGTGTTGTGAACCTTTCTAATCAGATGAAGAAGTATGATAATTATTCTGACATTATGATGAGTATCAAGAAGGAGATTTCCAATCTGGGCTATCAGCTGCTTCAGAAGGATGCACCAGAAAGCAAAGTACAGGTAACAATAAGGGTTTACATGGTAGGGCTGCCATTTGTCTTGTATACATATAAAGAGACAGCTCTGTTTAATGTTACTTCGGAGATTTCTACCTATATAATAACTGTTTCAATATGCCTTAATATGCTCTTTACAGATATGGTCACATCTTAGGGCAGCACGGTAGCTAAGTGGTTAGCACTTCTGGCTCACAGCACTGGGGTCATGAGTTCAATTCCCAACCATGGCCTTATCTGTGTGGAGTTTGTATGTTCTCCCCGTGTTTGTGTGGGTTTGCTCCGGTTTCCTCCCACACTCCAAAAAAAACATACTATCATCATCATCATCATCATCATTTATTTATATAGCGCCACTGATTCCGCAGCGCTGTACAGAGAACTCATTCACATCTGTCCCTGCCCCATTGGAGCTTACAGTCTAAATTCCCTAATATAGACACACACTCACACACATACAGACAGAGAGGGAGACAGACAGACAGACAGGTACTAGTAGGTTAATTGACTGCTATTAAAATTGACACTAGTCTCTCTCTCTGTCTGTGTGTGTGTGTGTATGTTAGGGAATTTAGACTGTAAGCTCCAATGGGGCAGGGACTGATGTGAGTGAGTTCTCTGTACAGCGCTGCGGAATCAGTGGCGCTATATAAATAAATGGTGATGATGATGACAATCTTGTACCTAGAAACACTGCCTATTTCCAATATAGATTTCTCTGTTGACAGCGAAGCCATCGAAAGACAGCGCATTGTCATGCAAGCCACTAGCGGAATTATTCAGCCAATGCAATCAGATTTTAAATACTTTCAAACTTGATGTTAGCGTTATAACGGGGCTGAAGGCAGGCATATCTATCAGGGATAAAACCATTTAAGAGCCATACAATGCTTCCAGTTACAAGCAGTGACTTCAGGTGCAGTCTGGGCTGGGGGACAGGGGGGCATAGTGTGCTACCTTGGGCTGGGTGGCTAGGTAACCTGCATTTTTTTTCCTTTAAAATGTTCCTAATAGGCTGCTGAGTCCAGGTTTGCCCCCAGGCTAAAATTTGCCAGCACTTCCCTGAGTGACTATATATATTAAACAGTGGTAAGGTGGTAGGCCGTTCTATTAGAAGAAACATACATTATAGAAAAATAAGTAATTACTAAAAAATTACACGTAGGTGCTCTAAAAGTAACTCTACTGCTCATCAGCTGATTTAAAAAGGATGCCACAACTTACAGTTGCACAAGAATATCACAAAATATAGAAAGCGATAATCAGTTAAGAGGATCTTAATATGGAAATCTTTTTTTAAAGGATTATGCACTGCAAAATGATATATTAAATCTACTGATTGTAAATTTGGCAGAATCCTTGGATAAAGAAAATGGCTCAAAATATACATTTAAAATCATTTAATTTAAACATAGTAAAAAATATAGCACAGCTCCTATACATATTCCATCATACTGAGAACATATCAACAAATATTGGTAGACAAATATTGTATATGCATGCAAGCAACGTATATTCATTACATATCATTACAACATCAAGACGTATGTTCAATTCTCTGTAGTTTACATCACTTTGTAGCAATATACAGCACTGTATAGTCTTGTCACTCCTCCAATCTCTAACATAAGTAGATATTAACTGACATGTTTCGTCATGGAGGTGACTTTCTCAAAGATGCAATAAGGTAATTTTCATTCCGGGTATATAATCCCTACTTATTCACAAAAACCACCAATCACTACTCCCTTCTAGTAATAATGGTCAGTTGTACTAAATAATCATGTCAACTGAAAACTCTATCACACTCGCATTTAGCTAAAATACGTGTGTTGAAACATGATATAATATATATATATATATATATATATATATATATATATATATATATATATAGGGCTTATACAGTTTCTTAATTCTCTTATACACAAGATTAAAGTAGTTGATATTATACAAACCCTATCAATTAGTAATAAAATAAACCCAATATCTTTACAATAAACTATGCAAAAAATATTATTATTTTTAATGTGACTTCATTCATGCTAGTGTTCACCAAAAATTAAAACAATGTTCTTCAGATTCACAATAAAATTAAATATATATATATATATATATATATATATATATATATATTTCTCTCTCTCTATATATATATATATATATATATATATATATATATATATATACGTATATCTATACATACATATATATATATATATATATATGTATGTATAAATGAAATTAAACATAATACACATGGAAAATAATATATATAAAGTTCACTTTCACTAGGAAAGCGTTTTCTTAACCTATTGGTTACTGTGTCTCAGCATTAATCAACTCAGCTACACAGCAGTCAAATATAGATGATTAATAAAAAAGTAAATACACATTAAGGCCTACAAGTGATCCTAGTTTGAGTAAATTTAGAACAAATAATCCCAAGTAAACTTAAAGCTATGGAAAGATTATTTTTTTGAATATATTACTCTTTTTAGTGTGGCTTAAGTCCTTCATTAATACTGCTATCCCCCAAAACCAAACAAATCCCAGTGCTCTCAAATTTTCCTTTATGCATGCATAATAATTACAAATAAAAAGTTAATTCGATTATAATTTTTTTTAAAAAAATAAAATAAATCTAAGGCTTTTCTGTTGGGGAATTGAACTTGTAACCTGCAGATTAGTATGTACTAGCTTTAATCCATTCGACTGTAAAGCCTCAAGTAACTGGCAGGTTGAAAAGGTAAATACAACATAGAGATCTCAATATAATCCTAGGGAAAATTAGTGTAAATACAACATTAAGACCACAATATATTTCTAAATAAGATAAACTTAGAAGAAATAACTCAAGATATTATAACTACATATTTCTCAACCCTTTTTTTAAAAAAATTTAATTTTACTTATTAAGGTCTAAAAGTAAAATCAAATGTATCATTTAACCCCTCTGGATGAATTGTACGTAACTTAAAAATCCAAAAAACTACCCTCTCACATAATTTCCGAAATCTGTCACCACTATGTAGGGTCTGCATAATATATATTATAGCAGAAACAGTAAGATTAATTGGGTCAGCATTATGCATTTCCAAAAAATGTTTTGTTACACTCTGTAATAATAATTTATTAAGGTTGTTCATCATAAAAAAAAAGGAAGAGAACTGCGCTCTACTCCTACTGTTGCAAGAGCAGCTATAACAAAGGGTATCCCTCCCTTAAAAAACAAAAATATGTGACACAAGTTAAACGCTCATTGACTAGTGAGGAGGATATCACGTATATTTGCATTAATATTGCGGTCTCTGGATGACTCATTGTGTATTAGCCTATAATCGATTATCCTAATAAAATCATAGAGGCCTCGAAAATCAACCATATTTTAATAAATAATAGGGATTAAACAGACACAATAATACAATACAATAAAATGATTGATGAGTTAACCACCTAAAACTTCAAACACATGCACACACATATATGGTAATAGAAATCACATTCATATATGTGTGAAGTCCATATCCATGAGGATCTAAAAACTCATTCCAGTAGCAGTGAATCTAATGCAGGTAACCTCCAAATATCCACAGTCAGTAATATCCCATTGATGGTAACCATTGCTCACATATCATCCATAATAGGGTCAACCATGAGGTAAATGCCTGTAAGTAATCATCAGAGTATGAAACTAGATAGAATCCCGGCTGTCCACAGTAATGTAAATGATTAGTGCTGTTTCCAATTAAATACTTGCTATTAGATATTTTGTTAGCGGTGGCCGGGTACCCAGTGATTCTGCAGGTGGAAAGATTGCAGCTGACGTCCGTATTCGGCGTTGTAGAAGTGAGGAAGCCTGATGCGTTCCAGTGTGGAACGCATACGTCAGTTCCGTTCTGCGTGCATCCAATAGATGATCAGGGGCGTGGCTCAACGCGTTTCGTCCAATAAGGAGTTTCTCAAGGGAATATGGATGAATGGATCTTTCGTGATTTTATAGAATACTCCTACTTGACATTATTGTTTTGTTACACTGTGTGATGATAATTTATTAAGGTTGCTCCTCCTGTATTCCATGAGCCTAACCGTAAGGGGTCTAGTTGTCCTGCATATTGTAGCTGGCAGGAACATTGGAGTACATATACTACATAGGCCATATCACAATTACAAAAAATGGAACTAGTAAAACTCTCTTTTGAGATCGATGAAGTAACATTCTTATGTTTATTATTCATGCGCAAGTGCAAGTTGTAAATCTAGTTTTAATGCATTTAACATTTCCTTAGGGTTTTCCTAAAGTGGTTAAATTCATTCTTTATTATCAAAGGATTCATCTGGTGCTCTCATAACTTGGAGCCAACATGTTTTTAAGGTTTTTTGCTCTTTTTAAAAATTATATTACTTTTATCGGGAATAGAGGAGCCCAAAATATGATCCTGCTTCAGTAAATGCTCCTTTTTAGTTACAAATTGTTTTCATTTGTTTAGACATATAATATTTAGATACAAACTTAACTCCTGTTTCGTTTTTATTGCCCCTCTTGCTTCAGGAATAAGAAAAATACTCCCTTTACTCCCTTCCCAAATGATAAAAAGGTCATCTATGTAGCGGCAATAGAATACCAAGTTTTGTCATGTGGGCCATCTCAGATGTTTTGTTGTTTAAAATAGCCCATATATAGATTGGCAAAACTGGGGGCAAATTTGGTGCCCATGACTGTCCCAATAATTTGAAGAAATAATTGTCAATTAAATAAATAATTGTGTGTATGAATAAAGGTGATATAATCTTATATAAAGTCAGACTGCCTCTCTGAGCTTCCCTCATCAGAACTAAGAGATTCTGTAACAGCCTTATACCTCTGCTATTTAATGAATATTAATGAAGAGACCTTGTAGATCCAAACTAAGAAAAATATAGGATGGTTTCCATACAATGTCTTTTAGTCGATATTAAATATGGGTAGTGCCCTTGATGTGGGATCTGAGAGAGGCAAAGCAACCCTGAAGAAAAAAATCAACATATTGGGAAAGGTTAGTAGTGAGGGACCCAATACCAGAAGCAATTGTTCACCAAGGGTGAAGACAGGGATTTTTGGATTTCAGGAATGTGATTTAAAAAAAATAAACCG